>NW_026623288.1:998621-1088502 GCF_030028575.1 Malurus melanocephalus
TTCAGAAGTCTGTTTATAAACTTAATCCTTAAAACAGCACATTTGTCTAAGTGCCACATGGAAAAATTCACACTGAATTTGTCTCAGTATGTTTTGTTCAAGTTGATTACCAGTTATTTTCTGGATGATCTGCTTAGAGTGAAGGTGTTAGRAAAACACTTTTTCAGAAGTACTGTTTGGGTTGTAAA
Organism: Malurus melanocephalus; assembly: GCF_030028575.1. Taxonomy (NCBI): domain Eukaryota; kingdom Metazoa; phylum Chordata; class Aves; order Passeriformes; family Maluridae; genus Malurus; species Malurus melanocephalus. The sequence goes on from NW_026623288.1 coordinate 998,810, forward strand.
GCAATGCGGATTTTGATTTGGTGTAACAGTAGTGCCTCATTTACCGAGTGTGGCTTTGCATTTAAGATCTTCTAAGCAGAGTAAAACCTTAGATTAATCCTTTTATCAATCCTGTGAGAACCACCCCTGTTTGCATTTTGCAGTAAAGCAGSATGAGAGTACCCCACCGTTTGCCAYRGGYRGGGAGCAAGTGGCAAAGTGGGGATTAGAGTTTGAAAGCTCCTGGTTCTCCAACCTGCACTCAACCCAGCAGATTTTGCCGACTCTTCTAATCAAACCTCTGAAACTACAATGTCTTACCATCTGTTGTGCAAATTTCCTCGGGGAACTTTAARAGTCTCTTTTACATTTCAGGCTCTCTGAAAACTGTATTTAAAAGAAAAAAAGCTAGAATTGAGCAAAAAAGGCATAGAAGTCATGCATTTAGTTTTTAGGGGGTTGGTTTGGGTGGTGGGATTGGCTCRTTATTGGGAAAAACAAAGGGTGTCTCCTACAGAGCACTTCAAACTTCATCTGTTAGGCAAAATGCTTTTTTTTCCATGATGAAAAGAAAAGGGGAAAAAAAACCCAGCTTTAATTATTTCCATCTTCCAATCACCTCTGTCACACTCCTCTTGATTCAGTGACTTGCCAGAATTTACCCATTGGCACAACATTTATTTTTAGACATGTCTCTAAATTTCAAGTAAAGCTTGCTGGTGCATACAAATTATTCATTTAAGCATTGATTTGAAAATAATAATAGTAATAATAATAGCAACGWACAGCTCTCTAGCAGTTTGTCAAGGAAGAATTCAATGCAGTCATTCTGGAAGCAGTAATTGTTAGCAATATTCTATTGTTGACCATTCAGGTTTGAATGACAGCAGACAATGYGAGCCACAAATAAAGAAAAGCAGGAACTGAAGTGCCTGTTCTGCACTGGCATGCAGAGGTTCCCTCAAAGCACCAGCTGCCTGCAGCAGCCACAGCCCTGGAGCTGGATGTTGGGAAGCACTTGCTCCATCTCCACTGCTGCTTTGCAGCGCTCATCTCACAGCCAGATAGAATCTCACTGCACAGCGAGAGCAGCTCCAGTCCAGGGTTAGCAGGAGGGCATTTGTTACCCCTCATTGCTCATTAGCAAGAGGCAGGTGATCTCACTTCTCCCTTGATCTGGAGCCTGCAAGCTGCTGAGACTTCAAAGAAGATGCTCAGATGCTTTAATGTCCTTTTCTATGCAGCATTAAATAATWATGTGCATTTGGTTAACTCTTCACAGCTTTAACCCTGACTGACCAGAGCACTTGTGTGTTGTGATGCTCCAACACCCCTGCAATGGTGGTGTCTTCACATTTTGGATGAAGTTCTGCACCCATGCCTGGTTGTAAATAACGAAACTGTCCTGTCCCTCACTTTGCTGAGGTCTCTCACTYATCACATCAGCTGCAGGAAATTAATGCTCCATGTTTCTCACTAAGACAATGCTGAGCAAAGATATGTCCCAAGGGCTGTCATCTGCCTTGGCTAGAAACCTTTTGCTCAGTCTGTACAGAATGTAGGACGAGAAGGACCTGGTCTGTATTTGGAGCTCAAATGGCTTCTACTTTACACCTGCAGGTTCGTACCTCCTGTAGGTACCTCCTCCAGCTCTGTGCTGCAAGAATTTGTTGGTACTTTTCATCTCTATGGTAAAAAACCCCCTCTGAATGTAGTTGACACCTAAACGTCATCCAGTCTTTGGGGACTAGCAGAGAGTGACTGTTTGCATATTGTTTGTACAATGTGCTACATAATAAACAAACTAAAAAWGTTATTGATATTCGATAGAATCCACAAGGCAGGGCAGATGGATTTTTAAAGGGGTTGGTCTGTACATATGTGCGTCTCTTTCTGCTGTCAGTAACTTTTATTTATGTCACTTACTGAGTGGCCTCTGATAAAATAGCTACTGGCTAGCCTTCATCCAGATTTTCCTTTAGAGGTTTTTTTTTTTAGTCAAAAGTGTAAACCGAAGCACTTTCTTAGCCAACCAAAATATTTTGGAAAGCTGTCCTAGTGACTCCACTGGAACACAGACCTCTAAATCAAGGTTCTTCCTTGTGAACTTGTAATAAAGAAAAAAAAWTTTWAAAAAAGGGAGAGGGATGTGATTCCCTTTCTCTTAAGAATTAATGATCTGTGAATTCTGTGAAAACTCTAACCTAATTAGGAGAAAAATTAACTAAGAGATGTGCTAGAATAGGTAAGATGTAAGAGGGACTTTCTGTGAAAGGGGTGCTAACAACTTGTGCCTGGCCCTCAAAAGAGAAGCCCAGGGGCTGTCATGCTGTTTGTGTATCTGGTCTATAAACAGACTGTGCCCAGACACCGCTCAGTGTAGTATGGAGATGTTCTGAGTTTTGTTAATTTGTTTTTAAATGTGATTATTGGTTCTGACAGAGAGCTGTAGCTCCCATCTGCCTCTCATTACCGTTTTCTTTGGACAGACCTTGTGGATGTGGAAGGTCTTGCTGGCAGATTGCAGCTGCCTTGAGGGCTTGGTGTGCACAAAAAGAGGAGGTGCACTTTGTTCATTCCAGTCCCCTATGTGAGCACCCATTGGGAGGAAATAATTTTGCTGTAAATACTGGGATCTCATATTCTGGGGATGGGGGAGTGAGGAGGGGAGAGGGGAGCGGGCTGAAAGGCAAGAGAGAGTCAAAAAGAGCATCTTATAGGAGACACAGTGTGCATTTCCCTCTATGATGTTCTTTGTGTGCTCTGTCTTTAGGAAATTATGCTGTCTCCTGACTCAAGGAAGCTGCCTCAGAACAGGATTTCAAAACCAAAGCTGAAGTCTTAATGTTATTATGTAGGAGTTTGGGTTCCCACGACTATATGTCCATGACTGTAACATTCGAGTCCATTGGAAACGGTGCAAATGCACCTGAGAGGTGGAACAGCTCTGCCATACTGGGTGCCATTGTTGCTCAAATGTTAGCCTACAGGGGAGTATAGGAATGCTGGTATAGCAAATATTTCAGTAAGTCACATTACTRATGAAAATATTTTCACTTGTTACTATTTAAAAGATGGGACTTAGGACCTGCTCTCTAGTTTCTCAGTCAGTAGTGGCTTTGCTGTCCTTTTAAAAGTCTGCCAGCAATTCTCRCTGCCATTTTATCAAGTTAGACTTGCTAGGATAGAGGGCAAATTTTATTGTTTCTATAGAGAGGTAAAGCAAAGGCATCCGACTTAAATTTCATTGCATAATTATGACAGAAGTGCTGTTTTGCTTCATAAAAGTTTTGTGATGGAGATATTTCAACAAAGCTACTGTAAGGATTTAAACAGGAGAAAACTGCAGAAAATCTCACAGAAAATCTTATTTAATGTGTTATTTGGCAAYCATTCTTATCATACTGAAAGACCTGGAGGGAACCAAATATGCATAATACATTGGGTTACTTGCATTTACTGACAAATGCTGCCGGATACAGTTTTTAAAGAAAGAATTTGTGTAATGTTCGACTTCTATGTAATGTTAAACTACGTTAAAGAAATATCATTAAGGTTGCAAAATTAAGCAATCAAACATAAGGTTGTCAGTGCAACCCTGATTCAGGCCCCTTGAGTGTATACATTATGATACAGTCTTTAATTACAGGATCATATACTACTTTTTTTCCTCTTGCCTCATTCAGTGAGCAGGATGAATAGCACTCACTAAATGAGCAGCTATTCAGTATTATGTTTTCTCCATTGTTCAGTGTGTGGTCCATGCTTTATTTATGGCACTYTATTGAAAGTCTGCTCTGAAAAGGAAATCTAAATCTCCTCACGGGCTTTTTTAACAGCAGTCAGCACTGCAGTGTCTGAGAGCTTCACAAGCGCTAATGATGACTTTATCTTCACMACAAGCCTGGCAGATGAAGCAGTGACAGCAACTCAGGGAAGCTGAAGCTAAAAAGAAAAGGTCAAAAGTCTTTTGCCAGCTTGTGGTGTTCAATTCAAGATCTGTAGCATCTGATGCTGKAGTGGCAGCATTGCACTGTGACTGTTTGAGTAGTTCCTGCAAACTGAGTACCAATGTCTGTGTCCCTGCCAATCTCTCAGCCTGGTAGCACCGAGAATTTCCTTTCTGTTCCTGTTTTCTTGGGTCTAATTTATTATTTACTACTCTCCCCTACTGTCCTCAGATGAGGTTCAGTGCTGGCACASGTGTCATAGTTGTGTACAGCTGTGGGTGTCACGGGTACGTGTAGGGAAAGATGGAGCACACTTGGGGAGAATGAGATATGCAGTATTGTAAAGACTTGCATTCAGGGCTTTTGTTGAATGTGTTCCATTTATAGTTCTTCAAAACTAAGTCTTGCTAACTTGGATTGTCTTTTATGAGACTAATATGGGGAATATCTGGCTCTATTGTATGCCTACTGAATTCCATGTTTGTTGTCTCAGGGGCTTTGAAAAAAAACTTTTTTAAGAAATTGATCATACTGTGCTGATGTGGTGAAGGAGAGAGTTGAGCATACAACTCACTTCTATTCTGTCTTTTTACTTCTAGTTTTTCTCTATTTAAGTATTCCAACTTTATTCTAATAAAAAATTGTCTTTGGATCATTTGGGAGAGCTCACAGTAGAGAGCTCTATCTTGACAGATCTCAAAGCTCTGAGAGTCGCAGAAGGATATCTGCATGTGCTTTCTTTACTGGGCAGATGAATTATTTTGGCGAAAGTTTGTGTGTAATTCAAATCAGAAAGAGGACATGACCTGTTATAAAAACATTCACTGGCTAACCTTAGGGGGAAAGAGAAAACAGGCTWCTAGAATGGGAAGACAAGGAATCTTACTAATGTGTGGAACTACCAGCCTTAGCAATGCAAATGCCAGGTTTTCAGCCACCATAAATGACAATGAGTGTGTGGACTCAAAGATGGCATGTTGATACTGCAGATGACAGTCTTGCTAGCATATTTTCAAATAATATTTGTCAGACATATAATGAAGAAAAAAAAAGTTGCAATGCCATCTGTATAGTGTCCCATTCTGGACGCTATTGAAGTAATCAGTGCTTTGACAGGGCTCTCTCGCATGTGTCAAGGGTATGAAAAAATAGAATATGTCATATTTTGTCACAGTTGCTTGCAAAAGGTGGGTATTTATGTTCATTCTCCCTCTTCAGTTTGGCTCTTCCAAGTTGCTCTTTTACTTTACTGGGGGTTATTTGCGGGTCAGGTTGGTGAATTTTTTTAGTATTGCTGAGTGGTTGGTGTTAAGAGATCTCAGGATTGTGCTATTCTAAGACTTTGTGTCACTGTGCATTTGTGCAGCAGTCTCCTTCACGGCTTTTCTCCATTATCTGGAATCAAGAGCAAAGCCATGTAAGAAGGCTTCATAATTCATGTTTTGGTGGAAAAAAAATAGATTAATCAGCTCGGTGTTCCTCCTCAAGCTCGGTGTTCCTCCTCAAGCTCGGTGTTCTGTCCACAAGCAATCCATGTCTGTAGGGCTGCCAGCTTGGAGAGGGATAGTGACAGGTGAGAGAGAAAGAGGAGGAATTCTCCAGTGAGTTTGGTTTGTGGCTGAATTGATGTGCTCAGAAGATGGAGGCTGTCTACAGAAACTCTGCTGGAAGCATAGTGGGGTTCATAAGTTGCTTCCTTGAAAGCAGGGACTCCTGTTTTCACTGTCTCATTCCAGCCTTTTTGAAATACTGTGAATTATCATAGCTTTAACTATGATTTAACTTTTTATYATTGTAACACACAGGTTTGCCCTCTCTGGACAACAGTCTGATTTCTTGAATATATGAACAGACAGGCTGGCAAAGATCAGCGTTCTCCCTATCAGGCATAAAGCTGAAGCTATTGCTGAGTTGCATTCATGGATTCTCCAGTATTTCTTACCAAATCCTTCTGTTGCACTGATTGTCAAGAGAAGCCCAGGGAGTGACCAAGTTGAACCGGTGYAAGCACAGTCAGATTCCTCACTGGCTGAGTGCTGTGTATTTTGGAAATTGTTTTTTCTGGTTGAAGCAAGTTTTCTAATGGTAACCATCACATTASAGCAGTTTCACTGCTTAGGCAAAAGTGCTCACAAAGCCCTTTAAAGGTGGTGTGCTTGTTAAAAAATCAGCCTGACTGAAGCCTTGCAGCTTTTTTAAACATGCTTCATTAAATGCAGTGGTAGTTAACTARTGCAGCAGAAGCACTTAGCTAAGGGTTTTGTTGGTCCTGGCTCACAGGTTTGTGTATGTTTATGTCTTTGTGGTGGGCCTGCTGGACATCCTGTGCTTCTCTAGCTATGAGTTTTGAAAAATCTCTTTTTGAAGACAGTAATAACCAAGCAACTTGGGCAGGGGGTCCCTTAAACTCCCTTTCTCCATCTGCTGCTGTACTGCAYACAATTTAACTCGCACGTTGCAGAAGCTGCTGTTATAGCAGGCAGTGAAAAGCCATTCTAATCTGCCAGTTGTAGTGTGCAGTTCCACCCTGCGTGTCCTGATGGGCTGGGTTTATGGTGGGCTGCCCGTWATGCTTTGCACAGGCAAAGCTGCTGCATTTCACCAGGGATTTCCAGGTTGAATGCATGAGATTAGGAGCCTGTTAGAACAAACCTTGTGTGTGCTGCTGGCAGGAGATTACAATGATGCTTTTTGTAGTAAAATAAATGAGTATCAAGGAATCCCTTTTTTCAGAAAGTAGTTTGAGTGCTGTTTGATGTGTGCTCTGGCTGAAAAAATCAGTAGCAAATTAATTCTGATATTTGGAGCAGGGCTTTGAACTATCTCCTCTCTGTACCCTGCATTTGCTGCTGTGCTTGYCCAGTAGAGAAACCAGATGGTCCTTCTTATACTGGCCTGTTCCTGGCACTGATTATTTTTTTCTCAGTAGCCTCTTGTGACAGGATGGTCAACCTTAAATGTCTGATATCTTAGATGTAGGACATTTGTCATGGTATCTTCAAAAACTTTGAGATCAGGCCCTTGTTTCCCTGTCATAMTTTTCCCAAGTCATGTACCATAATTTTCACAGTTGGATATTTTCTAGTTTCCCTAAATTGTGTATTTCCTTCAAAAAGAAAAAAAATGTCTAACTGTCCCTTATCTGCTACTAAGTACCTCTGTAAAAGCTATCCCTTTTCTCACTAAGATTGGGGAATTTTGGTTGCACTTTGATTTTTAACACCTCTCTCTGAGGGATTCTCATCTAGCCCCAAATGCAAAGTCCCTCTTGCACTCAGCTTGATTTTAGTTAGTGCTGCTACAGTCAAGAAATTTGCAGCAGGCAAGGAAGGGTCTTCTTTGGTAGAAGCAATCTTYGAAGTTAGATGGCCAGAAAAGAAATAGTAGAGAAGAGCTGCTTCCCTCAAAATGTCATTGCCTGCCATATGAACAATAAAATCTGAAACCTCTTTGAGTTGTGCAAGACTAACTGCACTGTTGGCAAAATTCATGGCGGTGCTGGCAGCAGCAGAGAATGCTGGTGTTCTGTGCCTCAGCAGGCATTTGTCTCCTGAAATGCACTGAGTGAAAGAAGGGTTTCTCCCATGTTCTGCAGCAAAACCTCTCTGCACTCTCCTTTAACAGCGGAGGTGGCTGGGGAGGTGCTGGCAGGACTGGAGCAGAGCTGAGATGGAGCTTTGCTGAGCAGCCTCCTCAAAACCTTCTCAGCAACTGCTCAATTTCTGGCTGTAGCCTCAGCCCTTCTGCTTATAGCCTTTCTTTTGGGGTTCCCCAGAGTCTAAAAATGTGTGCAAGTCACCTTCAAAAGGCAAAGGAGGGTGSAAAGTGTTTAAAGTGCGTATGTGTGTGGTGTTTGAGAACCTTCTTCACAGATTTATTTTTTATTCAGAAGGTGGCTCCAAATAGTCTCTTTAAAAGACAATGTTTTCTATCAGGTTTTTTTGAGTTTAAGATTTATGAAAAGAGCAAATTCATGCAGGAACCATACTGGGACAGCTTTTCATAAGTCCTTTGAAACATCTTCTCTTATTAGCTTTTGAATTTTTCCTGCTGGGATCATAATGGGTTAAGCAATTTCAAAGCATCTTCTTTTCCCCCCAAATTTAATTGAGAACCCTTAATAGGAGATTAGCAAAAGAGGTTGCTGCTATGCTTTGCCCTAAACACTTGAGCAACAAGATAGAGAAAAATTAGTTTCTTGCATCTCCTGGATGCTGCTACTTGCTCTGGGACAGCTGTCTCTGTGTTCAGAGTGCAGCTGGCTTCATTTATGTGGAATAAACTTCATTTACCTGCAGTCTTTTGTGGAGGAACAAGATGCAGAAGGAAGATGATCTATTTGAGAGGTGGATGTACATGTGAACCATGCTGGAATCTGCCACTTAGGAATTGGGGGTTGTGGTTTCTGTAGCATTCAGTTTGGGGACCTGGTAGGGAGATCCCTGAGCTCCCTTTCGAGCTGTGCACTTCAGGTTCCCTCTTCACAGAGATCAGGGGTCCTGCAGGTTGGGTGGAGCACCCACAAAGCTCAGAAGTGGTTGGCATCACTTGATCTCTCACTRACTGGAAGGGCAGGCTGTCTCAAGGAAGATTTTCTTTGTGCAATCTGCTCCTCGGAACAGATAACAGATATTTTCTGTGATTTTATTCTGGGTCACTGACTAGTGATTGTAAGGAAGGGTAAAGCTGGGTCAGTCAATGTTCTGCTTTTCTCTCTTGCAGTTATAACTTTATTTTGCTCATGGTAGTTACTCTGTATCACTGGGCTTTTTCAGTGAAATATACAGTAATATTTTTTGTATTGCTCATTGGTGCTAAATCTGCCAAGAATATTAGAAACAGAAGAACAGAGAAAACAGACACCAACTTCATTCWGATGAGCATGCAAATCCTCAGCACAAATGGCATCATACCCTGTCCTAGGAGCAGAGTTATCAAGCTGCTCTGGTGAGTAGAATGAGCTAATTCCCAGAGCCAAAGATCATAATTCTGAGCAAATCTTTCAAATTCTTTATCAGGTATCACCTCTTGTCTGTCTAYTTTTGGGGAAAAAGGTCTTGTTGTGCATAAATGGGCATCACTTCACCTTTGAACATAATTAATATTCACCAAGAGTGAGGCCCATACATCAGCTGTATTCAATATGGGATTTGCTTTCAGAACTGTGCAGTTCATTGCTGACTGTTGTTTGGGCACATCTCTCTGGTCTTCATAGACAACTTTTCTATTAGTAAAAATATATTATTATTACTTTCTCTGGAATCTTGGGAAATAAAAAATATTTTAGTCARTTTCAGGTAATAGTGTTTCCCACAGATAATCACATTTTGAAGAYATTAGAGAGACTTGGCTACATTTTCTGCTTTGTTGTATCTCAGAGGGATGATTACCATATGATAGAAGTTCCCTTGTGAACTATTTTTGTTCTCTTTATACTGATCTCTTACCTCCTCCTTTATAATAGAGCTCTGAACATCCTTTACCCCTGCCCCTTCTCAATTTCTGCCTGCTCAGAGGTCCAGGAGACAGATACAGTTTTTATGTGCTTGCTGTTTCTGGTAAAGCACTGCCAGCYTGGCAAACCAGGAGGATGGGCTGGTCTGGAAAACTGAAGAAATGAGCACAGAGACTGAGTGCCAAGGGAGCAGAAACAGGGTAGTCCTTGAGGAAAATATGTTGCTGCAGGAAGATGAAATGCTAGTACACCTTCTCTCWTCTGCTCTGCTCCATCCATCCAGCCATGGAGCAAGGCAAGTGAGAGCTCAGCTCCTGAGAAGGCTCAGGGATGCTCTAATTTGGTACAGCAAGATCCTCCAGCCAGAGGCTTCTCCTCTTTGATGCCCATTAATATATTGTACATTTTAATCTTATGTGTAGCCTTGTATTCAACTGCAATGGATTTAAATTTAATTTAAAGAGTCAATATATTTTCATATGGCTTTRTCTTTGCTTGTTTGATAACTCATAAAATTCTGTGTAGATATAACTGGAATTAATGATGATCAAAATTCTTCCTCAACACACCAAAAGCTTTTGCTCTCCGTGTACAAAGGAAAAGCTTTTCTTCTTGCACTTAACATAGACTAAGGTAAATTATATATCTTATGGTTGAGAACTGGAAGTTGAAGGTGGAGCATGAGACCACATTCCAATATAAGTCTTCAGGAGCTCATTTGTGGCTCTGCATGATAATCCTCATGCAGATGATCCTTCTGTAATTGTTGCAAACTGCAGCTCCTCAGGATTGCTTACCATTTTTGAAAAGTCAACAGTTCATATTGCATTAGGAGAAGGTCACTGAATGATATTATGAAAGCAAATAAAAGGAATCACTATAACATAATCACAGGGAAATTCTGTCCATAGTCCTTTCCTTGCAGTGCTTGTTCAAAAATATTTTCCATCACTCAGAAAACTTTGGGGCTTTTTTTGCTGTAAAATACAGAAACAATAGGATAGTAAGATGAAGAAATGCCTCAACTCTCTGTGCATTTAGGACTGATAAATATGTTCTCTAATTGTGAAATTCTTTTTGTAAATGATTAAAAATGAAAATGTTTCTCACCTTACAAACTGATGATTTATTTGTACAACTCATTTAACCATCAAGAAAATGAACTGAGTAGTTTGCAGCAAGTRTTAATACTGGTTTTGTGTTTATTTACAGTTAGAGGGATGTCTCTGAAATACACTATTGGAATTGCCTCTTGTAACTGATATTTTCAAAAGTTTAAATAATTTGATTTAGCTGCACTTTTATGCTTCAAATATTTCTAAAAGAGCTTTACTGTTTTTCCATCTGTCTACTGACAAATATTTATGAAAATCATATCAATGTTTCCAGGATTTGAAGTATTAGGAGCCACAGAGGGTAAAAAGTTTACTACTCAGCCAAGTCTATAATTGTTTTCTCTTTTAAAAGAGTAACTAATGTATTGTTGGCAGTACACAAAGATTTTATTTTACTGCAATGTATCATTTTTGTTCTCTCATGGAGAAGGGGGTCTATTTAATTTGCTGTCTCAGTTTAGTGATCTGTATGAATAASTGTGGATGATACTGTGATACACTCTGGCTGTTTCTGTAGCAACCACCTATGGTTTTTTGTCTGCATTTTCACATTTCTTTCCAAGAASTTTTTTTTTTCCCCTGCAACAGTTTTGTTCTCAGAAGCGTTGCTTGAATTATTTTTATGTTCTTCATTTGCTCGCTGTCTTATATGTGACARTCCACCATGAAAAACTGAGAAATTTTTGTATATATGACAGAAAGCACAATGGCAGCTATGGYGATCTTTAGTGATCCTTACACTTTCTGTAATGAATGGAAAATTGATTTTTGTAATTCATCTTCTTTCTTTTGAAGACGGTAGCCTTATCTGATGAAATATTACTTTTGCAGCCTCTGTAACATTTGTGATTTGTGCAGTGGTACATCTCAGCCAAATAAAAAAAAAGTGAAATTTAAATAGAACTTTAAATTGTGATTGCTGTTTGCTTTGCATTCTTATGTGCACTGGGATAATACCTCCTAGGTACTTTAGTGCTTGATAAATATTTGGTATCCTAGTAACTTCCTTCCAGTGAKAAAAGTTGAAGAATTCGGTATGAATTTTGGCCTGTTGTCGTGTATACAGTGTAGGTTGTGGGGTTTGGTTGGGTTGGTTTGTTTGTTTTCTTTGAAAAATCTCCTGGGTGTCTGAGTGTGTGTGAGTGGTTTTGCATATTTTCTGAAGCTGTAGTTTCATTTTATCAGCTTTTGAAAAAGGTCTGAAGTCCCTTTCTGGATGATGGTGAATAATCAAAACACGTGCTTTTCTGCATCCCAGTTCTCTCCTGCTTGCAGATTCTTCATCCTCAGGCAGGACAGTAGTTGATGATATTTTTTTTTTTTCTTTTTTCCTTTTTAATTTTTAACAAGGCTTCCCCACTRATTTCCCCTCTGGCTGTGCCCTGGAAGATGTCTTTGACTGATGCAGCTGACTCCTGTTTCCAGAGCCATTCCTTGGCTCCAGGTGCTCCCCCACACTTGTGGCAGCAGGTCAGATTGTTGCACAGGGTGTTATGAGACCTGCCTTGACTTTCTTCATTCACAAGCTGTGAAAACAACAGGAGATTTGCAAAAATACTTATGTACCTCCTTTTGGGCTGGGGATAATATGCAGTGCTTTAATGGGCTGAGTCTCTAACACAAAAAATCACCAGCTGTAAAGAAAAGTGTGCAATTCAGGGCATYCTTTGGACTGTGGGAAAGAAAGGACAATACTCCATACATGTTTCCTTCAGTGGCTTCAAGTGTTTTAYCCTGTCATTATTTTTGAGGTGTTAATTGCTATATATATCTATAGATATTTCCCAGAAACTTGTTAATCCATTTATAAAAATGGAGATACACAGAAAGTTCAGATTGCGGGTGGCAGAGCAGAGACCCTCCCAGCTTTCCACAAGGGGCAGGTATATCACAATATACATTAGACATCTGGGGAAGCTGAGGCTTGCAGATAWAATGACAGAGCAAGTAGGTACTCAGGGTAGCTGCTATCCTGAATTAGACTCGATCTGCTTAGWACTTTCATGTTAATGAAGTTAGGAGCTTTTTGGTATTCTCCTGTAATCTAACAAAGCATCAATATTTTCAGTGACAAATGGGTGGTGATTACCTGGTGAAGATTGATTGCAGGCTTTAAATTTGCTGGACTGAGGCTTGTGTTCATGTCCCCCCTCTAATAATCATTCAATTTACTCAAATCTACTCTAATTTTAGGCCTACAATACGAGTGTTTCCCCTTGCTGGTGACAGCTAAATCCTCATTGATATTGGCTAAGCCATTGGGACAATGTGGTGAAGAAGAATGATGGATGGCTTTAATTTGATATTCTTAGACCGTCTTTGATGTTGCTCCTGCACCGCTGAAAACTTGCTACAGAATTAAATTAACACTGCATCTGCTTTTGTGTTTGCATTCCAATAGCCAGGGGGCAAGTAAGCCTGCATTAAAAAAATAAACAGAAACTTCTTTCTGCTGTGGTGTTGGGGGATGGGGGTGGATTTGAAACTCTTGAATGACAATGCTGATAGCCAAGATTTCAATTTTTCCCTTTTAGCTGCATCAGTTGTATGTTTTRCTAAGTGGTAAGAATATTTGTGCACATAGATATATTTATACTGCTGAAAAAAGGAAATAATCCTTTGAAGGAAATGTTTCCTTTTTGTTCGGACGGTCCTAAAATCTCCCATATTGGAAGAAAGATATAGAAGTGGGGAGAAACATTTATGGGTAATAACATGTTCTTGACTTCATATTGGTTTTGTCTTTCATACCAGAAACTTGAACTCAATCAGTCCTGGACTCTGGATTCCTAAATAATGCCTTTATTGATCTGAAAGAATGCATTAACTTTTCTTYCACATGACTGCTCCTGTGAGCAAGAGCAACATCCCTGTGTAAGCAAACATGGCAGGGTGCCTACACCTCTTGGGGCTTTTTGACCAAATGCAATGAGAAGTTCCAGTAACCTATTAAAAAGGAGCTCAGGAATGAGTCTGGAATGATTATTTAGTGGTGATTAAAGAACAGGCTGGTTTATTTATTTTTTCTGACACTACTCTGACTGGGATTGTGTTTGTTTTGGCCTGTATGGTGATATGGAAGGGCTGCAGGTGAAGGGTGGTGGATAAACCTGCTGCTCCACGGSTAACAGTAGGAAGCATTTTTCTTYCTTTCATTTTCCTTGTGTCCTCRAYGCTGTKGGAGCATTACTCCAGCAGCACAGAGACTTTCTGAGGCMGGAGGGAAACCATTCCTGGATTCTTTCTTGAAATATCAGATGGCAGCAAATGTAATTCAGCCTGTGTGTGGTGTTGATGGTGGACTGATCTCATTTGGCCTGCTTGGTAAATTCCATGTCCTTATSAGAGGTCACCTGAAARGTGAAGGCCTTCAGGTAGTCGYTGGTAACATGGYATTGTTTAACCCAGAAACCTTTGTGTAATCCTTTTGATACCCTGGGTAATTGTTTAATCCCTYACTTATCTCCTTTGTTAATGCCTAAACCCTGAGATGCATAATATAAACCAAAAATATTTTCTCAAGGATCTAATAGGAACAATTTTCACATKAAAATATCTTAATTAACCTTCTCATTTTTGTGAAATTTCTGTCAGCTTGTAATTGCGAAAATAAAAATATTTGCTGTGTTACATACAGAAGTTGACAAATCTGTTTCCAGCCTCTGATGGTGAAGCAGTTGAATTCTGGTTTTAACCAAAGATTAGGGTAAAGGCAGAAGTGCATACTTGCTCTTTATTGCTCTGGGAGAAAAATCAMACTTGATATATCAATTAATACCTGATCTGAAATCTGCTCACATCTGTGAGTRCTTTCCTGGTGACTTGAATGGGCTTTGGATCAAGTTCTAGTGCACAAATTATGAATATTGTAGCTGGATCATTTTATTCAAGAAGWGCACCAAGCTTGACACAGTTCACTTTTCTACTAAAATTTGCCCTTTTATGATCCTCAAATAGTAACTACTCATTGACCTGAGTCCAGACTATTTTGCTCTGCAAAGGCCACAAGATCTTGCAGGACCTATCAGCATCTACACCAAGCTGTTTGCTCAGTTTAAATGACTGGACTTCAATCCAGTCAATTGACTCAATAGATCCATATCARTAGAGAAGAGAAAATGAGTTTTGCACTGTTGAGATGAGAGTAGTATTTACAAGATTCAGTGAGATCTTTCCRAGGGTTAACCTTTCTTTTGGATGCTCAAATGCATCAGTGTGCTGTTTGGGGTGGTTTGTGTTGCATACTTTGTCCATCACTGCCAGTGGATGTCCTTAGATCTAGTTAAATGTGTTCCTAAATCCCATAAGAATTTTTTTTTTTAAATATTCAAGGTAGGCAAGTTTTTGAAATACTCACTTGTTGCTTCATAGTTCATGTGGTGTCACACTGGCAGCATTACAGGGGTTAGACTCTTTGGAGCTGTCCGAAATGTTGTGGGATTTTAAAAAAATGTCACTGTATATCTGGGAAGGCTGGCTGTGGGAGGGAATCTCTGAATCAGTGCTGAGTAGCTGCACTGGAGGAATTTTAACTCCCGTTCTCTTGGCTCCTCTTTCCCCCCAGCAGAGCTAAGCTGTGGCACAGAATAAACCTGTGAGTGGCTGTTCAGCATCTGTGAAAGTCAAATCCCTCTGACTTGGGCACCTAAGGATTCTGCAAGAAAATTGCACACACTTGGCATTCAAACACTTCCACTGTTCTCATGGGTTTTAATCACTATGAACCAAAAAATCTTTATTCTAAACTTGATTTTCAAGTGACTTGGTTTCAGGAAGGAAGCCATAAAAGAAAATACATTTCATGGAAATATTCACAGCTGTATGTTGAATAAGGCTCTTTTTTTAAGACAGGATGAGTCCAGATAGATTTAGACATTCTGTATCATTTGGTACATGAATTCCAAAGAAGAAGAAAAAAGAGAATTAATTTTCTTAATAGTTTTGGCATTTGTACAGATGTTTYCTGAAGAAGTGTATGTTCCAGTATTTCTTCTGAAACCTTAGAACGGAATAGTGCTGAACCCATTAAATACTTGCACTGCATTTAGCTGTATGTGGTGTGATAACAATCAAAGTTAATAGGTGGAATAGTRCATTTATATTATGGGTGAACAACCCAAGCACTGGGTGCTCTGGCACTGAACCAGCAGAGCGTTTGGGTGTGTACTTAACTTCAGGAAAAATGGACTTGGGTTTTCTTTTAATGAAAGGAACTTCCATGGGACAAGTTAGGAGTTGGTTTGAATTACCCCTGTAAGGCTACAGGGTTTTTGGTTTTGGTTTGGGAGTTCTTTGGTTTGTTTGGAGAATTTTGTTTCTTGTTTTTTGGTGAACTTTAAAAGCTAAAATCAGTGGGCAAGGCCACTCATGTCTTCAGTGCACACAGAGACCCTTAATTTGTTAATGCCAGAGTTCTCAGGATCTTGCATGAATGAACCTATTGTGAGGATCCCTAAAAAGAACACTGGAACCTCTGCTATTTTTGGTTTAAAATAAGTGATTGGGTATGGGTGCTCTGACCGGATTAATATGCTATTGCATGCTTTAGTTATACATTTATTTAAAAATGTTTTATKAACTTGAAATAATGCACTCATTCCTGGCATCCAGTATGATTTGCCCTACTTAACCTATTTTCYTTCTCTTCCTTCCCCCCATCTATTTTCAGATTGACTTTGTCCATTTTTTTTTATAACTATTTTTAGAGATGAATGTCCTTTGTGGTGTATTTTTAATCATGCTGAGTTGCTATATTATGTTAAAGTCTTATTAACAACTGACATGAACTGAGAATAGTTCATTGTACTGGGCAGTAAAGTGCAATAACTTATGAATTCTTAAAATAACTGACTTTTTGATTTCTCATTTTCTACTTCTGAGAGAGATTGGAATAAAAAAAATAGGACTTTAAATCCCTCCTGCTACAACATCATAAAACCCTTTTCTTATCTGAATTTCATAATTAACATCGTGTGACAAAGGAAAGGGAGGGTAAAATTCCTACTACTTGTSCTAGTCCTCTTCCACTTTCATTTATGAGCCAATTGCARTTATRGGTTAAATCTTTTGRAATCTGGATGGTTATCTAGTGGACMCAAGGTATCCTGTAGCAGAGGCATCASTGAAACCTGTACCTATAGAAGTGCACAGGAAACCCAAATGTGCTGTCCCTGGTGCTTGYTGGACAGCAGAGATGATAAGGATGACATTTATGGGATAGTGAAGTGCTTCCCATAAGCTGCTGGCTGACCTCAGCCTCCACAGGGACAGACTGGAGTCAGGAGCCTCACTACTGCATTATGTCACTCCTGAACACTTGATGTTTTCTAGCCAAATGTCAGTGAGGAGAAGAGCCAAACTAGCCTCTGTTTCAGGACTGTCTGGAGGTTTATGGCTATGAGAAAGTGTCAAAGTTAACCTTCACTTTCATTCCATACTCTCCAAATGCTAATGGCAATCATGTTGGCTACTTGAACCTGARCAATGAAACAAGATTCTTGAAACAGCTTACTTAGGGTTCCTCACAAACAACGCTGGAAACTTGTTTCTGTATTTGTGAGTTCAGGGAGCTGATTTCCCTGGCCAAGGAAGAGTCACAGTGAAGCTGCCTAGAGAGTGAATCTCTTGTGGGTAGAAGTGTTTATCAAAATAAAGACCTCTAGCCCTTTCTGTCGGTGCTGTGTGGGGACTTTGCAGCCTGGCTAGCACATGGGAACTGCTGTGGTGTTTTTATCTGGCTGGTTTTATCTTGCTCTCTTCTTTGTGCTAGTAACTTGGACTAATCCCTCTCTGTTATCAAGCTGCCCTTTTCTGTGCAGATTGGCTTGATTAGTTTTCCATTCAAAGGAATTATAAGCATAGCTATGAAGGAGAACTGGGGGCTGTGAGAAGGATTAAGGAACTGAGAAGTCTATGTCCTCCTCCTCAGTCCCAGATTGATGGGGAAGATGAATGCTCAGCTCACTGGACCTTTGCAGCA
Source organism: Malurus melanocephalus (assembly GCF_030028575.1). NCBI lineage: Eukaryota > Metazoa > Chordata > Aves > Passeriformes > Maluridae > Malurus > Malurus melanocephalus. Next base: position 1,016,288 of record NW_026623288.1, read on the forward strand.
AGCTTCACTGTTATTTTCACTAAGACAAAATGTTAAGATTTTATAAGCTTCTTATAAAGCTTTATCTACTACACAGCATGCTTACTCATGGTGTGGTGAGATAAGTGCCAAGTATGAATAAGGTGTGTAGATTTTGAATTTGGAACCTGAAGAACTGTGCTGCATATAMKKTTGGACAAAGTTTATTTGCATAAAWTCTTCTTTTTCTGCCTTATAGTTTGAGCAAAGAATAAGAAGTTGATAGGTTGTGGCCTAGAGGGTAAATATCAAAAATTAGCCAGTGATTTAATACTTAAAATATAGGGAAAGTGTTTCAGTTGAACTACTTAGATACAGTTTGCTGTTCTTATCAAAAAATATCCAGTGTGATTAATTTGCATTTAGTGATGGAAAAAGCTCAAACTGAACTATCTACAAGTGCTGATCTTCTTCATTTTAATGCTTTAATCTTCCACCTTCATGCCTTTGGTGAGGGGAGCCTGCTGTGCCATGGCTTGGTGAAGGCACTGATGTTCTCTCGCATTGATTCACAGGCAGCTCTAGCACTGAGCCCATTGAGCCAGCTCCAGATCACTGTGGCTCCTGTCCAGGTCAGTTCAGAAGGAGTGAGCAGGTTAAGCCAGTCAATCAGACCCATATGTTTAACCACACTGGTTGGCCTCCGCAGTTTTGTTGGCCTATGTGGTCACTTTTCAGCTCCATGAATGCAAAGCAGTTGGAGCCTGCTGGTGAAAGCCTTTCTGACAAAATCTGCTTGCGCTTTTCCGAGATATTTGGAAAACTATACAAAGACCTTTCATTTCTGCACTGATTTATCGTTTCCCAGTAACTCTCCCAAAGAATATCATCACTTTACAGACCTGGAATAAAAATAGCTGAGCTCTCTGCTTTCAGTTCCACTGGAGAAATGATTGCAAAAAGGCAGAGCTGGAGTARCTCAGTGCAACAACTGGCAAAGCCAAGAGCAGGAGTGACCCCGGTAGGTTCTTTAACTGCCTGCTGCTGCATGCTGCTGCCTGTGAATTATTCACCACCTTACACTTATGAATAAAACACGTGCCTCRGGAAATCCAGCTGCTGTGTGCCCTTCTTGTGCTGTTTCCTGTTCATCTCCTCTCCTGCCCCAACATTAAATCTACATTCATGTTTTCTGCATTTCCAGGCTAGGACAAGTTTTGTGATTTAGTCATAAGATTCCAGGGTGTATCTGCTATACTCAAGCCCATTTGGAAATACCATCCTGCTTATTGAGTTTTTCACTAATAACTATCATTTTCTTAAGCAAGAATTTTCTGCACTTCTTGCTGCATGTTACAGGACACACTTCACATAAGATTCCCCTTCACCATAGTGGTGGCTGCTGCTGTTGCTGCAGGACAAGTGAACATTTTGGCTTTTAACATGTTTTCAACTTACTCCCAATCTCAATACACAGTGTGTTTTGGAATTTTTTTGGTAATCGTTAAAATACTATTAATTCTCTTAAAATGTTGTGTGAAACGTGAAGTTCACTGAAACAAGCACTACCACCCTCACCCAAATCCATAACCTCCCAAAATGAACTTCAAATAAAAGGTATAGTCTCATACTTTCAGCTGCCTTTCACCTGTCCTTGACTTTAAATGTGTTTCATCTGTCACTGGACATTTACTGGATTGACTGAAATGTTTTTGGTTACTTGTTTATGTCATAAAGGATTAGAATTAAATCACAAAACTTCTTTTTTCCCCCAATTAAAGGATTAAATTTTTTACAGAAGGGGAAAAACAGTGCATTAACCTCTTAATGAAACCGCAATGCTGTTTATTTTCTTCCTTCTCCAACAAGAAATGCAGCTGATTTATTTAATAAAACATTCATTGGAATTTACAAATGTCATTATCACTCTAAACAGAGACTCTAAACAGATGCTGGTTCAGTTATTGTGTCTGCTGCTGCCTTCATTTGACTCCACAGGAGCCAGATATGGAGGAGTTGCAACAGTCTGAAAACAAATGTAGGTGAAAGGTTTTGGGTGATCCAAACTTTAGGGATGGGTCTCATAAAAGCAGTGTAGGCCTAACAATCATAATTACAATAAAGACACTACTGACCTAATCAAAGGGTAACTCTGGCATGCTTAAATTCAAGATTCTATTCAAGGCTTTGTTGTKTGTGTAATACCTGGCAGTGTGTCCGTGCAACTGCCCTCCAGACCAGCCAGAAACAWGCTAGGGAGCAGTTTAGGGATCTGCAGGGCAACTGCTGCTTTCTGTCCCTCCTGTGTTGGGATCTAAATCCCTTTTCAGGTTGGGCAATGCAGGGCTGCAGCCACCAGCTCCACTGAAGGGCTGAAACTGGTCATCTGCTGGTGACTACTTTGGGATGGAGAAAAAAAAATGTGAGGAAGAAAGTCCAAAGCAAATTTCAAAGAAAACTTTTCCTCATTCTATTCCCAGTGTGAGTTTGGTTTTGGGCCTTTCCTGCATCTTTTRTAGTAAGGAGTTCATAAAGAATGGAATAATGGTGAGGAAGCAGCCTCTCATTACCAAGGGGTGCAGTATCCATCCAATGTACCTTTCATGTTTTGTCTGACAGTAGAGCACAGTGCAATGGCAGGTTTTCTAGTGGAAAAGACAAACTTGAATGATCAGCRATATATTTTTGTTTTTCTTAAAATGGTTTCTCTTCTTAGTATCCAGAGAGCTTTTTCAATCAAATATTACCGACAGCAAAAACATTATCTAGTGTACAGACAGATGGCAGGATGATAATTGTTTAGAGGGACAGATGGTAGTTTCTTGTACCCACTTTCTAGTTGCTGTGTTTTTAAAGCTCAGCAGTTGCATTGTGCAGCATTCGTGGTGTCATAAAATACCAACCACTTTAAATAACTCTGAACCAGGCTTTCSAGTGATTTGTTTAAAAGGAGCCAGTCCTATTTAAAACATGATCAGCTGAGGATGCCTAGATATTTGACAAAGCAGATTGTAATTTAGAGAAATTGTGCTCAACTTGAAGTTTATATTCGCAGCAAATGCACAACCCTTCTGCCTCCTTTCTGTCAGAAATAAGTCTGAAATCGCAGAAGAAGAATACTTCCTTTCTTTAAAAAAAAAGTCTAACTTGGCACTAAGGAGAGGGCACCATAGGAATAAAAATAATGTAARAGTTGGAGTGAGCTGCCACAGATATTTGTAGAGACATGCCAGGAATTCCAAGTTAGTTTCTTCCACAGACTACTGTAAGGGTGATTAGATCCACAACATAAAGCATCTTATATATAAATAGCTTACAGTGAAAAAACAAATATTTAGTTGCCCTGTGAATCTGAGGATTACATGAAATACTTTTATTCTTCACTACAAAGACTAAGATCTTTTCAGGAGTAATTTTGTGTAAGACATGGGGAAGATTGAGGCTGAAATCTGCATAGTTTAACAAATCTTTTTTTCTCCATCTCATTCTTTTAACCTGTGTAAAGGGAAAGGAGAGATATCCATTCAACAGGTTGTCTTTCTGAAGTTAGTCTGGTAGGGGCAGCTCTCAGTACGACTGATGAAGCCCCCACATCACAGGGGATCAAGGGTCACATTGTGGTTTCTGGTGGACTTTTAGCCTCCACACAGTTCCACTTTATTAAATACATTGAAGTATTTGGTGGCTTTCTGAGGTGGAGGCTTTCCTCTGAAGTTGTCCTACAGTGATCCTTTGCTCTGATGCTACTGCTTGGATAAATATCATTTGTTGTATATGAAAGAAGACTATAAAGTTATCAATATAGGAATTTTTGACAGCAATAGCTATAGGTGAGGTGGCTGCATTCTCAGTCACAATCCCATGGTTTCAGGGTTGATGCTCTGCTTGGGTGGGGAAAAAAAATGAAGCACCTGTGCTTTCAGTAGTCAGCCATGAGAAACTGTCAGTCCAGGACAGTAATTTAAAACGTGAAAGCAGCTGAAAGTCATCATAGTGTCAGTGTTTTAACAAAACCACTTGGTATATCTGTTCTTTGTCAGCTACCTGTTAAATGATTTTCATCACTAGAACCATGGAGTAGTTGGAGTTGGAAGGGACCCAGAAGGACCATCATTCTTAGGGAATGGCCTGTACAGGCATCAAAACCACAACCCTGGTGTCATTTACACCATCCTCTAACCAACTGAGCTAATTTCAGGGTCATTTTATACAGGATGGGAGCGGGGGGAATACAGATTTCAAATTTGCATTTAGAGAAGTGCATCAAAACTGAACTTTCAGCCAGTGGACACAGGCTTGCCCAGTTCTGAGATTGTGCTATCCAATTTGCGAAATGAAAAGTGTGCTGTACAACACTAGGCAAAACAGACAGCCCAATTTATTAATTAATTTATTAATTTTAATATTGCATAATCACAGTGAACTACTTGTGAGCAATCTGGAATATCAGAATTATTTGAAAGAGATGTTTTGCAAATAATTCTGAATAAGGACCACTTATGRAAACTGCCAAGTGTTGTTGGACAATTCGCAAACAGGAGGAGGCTAAACTCATTAAGTAAATGATTCACAACATGTTAGCTCAGTCTTCCTTCTGAGCTTTGGAGCCTGTTGGAGCTGCAACTGCTAAGAGGTTGATTCGTGTGCAATTTTCCCTTTTAAAATTGTGRTGTTATCAACACAAGTCTTGCTCACCTGGGTGTTTGTATGCATGATTAAACCAACTGAAATTGWGTGYGGCAAATTTTATTTAGTTTAAWTTTTTTAAGGAGGATKGTTGRTGTAACTTTTTCTCAGTTTCTGTGAGGGTGAGGCCCCTCTTTTCTCAGAGTGCAGTGGGCAGAGCAGTGCCAGTGCTGGGCACTGTCTCCAGGTGCTGCTCTGAGTCTGTCTCTGCAAGTTCAGTCTGAGCCTGCTTGGGCTGTCATGCAGCTCAGGCTCTCCAGTGCTCTTGTCCTTCATTTCCACTGCTCCAGTTAGCTTAATGCTTTTCCTTAACTGCTTCTGAATTCTTTCATGATAGCAGATATATAGCCAGTGTCATCTGACAGATTTTTAGGCATCTCTGTTGTAAACATGTAAGTATTCATTTAATGCTTGAATTGCTTTACCATCCTCTGTGGCTGTATTTCTCATTCCTTTCTGAAATGATCTTTCTTCATCCTTGGCTGAGTCCCCTTCTTTACTTTGAGAAAAAGCTTCTTGATATCTAACACTGCCAGCTATACTTCTTCCAAATTTATTTCAGATTCTTCCCTGACTCGAGTGTCTTTTTTGTAAAGTTTTTCTTCTTGCTCTCTGTTGTCTCGATTCACTATTTTTGTATGGCATGTTTATTTTAAACTTGGTTGGTCTTCATAAAGTCTTTATGAAGACTTGCAGTTCCTCATAAAAGCTTAAAAAGATTTCTTGAAAAATTTTAAATGGCTGCTTAGGTTAGTTGTTCTCTGGCCTAGGGAGGAGATCTGAGCTAAATATATCTCAGCTTCCTCCCCTTTTCTCCCTCAAATGACAAAATAACCACCAACAAAACTGGGATTTCTTTGGCAGCTGGCATTTATTTCTGTGCAGTGAAGGAGAAGATCCATTTAATCCACAGCAGGTGATTGGGACAGTGTCAGATATTGGAATGAGGAGCCTTGGCTGTGAAGGGGTTGGTCAGTGCTGTGTCCTGGCYGTGTCACACTGACCACCACACCCTGATCCTGGAGGTGAACGTGGGATCTGAGCTATGGGGACCCTTCCTGAGGATGGAGTAACCCACCCAGGAGCAGCAGTATTCTTGTTTGTAGGCAGAAGAGGCAGAATCTTACTGCAGCAGCATTGTGGAGGGGTTGTTGTGGTGACTTCAAATCTTTACAAGTGGAAGTCATGAGACAAAATAATGTAGTGATAAGGTTCTAATGCTCCTATGAACAGGAAAGCCTGGTYCTTTGAACTCAGTGATGAAACCCACCCTTTGCAGAGGCTGAAACTGAAAAACATGTGTGATTATTTCCTTGTTAATAGGAATGGTATGGTTTATCAGGCTGTTCAGAAATCTGTCGTGCACATATAAAACTATTATTTCTAAGTTTAAAAAAAAATAAATTTACTCTTGCCTTACAAATTTCCTGAATCACATCCCTCTGCCTGAATCTACTGCCTACACAAAAGTGGTGATTTCTGTTAGCTTTCAGAAGTTATACAAAACACACTTCAAAAATAAGGACAGTTGAGTGTCAGATTATCAGAAAATATTTGCTTCTTCATAATCCTTTGACTTCCCCCCCCACCTTCCCTTCCCATTAATCTATACTACCGTGGAACAAATGTTTGCATTAATTGTGCCAACTTCTGAATTAGCAATAGATGAATCTCTAGCGGCTTAAAAATTTGCTTAAGTAAACAACCAATGAATCACATGTTCCTCTAGGGTTTTTTGAAAGTAAACAACAATTTTTTTCCCAGTTYGAAATAGAACATTTCTGTTTTAAAGATAGGTTCTGTGCTTCAGGCAGGAGATAGACTTAAGTTTCCTAATGACAAAACATACTTTTTTTAGAATTCAAAAAAGGTAGATTTCTGAGCTTGAAGAAATGGTGCATTTRATGACTTGGAGAAAGGCTGCCCTTTCTGCTTGTACTTTGCTTTATTCTGGATCCACTTGAGTTTGAAGGTGGAATCAGGCCAACTGCAGCAAAGGAACAGCCATTTGGTCATGGTTTCCTCAGCATGTCCAGTGCTGTGCTGTCTTTGTGCTGCTGTAATGTGATGGTGAGAATGATGGTAGAAGGGCACCTCAAAAACTAAAACCAAGTTTGGAGTATAGAACTGGATCCCTTCAAGAAGTTTTCTAGGCATTGTGTGSACTGAATGTTCTCAGTGTGCCAGGTTGTGGGGTTTTTTTTCCCCTAGCACTGCTTTAGTCACATCATTTGGCAGCAGAATACTTATTAAACAGACTATTTTCATCAATTATTTCTCTGGTTTCACATGTGTCATAAAACCTAGCRGCTTTCCTGCTACATGCAATGAAACAAGTGATGTTCAGGTGGATAGAAACGATCCTATTTCTGTTCCTAATGCAAGATGTAAATGACTGTCACTTGCTTTGCTTCAGTTCATACAGCTTTACTCTTTCCAGTGCAAGTGAAGATACATTCTGTTAGTGGAAAAGAACAGCCTTTCTTTGAATAGTTATACTAATGAAAAAATGGAAATGCTTTAGCATTGATGTCATGGTGTTATATGGAACCAATAACACATTCAGGGTAAATGCATCTAAATTTTTCTTATTTGCATGTGTTTAATAATGAAAACAAAATTAAATATTCTGAGCAAAGTGTAATGTTCTTGCCCAGGAGAGCTCAGGTTCCTAAGTCAGGGCATGTATGTGAGTGAAGACCTCTTTAAAGGCAGAGATCATGTTGTAAAGCAATAAATTACTCAAAGCCCTTGTTTTTTAAATTTTGTGCTTGGCTAACCAACTGACATTTTTAAAGCTTTTACAAAACAGCTTTTTTAGGGGTTGTGACATTCAAGCCACTTGTGCTTTGCTGCTTCTTAGCCATTATGTAATTATGCTCAACACAGGTCATACAGTCAGGTAGGAAGGCATGTTAGATGAGTAGGTGAACTGCATTGACACAGACTGGAGAGCTGACACTTGGTCTGATGTCAAATATTAAACCAGTGGGTTGGGCAGGGGTGAAATGTTTAATAGTCCTGGTGCAGAAGAATTCAACTAGCAAATAGTTTCAAATTTTCTGGTAAACAGAAGTCACATGTAGCAAAAAAAGGCTTATCATAAACTGAACAATTCAGTAATTTAAAACCTAAATTAAATTGTAGATGAGAGTGAAAGTTTATCGGAAAAATTAACAAGATGACAACAATGAAAAAATAAATTGATGGAAGACAAAGGAAGCAGCTACACAAATGCTGAACTGTACATATAATAGCTAACACTCTAGAGATAGTGTTAACTATAGAGGAGTTGGATGGAACAACAGTCAGAAGAGCATATTCTGTGCTAAGCACAGAAGATTGTAAAAGAAGATGCTGAACATGGACAGAGCCACAGTGGGAGAATGCATCACAAGCAGAGCGTCTCAGGAATGTGGATTTGAGGAGGAGCTCCTGCTTTTCTCCACGCACAGCTGCTTCCCARGAGGCTGCCCAGTGGGTAGGCCAGACCAGCCTGAGACAAGAGAGACTGGAGTGAGTCTAGAAAGCAAAGGGGAAAGAGAGTAGATGCTGTTGGGAGAGTCAGGGAAAGGATTTTCTGGATCAGCTACGTGCTGGTAGGTGCCTGCTTTYGTGGATTGGCACAGCAGGGTCTTGCCCAGCTGGAGATATCTGAAAAACCACTATTTCAGCACAATTTCCTCTGCAAATAGTCATGATTGAGTGGAGAAGGGTACATTCGTTCTCCCTCTGTAGCTGATTCAGTGAGCCATGATTTYTGAGTTATTCTTTCTTTACAGCTGGATGAAACTGTAGAAGGCTGWGATAAAATAGTATAGTATGAACAGGTACAACTTTGGTCTCATTAGTTCTCACATTTCTAGATGTTTTCCTTTGCAGCAACTGGAATGTGACATAAAGATATCTGAGCTAGCTTAGCTGCTGGTAAATGGAATAATTTCAGTAGTTACATTGGTCCAGTCATTTCTTTGAGTCAAAGCATTTGTATTAATATTTATGCTAATCCTTTGCTGCTGCTGTGCAATAACATCTTGGTCCCACGTGTACTTTGAAATGGTGAGGTGCCAGGACTAGTTTGTGCATTCCTGTAAACCTTTTCTGCTCTTGGTGAAGACATAAAGACATTCTTTGCTCTCTACAAGAAGAAAACAAAGGCTTTTAGAGATTGGTGTTTTAGAAATCATGAGGAGAGAACCCCTGGGGGCTGAGACTTCAGGCTTTATTGAACGAGACTGAAACTRTGAGTATATCCCTGTGTGTACTCTCTTTAGATACCCCTGATAATACCCAATGAGTGGAGGTGGTCTGGTCTCCTTGGTGCAGAGAACTCTGAGTGTGGAGCTGCTGTGGTGGGAACGCAGCCCGGCTACCAAAGTGTGAAGTGTGGACAGTCTGAAGCTCGGGCGTTTCTCCTGAGAAGATTCTGCTCTTCTCATTGGGCCAGAGTTTCACAGGGGCCAGCAGCATCTCTGAAAAGCCATGATGGTTAYTGTGTCCCTTCAGTGCTTGCTCAGGCTGATCTGCTCTTATTTAATTGCTATTTTATTCCTGCCAGCTTTTCCTGGCTAGGCATGGCAAGTGACAGTGAGGCACTGAACAATTTTTCTTTTTTTGAGAATGATATTCCCTTTCCAGTGATTAATCAGTTCTCTGCCTCTCATTTTATGCTGGGATATAACATCAAGTGTCTCTTCTCGTGTTTAAGAGGAGGCAAGATCCTCACATAAACAATACACATTTCTCTTTGCTTCAGTATATAACCATTAAATGAAATATGGCTAAGCTCTGGGATACCATGGGCAGCAGAAAGTTAATCACTATTTCTTYATGCTTTGTGTATCTGTCTCTTCTGGTACTCATTAAAAAAGGACATCAGTTCCTCAGTAAGTACCACACCAGATGCTACTTATTCTGAATGAGAACTGAAGGAACCATCATGAAGGGAAAATTCGCATCATTTAAGTGTGCAGTGAAACCAATTTGCAGCCATGTAGGGAAATACTGTTTTGGAATTGCTATTAGTGAAGTTTCACAGGGAGGCAGAATRTGATGGTGAACTCCAAATATGAATATGTTTGTTTTCAAAGGGTAAGGAATTAATATCTCAGGGTAGAATAATCTAATTCTGACTGGTGCTAAATGATGAGTCACTCCCTATCTTCTCTTTGCTTGAGGAGGTTAAGGCTCTTGCAGTGTTGTTAAATCGTTTTGACCCAAGTGCTGTATGAGTTTCAAGGAGATATTCAATTCAAAATCACTACCTTCTTAAAAATTGTTATCTTCTAATGTTATGTTCCTTTGCTTTCACCTCTGACCATGATTCGTTTCTGACTGCTATACTCAGCTTGGGGAAAAGCCATACTTATGAAATGTATACCTGAAGGTTAGGTTCACATATAAATTTTAACTTAGCTATGTCTAAGGTGAATTTCCCTCTGAAGATGTCTGTTTCTCCCTCTTGRTGATAAAGATAGCCTAAGGTGACAAGCTGATACATAGACAACAAATTTCCACATGCCTGTATTAGGTTAGGYGAATCCTAAAGAGACTGACAGTTTGACTGGAGTTTAGACTAAGGGAAGAGTTCCCACAAAATAATCCAATGTTTTGATCCTTYGACATGCAGGATTGGAAAAGAAATTAAGAATTTATGCCTTTTAAAAATATGTTTTACTAAAATCGCTGTAGTCTATTTCAGTGAGCAGAAATAGATCTTTTTGCCTGTGGAGCTCCTGTTCACTGGAGGGTCTGAAGGGTTCATGGTGAAGGCACTTTTGTGTCTCTTGGGTCTGCTCATCCATCGTGCACCTTTGATGAACCCTGCAATGAAACTCTGTACTGACTACATGGCCCATTTTTCTTCCTAAATCAAGAAAAGCTTTCTTAGCTGTTGTATTATTTTTATCTGCTTCAGGCATTCTGGTAATTCTATAACTATAAACTCAAGAAAAATCCAAAATCTATTTGTASTCTTGTTCAGAAAATTTGCTGTGGAGTAGTGCTTTAGCCCATAATTGATGAGTAATAGCTTTATTGCAAATTGGTGGGGGGTTTTGCTGTTGTTGTTGTTTTGATGCTTTAGTTTATTAAAACAACACATAACATATTTGTCCAACATTAAAATGTCCCTGTAAAATATATAGCACAGGTGATATTGGATATCTCAAGCWAACCTGAGTCCTAAGAAATCTTGCTTGTATTTAATGGAGCAGTGTGGTTTGGGATAACATTCTCCTTTCTGAGCCACGGGGAAAGAAGTGTGACAGAATGTTTGTAGATCTGAAGACCCCTGCAACAAACAGTGGAGGAACAGTGACCCTAATGCATTTCTACCAGTCAATATATATTTACCAGCATGCTATACAGTACATTCAAAGCTAGAAGTTCTCTTTCTCCTTCCCCAGTGAGCCTAGGAAATAAATTCAGTTAAAACAAACATTTCCCTGCTGAGAAGTCTGTGCAGTGGCTGTCAGAAAGGACATTTTAATTTATTGGTTACCAAGAAGCTGGCTGGCCCTAGAACTCCAACAAAGTGTTCTCTACTGCAGTTGCTCCCCCATACAAAGCAAACTCAAATCATCTTCAGTGCTGCTGGCAGCGTTTTTATGGTTCTGGCTTCTGAGAGCAGGCAGGGCTGAGTAGTCTCTGTTTTACCATTTTTTTCTTTGAGGAAAATGGAAAACTTCTCAGGCTATACATCCGTCTCTCTGATTTATCATTCTGAAGATAAGATTGACCAATGAAGCTGCTGCAGAATGACATTCAGTTATGGAACAGGGCATACTCTTTCTCATTATTTCTGTAAGATGGGCAATGCTGATTAGATCTAAAATTTTGCCTCTGGATAGCAGAAGATCACAGAGCTGCATGCAAGATGATGGACTCATGCTGTGACCTGTCTGCAGAGCACACTCAGAACTGACAGAGGGATGCTGGGGGGACCATGATACCCTGCACAGAGGAGGGTYAGCAGCACTCTAAAAATATGCTCTACCATCCTCTTCTCTCTCATCCTTATTTGTTTCACTTATGTTCTGTTTCTCAGTAAATCCCTTGATATTTGATTGTGATTTCTTTGCCTGAAAGGGAAAAACATATTGCAGTATTGGCAGTGCATTGCAGTGCACTAAATGAAACTACTAGTTTAGCGGGTATTTTACTTGATCTCACTTTGGAGCTGTAGTTTATGCTTTCTCTCGGATATTAGAAGGTTAAGAGGAATACTAACGCTATGTCAGTGCTGGAAAACCTCYGGAGAGACATGATCCAATTAGTGCAGACTCTCCAGTAACAGTTGCTTTATAAAATAGCACTGCTTTGAAAATGCTGTCCTTTGAAAATGAAGGAGACTAAAGGGCAGAAAAAAAGGCCCACATAGACGTGTCTCTCTTTCTGTCTGCTACCTCTCCTTCTATTTAGGATTATTTATTTATTGCTGGGCTTGGGCTGGAGACAYTGGTGGCCTCTACTCAGCTTTTTACTCCACAGGTAAAAAGTGACTCYTCATCTTTCTCAGGAAAGCTCACAGAATCTGTTGTTTTATCTCAAATTCAGAACAAATGGTCTTGGAGTCTTTCAGTGTTATTTTGATTTTATGTTGTGACTTAATCTCACTCCACCTCTGGAGAAGTTTCCTTGGCTTCTTTGGTTGATCAAACCCTGCTCTGTGTATATGAACCTTGCAAGTTTTGGCCATCATCTTGTGTTCTGTATTGCCACAGCACTGGCATCTTGCACATTTGGAGCATGGACTCATGGTGAGTCCCCAGGCTCAGGAGCAGGGGCASCAGCAAGAGAGGAGGTCAGCAATGAAGGAGCAGTTGGTAGTTGGCTTTTGTAATTTAACCTTTTCATCTTTGGTCACTATTTGCATCGTGACCATAAACAGGCAGTTTTAAGCACAGGCAGATGTTTAATGCAAGAGCCAAACTTGTATTTCTTTGTGGAAGCAGGATTTCACCAAACATGTTTGAGGACCACGGTGAGATGTGAGGAGCCACAGGCTGTGACCCACTCTGTGACCTCTGCATTGCCACGTGGGGTGTAACCACAGTGGGGTGCACACACAGGGGGCAACAGAATCTCAGAGCAATTTGAGACACCAGGTCCAGCTAACCCGAGGCTGTTTGCTCCCTCTTAGGGCTCCTGCAGGCCATGCACTGCTGTGGTGACACTGGGACCTCAGTGGCAGCTGGAGTCTCCTGTGCCTGGGAGCAGAAGATGCCCAGAGTTGAGCTGTGCACAAATATCCTGGCTTTTGTAATACAAACTGCACTCTGGAGGGTTTCTTGCATGGTCTTTTCTCCTGTGTTTTTGTGGGGAAGGTGTTGGCTTAAAAGAGATGCACCAGAAGGAAAGGGGAGGGTCATGAGGGCACCAGCACTGATAGATGCTTGTGAAACYTCATGTTTTCAGTGCTCTTCTATTTCTTCTGTTCCTACTTTATGCTGTGCCTTTCTGATAAAGCTCTTTCTAATAATGATTTCCCTCAGCCTGTATTTGGGTGTTTCCACTCCTAGGATCAGCAGTATCCAGAGTTTTTAGTCTTTCTAGCTGGAAGGTTGTTTAGTGCTGTGGTTTTTGTTTTGTTDTTTTGGGGTTTTATTTTTTTTTTACAGCTGCGTGATTCTGTCCCCCTTTATGCCAAGGAATTACTACTGAGCTCTGCAAAGTTCTCTCTCTGCACTAACAACTCAAGAACATGGGCATAGCCATTTTTTTTTTTTTTTTGTTTCCCCCACCCTTCTTTCTCAATACCATGATTACCAAAGGGAGTCTAAGTAAACCTGTTAACACACACCCCCCACCCCTGCATCCAAAGCAGATCACTCCCAACAGTRTTTTCAGTGACATGCAAACTCTGTCATCACTATCCTTAAGGGAGAACATCTGCTCTAGTCCTATCACCAGCCATCTCCTCCTTATAGCTTTGCTTTCCTCTTGGGCATGCAATCACATAGCTGCCTTGTTTCCTGATGTTCTGTGTGATACATCCTCCGGGTTTTGAAAAGATCTGTACCTTCACCAACATGCTTTTTCTTACAATGTTTCTCTATTCATTTACAATCTCTTCTCATGTTCTGTTTTGCTCTCTAATCTTGCTTTTTCCTCCCTGCTACACGACCACCCTATTTTGTGCTGTCTCATAGTTCAGACATGAGATCTGATGAGCCATTTCCCCTCTCCTTATCTCCCTGCCCCTTTTTGTTTTCCCTGCAGACTTTTGCAGACTCACTTTGGTTAATTGTGCTTGTGTTTGGCAAGAGCTGCTGGCACAGGCTGTAACACAGCTTCTTGAAGATTCACAGCTTCTTGAAGAAGCTTACGTCTTTCAGTTCTCTGGCTGCTTTGTRCTTTTAACTAATTTATCACCCTCACCTCAGAAGGATAGAGCTTGTCATGARGAACAAAAATCCATGATTTCTTGAGGGATGCATCACATCTCRTGGAGCAGTATTATAAAAGGTTTGCTTGGTCTTTGCTGATGCTAACCTAGATTCTGAATGGAGCCTGATTTTTATTGCCTGTCCAAATCCTAATGCTTTCCTCTTGTATGAAATTGCTCAGCATCCCTCTGTCTCAACATAAATTTCTAAATAACAGTAATAGGTTTTTGGTTTTTTTTTTACAGAATTGCATTTAAAAAATCTGTGCAAACAACTATATAAGCAGGTGTTTTTCATTGGYTTTCATCACATCACATTTTGCCAGATTTCTTGCTTTGATTTTTCTGAGGTTTTGGTTGTTTGTTTTAAATAAATAAATGCAAAGAGTCTCTTTCCAGGGTGAAAACCTGAGAGGTGAGGYCAGTCCTTCTGGGATTAAGTTCTTTTATGCAAACTCAGTTATGGAAGTTAAAGTATCGCCATCCATTCTTGCAAGAAGCAATGTAGGATGCAGAGGATTTGCTTGTGCCTCGAAGCAAATTTTAAAACAAACAAAATCTGCACTTGATATTTGCTTCCAACATAAGCAGTACCATTTTTGGTACTAGACCTGCTCTCAGTGCTGTCAAAAAATGCTGTAAATTAAACATCTTACAGAACAAGTTGTCATAACGAAGAAAATGATTAATTTATAATATTATAACCTGTATATTATTTTGGTTAAATTCTCATTAAAAAATACATTAGGAATTACTTTCCCACCTTTTTCTTGCAGAATACCATCAGGTTTTAAGTTTTTGTGAAATACTGTAGTACCACTAGCATGATTCTACTTTCCTCTCCAATGCCACTGAGAGGCTCAGAGGTTTTCTCTTTAGCAATAGCAAAAATGAAATCTATTCCAGGTCTTCTGAATTACATCTGTACAGACAACTTCAACAGTTCACTTGAATTTAAAAAGATCTTGTGAGACTGTTCAGGGACAGAGTCATTAGTGGAGTCATTTGATGTGCTTTGTTGTGCGTTTTATGAGCTTGGTGTGTGTGCTATAGGATATCCAGCATTAACAGCTTTGAGTTCCTGGGGGCAGTAGTAACATACAAATAATTTTGTGCRTTTCCCTTGTGTTCATCTGTTTTATGGTGAATAGGGGATTGATTAGTCTAAACCTTTCCACTCAATTTTTGAGTTTTGCAATCAGTTTAAATGCAGGTAGGTTCAGGCCCTGTCACAAGTTGTCTCCTTTCCACTTTCCTGGCAGGATAACATGTGCTTAGTCTTCTGTAAGYCATCAGCCACATGCATATGAGGAAAGTATTCACAACACAAAACTATTTAGGAAAGCCCATTTAATCAACTGTGCTCAGCAAAAGTTTTCCGTGCTTCACTGGAAGAAGAATTGAATCACATCTAGTTCCAATTTGGAAAAAGGGCTATTGGATAATAGGGAGCCTTTACCTGGCAAATATCCAAGCTGAGCACAATTTGAGTCACTGCTTAGCCAGTCTTAGTGTCTAAAGTTTGTCAGACATTAAGGAATGTTTTAGAAATTAATCTCTCATGCTTGTCACTTAATACTGCTATCTTCCTAGACCTTCCTTTGCAAACAAGAGGTTTATCTCTGTACTAATAATATGGTGTAATTAACTGGATGAGTTTATTAATTAGCATTATAAAACTTTTAAATTATATGTAATGGTGAAAGGCCTCCCAAGGTCKAGCCTTGCTGGAGATTGTTGTGTTTTCATACATCAGTCTAAACAGATAAGAGGCTGCAAAAAGATTAGTGCAACAGGTGCCTCTATTTCWCTGCTTTACAATCCTGTGATTTGAGTCATCAGCTTTTTCTGCACTAACAGGTGGATTTAATCCTGAATTTCACCCTTTAGCACTCCGTTTTTGTAGATTTGGGAAGGCAGTGCCATATGGCCCAAATCCTGAGTCTTCATCAGTCTGAATGTGTGTTCTAACGTGTATATGACATTTCAGAGCACTCCATGTGTGTCTGTGGTGCTACAATGAGCCTKCTGCTCTTCCTGTGTTGGGTTTCACATTTGTAAAGTCTTTTTGCCTGGACTCTATGCTGTTGGACAATTTCTGGCTGACTCTGAGAGGGTGGTGAAGCTCTGCTGGCTTGTTTCCCAATCTATTCAAACTAGTTTATTGCCCAAAGGATTATCTGGCCTGACCCCCCTCAGCTCCCCAACCCTCAGGTGACTGCTGTGTCCTGCTTCTGCTCAGCCATGTGAGATCATGGGGCATCAAAACATGTTCAATGGGACTTCAAAACACCTACAGTGGGACTTCAAAACATCTACAATGGACATCAAAGCACCTACAATGGGACATCAAAGCACCTACATTTTAAGCTCAGCCTTAGGGCTGCCCTCCATCTAACTTTTACCTGCTTAACATCCCATTTGGGTACTTTCCCCCTTGGAGTGTCCTTAGCTCACTGAGATAATACAATTTCTGCACAGAGAAGTGGCATCAGGACAGCTGGGATCATTACTCCATCTGTAGTTACGAACCACACAGGATTTATGTGAGGCCTCGAGGGACAATGTGAAGTTTGAGCTCCTGGTGCGGTGGGCCTGTGTGATGTCACCTTCCTCTATATCTCTTGTTTGTTGCTTTGATTTAAATTTGATCAACAACTGTCCTGCAGGCACTTTTAACCTTCTACYGAATTGGAAAATTAGAAAAGAAAGGAGTGTATCTTGGGTTATCTGCCAGCATAGTCCACTTTGTTTGGAGAAAAGCTTAAACTYTCTCTTCCTGCTTTATTTGAGGAGTCACATTTCTTGTTAAATAGAGACAACCAATCCTAGAAATAGTAGTTATTCGTATCAGGTTATTTGGGCTGTTATGTTTACACGTGTCAAAAAGGTCTTGTTTGGATATTTGGAAACGGCAGTGGAAAAGGACAGTACATGGCACTGCTGCAAATGGCTCTAATGAGGAGAATGTTCAATTCCTGCCTGGCACTCACAGCACTGGGGACTGTAGGGAGCTCTGTGTGGTCACTCCAAGGGCTCAGGCCAGCAGCAGAGGTGAGGCTGTGCTTGCCCCAGGCACGCTGGTGATGGGATGTGAGCTCGAGCACAGCCCTGAACCACCCAAGGTGTCTGCACAGGGCTGCTCTGGACTGCTGGCTGCACTCACCACTATTCAGGGTGAGAGGCAAACCCTGCCTCTCCTCTGCCAGCTTTGTGTCTGGGACTTGTCCCCATCCAAACACAAGGAGAGAGCTCAGGCTGCTGTGGGTGATGGGGAGTGCAGGTTGTTGA
This sequence comes from Malurus melanocephalus, assembly GCF_030028575.1. NCBI lineage: Eukaryota > Metazoa > Chordata > Aves > Passeriformes > Maluridae > Malurus > Malurus melanocephalus. The sequence continues at coordinate 1,033,611 of NW_026623288.1, forward strand.
AGGATGAGGAGCAGAGCCCCTGTGTTCCCTGGCCTGAATCTCTCTGCATCTCACTGCAGTCACCCCTGGGGCTTGCAGCTTTCCTTGGCTCTGTGAGCTGTGCTTGGGCTGTTGCAGGAAGATCTTGGGGTTGGCTGCTCTTTGAACCCCAGCAGGAGCTGTTCCTGCAGGAGCTGCCACTTCTCCCCAAAGTGCACTGCTTGTGCAGCGAGAGCAGCTGGCACCCAGAGCAAGGCAACTCTCTATAAGACAATATAAAAACTCCATTCATAGTGCTTGCTAGGAGTTGGGTTTAATATGTTCTTCTTGATGGGCTTTCACTTTGCTGCTACTTTATGACTGTGGAGAAAATACAGTTTTGCCTGACCCATCAGTGCAGTAGCAGTATGGAAAAAGATTTAAGGTTCTAATAATATAGGAAATCTAGCCATGAACTCAGTTCTGCAGAAAAGAAATCCAGGCAATTATTCGTGTAGGGTGATGTAAACTTAAAATGACCATTATTGGTATTTTAAACTGGTGTTTCAGGAATAAAGCAGTTACTGAAATTCACATGCCCTGTGTCTTTGGGCACATTGATTCAAGCAACCCCTGTGAACAGTCCTTTTTCTSTGGCTATCTCTGTTTGAGGTTTGCATTCCCACAGGGGATGGATCTATGCAGCACGCCATAAGAAATAATTTCATGCACCACTGCAGTCTCTTGAAACTAATTTAACGTCCAATTTTGTTGCAGCACTTCTTTGTGGTAACAGGCACAGCTTACAGTCCCTCTCACTGCTGGCCACCTTCTTTCTTTTTTGTTTTCTTTCTTTTTTGTTTTGGTTTTAGTGCTTAGCATTCAACTGTTTATATTAGCAGTGCTGCTAATTAATGAGGTCTAGTCTAAATAGGTAATCATTATCTTTTTCCAGGTGGTTAATAGGGGTTCCTATTAGTAACAGCAAGGACTAGCCAGGAGTGTTTGTTTACATACATGAAGTTGTCCTCTGGGGTGTTCTAAAAAGAATGCAAAATGACATTTTTGAGTGTCTAACCAAAGCCTATTTTACATAGGTTAGTCTTCAAATAATGCAAAGTAATTCAAAGGGTCAGTATACTTGTRTTCATAAAAATTTTTGGGGCACACCTAGTTTATTTGTATTCTGTAAATCAGCTAAGAATATCACCACAAGCTCTACATCTGTGTATCTAAATTTAATCTTCATTGTTACTCCTGTATTAATTAAGTTGTTGCCAGCAATGTTTGATGGTCGAAAATTCCCTCCCCCCCCCTCTTATCTCAAATATTTTTATCTTGTCTCTTTTTGAGGTCTCACGTGGGGATTTTCAGAATTCTCTGCAGTGGGAGTCTGCTGACTTCTCTTCAAATGTGTGCTGCTAATCACTTTGGGATGGATTAAAAGGAATGCTTAAATGAGACTTCAGCAGTAGGCACTTGACTCCAAAACTGAGTTGCTAAAAAGCCTTCATCTAATTTCTAATACTGGTATTAGAGGCATTTAGGGGGCCCTGGGTGTGTGACCCWCTTCCCAGGCATGGAGCAAGGTTTTTAACAGAGAAGCTGTACCTGAAAACTTGTTCTAAGTTGGGTTATCTAAAGGGAGTATTTGTGAGCTGGACTCTGCAGTAAAAGACAATAGATTATTCTACCTTTGGAAAAAACACGGCCTTAACTTTTACATCAGAGATAAATGTGGTTCTCAGAAGCCTGGTGTGSTGGTTGCTGTGAGAAATGAGACCCCTTAGCAAGGATTACAACATTGTCTTGGGGCACCCTTCCATTCCATTGTCTCGGGACACCCTTCCATTCCATAGACTTGCAAATGCATCTGTGCTATGGGATGCTGCCCCGGTGTCTCGGTGGCAGGCACGGCACCCTGTGGCTCATTGTGGCCAGGTTGGGTGTCCAGCTGTGCCCCTGTGGCCAGGTTGGGTGTCCAGCTGTGCCCCTCTGGCTCTTTGGGCTCCCAAAGTTGATTTGGGCCCATGGATGCCACCCTAAACCACCAATCTTTCCTACAAAGCAGAACTTGCTACGTGTTTTTATTTGTGGTGATGTACAAGGCTGAAGGTTGGTAGAAGATTGTAGAGGGAAGATTGTTTGCTCAAAAGATTCAAAATACAACCAACCTACTTCATTTTGACTGAGCTCAAAATAATGTGAGTGTAAGGCCAGTTATATGAGCTGGAAAATGGGGTGACAAGAAAATATCAGGTTGGTAATTTATGTTTTAACAGTGTTTTTAAGTCTCTGTGATCAGCTCCCATCTTCTGYTAGTTTATTCCTTTTATAATCTTTTGTTTAGTCATGGGACATGACACAGAATATCACTGGAAAAGAGCTAACAATTCACAATCTTTTAGAGGATTTAATAGTCAGTGTAGTACTAGGGTCATAGAACTTTCCAWAAAGGAAAAMATGTCTAAGATCAAAATAAAATGGRTGAAGTGAACTTAATAAATTCTGCACTGTTCATGTATGGCCCAGCTGTATTTTTATCTTACGTTTCAGTATAAGGAAAAATGCAAGGATTTACCTTATTTAAGGAGTCAGCGAAGTGTTATCATCGCTTCAACTTTAAGTGTGGTGAGAAACTTGTTCTTTTTGGAAGGAGTGGCCAGTTCACTATTTTTCTCCATCACTAGAGGGCTCAGATGACTTTCAGAATGTTGTGCATCTGAGCCAACTTTGGTGTTTAAATAGTCCTTCCTCTTAATGTAACTCAGGCGCAGAGGGAGAGGCATTTCAGTTCTTCAYGTGCTGAAGCTTTGCTGCTCTTGACTTGCCTTTCTCCTGCCCTTAGGAAATCCTKTGCAAGTAGCTGAGGACATGGCTCTGGGTTCTGTCCTATGGCATTTCTGTGTTCATTTTTTTTTAATTTTGTATGATCTGTTTAAACTTCTTGCATTTTCAAGGGATGTTTTGAGGTGTRGCTTTGAAAATATATTTTAAAGCTAGCAGACATGTAAGCATATCAGAACATTTAAATCTCTGGACAGCACSAAGTTTATGTAGTTTGGCCAAGATTAGGAAGCATTTCTTTATTGAGAGGGTGATCAAAAACTGAAAAAGRCTTCCTAAAGAGGTGTCTGRTTCCCTAAGYCTGTCAGTSTTTAAGAGGCATTTGGGTCAATGCTTTAACTKTTGGTCAGCCCTAAATTRGTCAGACTGGATGACCACCATAGTTCTCTTCCATCTGCACAGTCTGCTCTATTCTAAAATRTGAGATGCCACCCTGCTACACGACAGGATGAGCCTTTAGTGATCAGAAGGGTTTTCACAGCTCCATTGGAGTGCTGCGTTGAGAGACTTTTCTTGGAAAGGCAACATTGCCCCCTCACCTGCAGCATCCACTGGGAACTTCTGAGATGTGGAGTGAGCTGCCAAATGACCCAGGGGAGAGGAAAATAAGAGTGTGCTGAATCTAGCTCAGCTTCTATGGCGACAAATAAAAGTGCCTTAATCTTGAAAYGGGAACAGGAATGAGCTCTCTGGAAAAGTATCACAGATATGATTCAGGTCCTTTTTCTTGGAATCCTRGAAAAAGAAATGTAATGACACAAATTCCTTTGGCAGCTTCTTTACATGAATTCTTAGACTACTGAGGCTACGAAACTAATGAAGTAATGAATGAAGCATGAGAGTCTGGGTGACTGCTTCAAACTTTATTCAGGCTCTCTCAAACCATGATTTTCAGAGCCTGCACGCAAGCCTGACTTGTGGGAGTTTCTATTGAATGTGTAGGCTTACATAGCCTACTCTCTAGCAAAACAAATTCCTAAAGAAGCCTAAAATCTTGATGGTAGCATCACTTTCAAACCTCTCATGTTCTTAGGCATTGAATYTAAAAGAAATGGAATGAATCCGTGACTGTTATAAATATATTTAGTGCTTCGTATAATGTGAGTAACAATTAAATGTGTCATACATGTTRCCTAGGTACTCTGTTGTGTGCCTGAACTAAATCAGTAGTTTTGTATCTGTCTCATGTAAGTTCCTGGCTTATTTYTCATCTGAGGTATTGTTGAACCTGAGACAAAATTATTTTTATTTTTCATAATAATCCCATTGGCAAGAAAGCATGAAGTATTTTCGGGATGTTTTGGAGAAAAATGAAGATATGCTGTTAATCAAAAAGATCAAAATACAAGTAGTGCTCTGTTATGTCAGTAGTGAATCTGGTCTGAAATTGCGATTTATTCCCAGTGAGGAATGTTTCCAAGTTAGGAGTGATTGCCAGTTGCAGCATAGGAAGTGAAAGGAAAATTTGGAAAATCATTTATTTATCATTGCCCTTGCTTTGCCATGAGTTTCAAGTAGCTAAGTGCATCCTCTCTGAGCTCATATTTAGCTACAGGAGATGTGCTGGTGTGGGAAAGGCTGGTTCTGGCAGTGTGTCATCCCCAAGGTACACAGTACATTCCTGGGTAAAACCAGAAAGGACTCTCTGCCTTTGGATGAGTCTGAATGAGCATATTTTGCAGTGCTGCCCTCATGTCACATTCTGTCTCTTGCAGAAATTGGGATGGCCAATTCATTTTGTTGTACAAAAGAGGCAGGTGGGTGTTATTTTTGTCCTGTACACTGGAGTCTGGAAACCCTTTGAAGATAAACTTCCCAGTAATAGCTGGCCAATACCTTGCCATTAATTAATCTGGAGTTACAATGTGATTTTTTGAGAATATTACCCTAYGCTTCCAGACTTTTTAGTTGTTCTTGGTGCTTTCTAGAACATCTGGAGATGCAGTCTGGGTAATTCATTTTTCTTTGATAACATCAGTAAGTGGATTGCAAGGGTTTTCCATCACTGTAGATCTTCACAAAATATTTTTATTCTTGTTTTGATAYAGGAGTTCCAAACAAAGGCACAAGCATCTGTACTTTCTTCTAAGTCTAAAGAAGAGAACTTCCTTTACTTTGCAGAGTCAGAGAAGGTTTGTCTTAAATTATTTTTCCATCWTTCCATAGTTAGGGATGTGTTGTCAATGATTTTGTGGCTCATCCGCMAGCATGGACAATTTCTGCTCTAGGTGAGAATGAGACACTCATTGTAGGAGGTTTCATAGCCTGAGCAGTTGATAACTCTGTCATGATGCTTTTTGCTTTGCTTTTGCTCTTTCACTTAAAGCCACTGAAACATGTCTTAAGACTGATCTTTTTTTTTCTGCACAAATTAAGATGATTTTATTTTCTGAAGTTGCACTTTTTATTAAAGTGACAGCCAAGTAGGGAAGATTTTGTTCAATGATTTTATATTATGATGCACAGGAAAAGGTACATTGAGACACTGGATAATTTTGTCTGCTGTTAAGGCTGGAATTGACATGTTGAGAATAGTCCTTCCTTGTACCCTCCTACTAGCTGTTATTCTTAGCAGGAAACAGCACTCAGTCTTTTTTGAAAATTTGCTATCACTCAGGTGCTGATTCACGCTACTGCTTATTCCATCAACATATTTTTATTGGAATTTTTTACATTCTTGTAAAGTTAGTAGTATAGCATTTATCTTGTAGTTTGGAGCCTTGTTTTGTGTTTCTGAATGTAATCAGCTTGTCTGATTTRAATAAATTATGCCAGAATGTTCAGACAAGAGTCAATGTTGGCCAAAGACTTCTGAATGCRGATAAATTTCTTTTGTTGAACCAAAGAGCGGAGGAATGGATCTCTGACTCAGATCCCCTCTCTGCTGACAAACTGTGAGCTTGCAGCTGGCAAAGTGCTTTGTGAGGGAAAAATGAAGGCCAAAGTCATCGTGTCTGTGGACMCTTGCCAGAATTTATGAGGAAAATCCACCTGAGATTTACCTCAAAAAGTGAAAGAAGGATTGATGAACGTTGACACTTCTAGTATCAGCATGGTCATGTGTGATGGACGGGGCAGTGGGAGCAGAGTGGTGTTTCTGAGACCCGAGTAAGACTGTTATTCATGTTGGTTAGAACAAATTCAGAAAAATGCCAATGAGGGATAGAAATAGTAGGCAAGAAGTGTATTAGGAAATGAAGTGGGAGACCCAATTATAGTTGAAGGTTAGGTGCTTTAAAATGGGAACGCCTGAATCACGCTAGCGTTCTAAGAGGAGAGACTGGAAAATGCCAAAAACAGCTGACAGGAACTGCAAAGCTCCAAGGAAAGAGCAAAGAAGGGGTAGAAAATAGAAGTTGCTGTGGGCTTYGTGAGCACCATGAGCACCTCTCTGAAGAGGGCTGGAGGGACTGAGGGGAAGAGAAGGAGCAAGCTCAGAGGGGAGATGACACGAATGTAGTTTGACATGGAGGGAAAAGAGGAGATCCTTGTGAGGAAATGGCACCCCAGGGAACTGACCTGAATGGCTGAACTCTGCTACCACACTCTGCTTTCCCCAAATCTGCACTCTTCCTGGGTTAGATTTAGTTGTTTTAAAATTACTTTTACAGATGTATTGTCTCTGTAGTTTTCCTTCTCTTGGCCCAATTTGATGAAAAAAACAAAGCTCTACTTTTGCTGTCATTTGATCAAGAAGAGAGGGGAGAGGACATGTGCTGGTGACATTTTTGTACTCAGTAGACTTTGTCCTTTCTAATAATCCCTCAGTGTCATGCCCCAGTCTGCTCTGATGAGGCATATGCAAACGAGTGCCAGCAACAGGGCAGGATGTCATAGAACATCAGAAGAGCGAAAATTACACATTTTTAAATTTTTATTTGATGGTGTTCCTACATGAAAATTACAGGAAATATTTTGGGTTTGATTAAGACAGCTTTTCTCGTACTTTGCTGCTGACGGCTCTGCCTCCTTTTCCCTGCTGCCATTTCTCCTGCCTGGAGCATTCGTTGCCAAACTCTTGCTGCTGACAGCAGATAGTGGCACTATCTTCCTGCTTCTGCTTCATCCAGTAAATATGTTTTCTCCTAGAATGAAAGAGCAGGGGGTTTAGTCCTGTTCAGGTTTGAGTTGCTTGCTCYGTTGTGCCATAAACCATCTGTAGGTTCTTGGTGTTTGCTCACAAAATTCAGTCTGTGATTCTGTGGGCATTTGGATGTTACTTTCATTCAGATGAGAAGTATTTAGTTGYTTTTTGGACTCTGCTGCTTAGCTGCAGTACAGGCTAATTACGGCTTTGCCTTTTCTGAGAGTCCATAAGCCACAGGCTGAAGGGCATGGCATTGCAAAATATGATATGAATGGGCTCTCACTGTCTTTTCCTGCCCTTAAAAGTGATTGAAAAATTTCTAGCATTTTGATAAAAAGCTTTGTCTTGTAGGTTAATATTTTTTTTTCATAAACGAATGACATATTAAGGAAAAAGTCAATAKGTGGGTTCAGAAACTCTGCTCAGAAGAGCTGTGGTTTGTGCCTGCCTGWTGGCCTCATTGTCCCCTGGCCCAGGTTCTCTGTGGTGTTTGGTTCTTYTGGTACCCAGTGAGCTGGAGTGGCATCCAGAAGCTCCTCTCATAGGAAGTGAGAGACATTTTTGAACTTTCCAATTTCATCTCTCATGTTGATATATTTCAAATCTCACCCCAAGTACGGACCATTGCTTCCAGTTCCTGCTCCATGCAGGATGTACTAATGCCATATTCAACACAGTCTTCTGTGCAGGTGCAATTGGAGTATTTTTGGGGTTCAGTGACAGTCATGGCAGGTAGTTTAACCTCCTCCCAACACAAGTTCAAAGATGCCTCCCATTCTTTTCTAACACAAAAGGATCAAGTTTGTCTAATGAACCACTTACACCACTTTCTGTAGCACTTCTATTTTSCTTAAGCATCTAGCATCCAAATTTATTTATTTATTTAGCCTRTGAGGTCCAGTGAAGCTTGGAGCTGTGTGTGTGGGTGTTTCCCTGAAGGAGCTGCCAGTGAAATAGATACAGCTGAGCTGACTGCAGCACTTCTTACCAGAGCACAGCTGTCAAGAGGATGAATGAACACTATGGGAAGGATGCAGTTTATCTTTAAGGAAGAAAACAGCCACAGTTTGTGGTCAATCTAGAATTGAAAGTGTCAGTCACAGAGGGCACCATGTTAATCCATGGCTGCACAGTTGCTGTACATTCTGGTTAGTCTTGCTGTGGAACAGGCTTCTGAAGCAAATTCCAATGCTTCTGTTAAAAATGAGAGCCTTGGGAACCTAAGATGGAGCTGATTGCTCTGAGCTGTGCTGTGTAAACCTGAGCATGTCTCCTTGGCTTGAAAAGGAATTAATTTGCTTGAAAAAAGGAATATGTGTATTCATGTCTAATAAAGATCTCTTTTCCCAAGAATTTTCAGAGCTGCAAAATCCTCCGGTCAAACCATGCTAATCCTAACTGTGCTCGAAAATGCTGTTCAGGCTAGTAAAGGTAGCAAATCCACCTTGCAAATGGACATTCATTGGTACCARATTTCTGCATTGTGCAGTTTAGCAAAACTGAATGTCCATTGTGGGAGAGTTGTGTGTTCTTTTATTTCATTTCAGCTGAATAATGAATATATKCTGTTACCGATTACTAATATGTAATTATTACCATGAGAGTCTAATCCCCTGAAAYCATTGGTCACTTGGTGTATATTCATTTAGCTACAAATGCTTTTCATTTTCCATTTATWTTTTATCTTTTAATTGCTTTACTCCATTGAACATCACCCTTTTTTGATCTCCTGTTAATCATTATTTGGAATGAGAATTAGCCCTTAAGCAAACAGWGCCCCAAATCTATCTTGCTTCTTTGTGTGTAGCGATGACCTTGTGTTGAACAGAAGAAAAAAAACCAATTAGCTATCTTTTTGGATTTATAATAAAAATTCTCTTAATTATATGTGAAAATTACAGTTGAAAAAGATTCTTAACATTTATTCACATTCTAGATCAACAGATTCTATTTTTGAAGGACCTCAGATTCTACAAAGTCGTGATCTTCTGAAAGACTAATGGACCTTTCTTTAAAAATAAAATAAGGATTTAATAAAAATAAAATAAAAATAAAATCCACATCTCATTTTCTGAGAGAAATCTAAGCATGTACCATATCTCTAGCCTTTGAAGGGAATCATGTTTTTAAGTATCACTTTTCAAACTCGGAGGTGGCACCCAGGGCAGTGATATATCCGGAAAATTGGACTCCCAAAATCATGTGACAAAGCCCAGTCTGCTGCCTGGAACTGTTTGAACTGACCTATAGAACAGCAACRGGAATAAAGAACAGCGACCAGGGAGCTCTCTGTGCTACCCTGAGGAAATCAGGTACCTCTGCATATCCCCTGGCCTGTGCAGGTGTTCTGCTCCCAGAGGAGGTGTGGGTGTGAGGGTGAGGGGGTGTCAGGGCTGTGCAGGGCTCTTTGGGAGGGCCAGCACAGCCCTGTGGCCATTGGCTTTGCAGCTGCCCTGTCCTGGTGAGTGACCCTCTGCCCCTGAGCCAACAGGTCCTGCTGGTGCCCACTCCACACAGGCAATCCTCTTCCTCTTAGTCAGTACCACGGCATTTTCTTCTCTGAACTGAACTGGATTTGTAAGCCCCTAATGTTTACATTTTTTGTCTAAAATTAATGAGCATCCACCCCCTTAAAAATCTCATTAAAGTTTGTCTTTGGCAGGTTGCCTCCCAGAGTCTTGACAGCGCTTTGGGTGCTGATGATCTGATCGGAGTGTCTTCTCATTCCCTCCTCCTTCCCCATCTGTTTGCATCCACCTCTTGTGTTACAAAAATAAACTGTTCGGGGTGAGAACTGGTTTTTCTCTTTTTTGCTTGGTGCAATGCTGCCTGGTGCACAACTTGTCTGCAGAATGATGGAGCCTCTGCTCAGCCGAGCTCCAGGCTGCCTGCACAGCTCACAGCTCACAGCAGAGCAGGGTTGGCCGTGCTCACCTGGCTGCACCCTGCATCTCACACCCTCCATTCAGAGCAATCATCTCTGGCAACTTCCTCAAAATCTGAGGTTGAAGCAGAGGGAGTGTTGAGAAGGTGAAAAAAGGTGTGGAAGATCAGAGGCTATGGATTTCATAGGGGAAAAATGAGGTCTGGCTCCTCCTCTTGAGTATAATCTGCACTGCTGCCAAATCATGAAGAGATGGGAAGTTTGTGCACTGTAAATATGAAAATGTAGCTGTATTTTAATTCTAAGATACTTCCTAAAATGCTGCTGTCTACTRATTTACCATGATCTGCGATGATAGAAGGAACAAAGGAAGGAAACTGGAGGCTCAAACAGCCTACWCTAGCAAATGCTGTACTTATGTGCCTTTGAATATGTTAAAGCTAAGATTCATTAAACAGAGCTTTAGGGATTGCAGCCATAATTTAAAAATGCTTCCTTTAAACAAACAAGGAGTAGTATAGCCAAATGCAAGTAAGATAAAATATAAATCAGTGGTTCTTCAGTATCCCTTTATTAAGGATTCGTCTGTAAGCAATTTTACAGCAGATTGCATAGTCATGTCTGTTCAGTAGGCTTTTAGAAATTGGGGAGATTGTTGTTGTTTAGGAATATCAAAGAACTTTYGTAGTTATTATATAGCTTTGGAGAACAAATTATTAATTGTCTTAAAAACCACTGGGGGCAGATAACATAATGAAGTAYCCCTAGGATGTGTTTCTGTTTTATCAGCTAGCAGTTAGAAGTAAAAGGCAAAAATGGTGCTTCTAGCTAGTTTTGTTTAAAACAGCAGGAATGAAGAAAGAATTATCAGGATGTAAAATGCATTAACTCATGGCAAGAAAATTCCTTTCATCTTGGGTATGGCTGCTGACTGTCAATAGCTGAGATTAATGCTACAGGAAACAAAGCAGAAATGTTAAATATAATGACATTTAAAGAAGAGAAATGACCAGTTTATTAAAGGGAAATGGTTTGAACTCTGTGAGGTTGGCAAATGGAGTTTCAGAAGCATTTTAAGATACTTTTGCCTCATCTAAATCATCACAGGAGTAAATTAAAATATATCCTGTAAATGAAATCTGTTTTTTCTTTGTATTATCTTCTCTAAGGGATTTACATACTCCTAATTTTTAAAAGGGACTCAAATGTCCTGATTTTGAAATTCTGTATCCACAAAAATTGCTACATTAACAACTTTCCTGTGTGAATACACTGAARTAGCTGCTGCTTTAGCAGTGCATTTTCCATTAAGAATGAAACTGAGCTGTGTGTTTCTTTAGCTTTTTTTATCTGTCCCACAGCTTTCTCCTTTTCCCAGATTAGTTGCAGTTCTGACAATGCTCAGTGCTGCTGCTCACTGGAAGTGCAGAGCCAGGCTGAGAGCAGGGCGAGTGTGTAACAATTTATTTCAGCCACTGTTTTGGTCACTGGTGTGTCATTGAYGTGGGCCACTCTCCACTCCAGTGAATCACATTCTTACAGGTTCTGCAAAAATTRTCTTTATGAATTCTAAAGCTCATTGCCTTGGGAAAACTTGCCARAATTGTCTCATGGTGCAGTAACTTCGGCAAAGACAGAATCAACTCCCCTCTCAGTGGGGGAGATAGAAGGAATTTGACCTTGAAGAGCCTGGTTGGCAGAGATGGTGATTAGAGACTATGGATGATGATCCCTGCAGTAGTTAAATGTGTCCTACTGTTTTGGTTTCTGTGGAGCTCTAAGGATGGAAGGGCCCATGTGTGACAAGGGGTGACTGTAGAGAGCCCTCTGCCTGTGCAGTGGGTGACTCAGGATTTAGGGGCACAGTGCCCTTTGCCACAGGCCTGCTCCTACCACCTTCCCCTTCTTCCTTTAATGTTGCATTTACTCCATTAAYTCCCTCTCCATTAATGTCTCCAGTTTCTGTCTCCAGCCCAACCGTGCACGTCGGTCTCTTTGATGTGCACCTGTTTATTGTAATGAATTATTCCAAGGCTAGATAATCCTTGAGATCATCTTTCCTGTCCTTCTATATAGAGGAACATACAGCTTGCCTGAAATGATGCCGTGATAAGGGAGAGGCATTTCTCTCTAATGTTCATTTAATTGAGTGTAATGAATAATCTTTTAGTCCATTGACATTTCAGAAGAAAGCCCACCCTAACCTACGATTAACTGAGAGCAATAAACATATTTTTGATTGGAAAGTTAAAAGTAATAGATTCAAATAGGCTTTTGAATTTGATTAGTAGAAGTAACTCATTTCTCTGGCAATTTCTAGTCTTTAGAGGGACACTTGGCCTTTTTTTCCTGCCTGATACATTAATGACTGTTGAAAGAAGCAGGATATCTTTAGTGTAAAGCTGCTGTGTGGCTGTGGGTGCATCTAGCAGCAGTGCAGAACTGTGCATGGCACCTCCACAGACAGCTTGGGCCACCCTGTTGGCATAACAGGAGTGCTGGGGCCACCCTGTTGGCATGGGAGGCATTCTTGGGCCACCCTGTTGGCATGGGAGGCATTCTTGGGCCACCCTGTTGGCATGGGAGGTGTTCTTGGGCCACCCTGTTGGCATGGGAAGCATTCTTGGGCCACCCTGTTGGCATGGGAGCTGTGCTCATGCTGTTTGCAGTGTGAAATGAGCCTTGCCCCTGGAGTACCTTGTTGAGAATGACTTGCATCAAATGGTATGAAAGCTGTGTCCTCTCAAGAGTGCTGTGAAACTTTGTTCAGAGAGAGAGATGAGATGAGAAGCAGAAGGTGCTCAGATGTGAGCAGGGCCAAGGGCTGTGAGTGCATAATGGAATGTGGCCCTTGAACCTTCTCATTTGGGAGCAGCTTTTGTGATGATGTTGTAATTAGTYATCTAAGAGGAAAATATTCACAGGCCTTCAACAGCAGCTGAAAAAACAGCAGCAAGAGAGGGGATCAGAGAGAAATGACTTAAAGGCTGAGGGCAAATGGGGGCAGTGGCAGGGGTAAGTACCATTGACCTCAAATCTGAAGGATGTAGATTATGGTTTCTCTGGAACAGGCAATATCTGCACTGTTTTGTTTAATAGCTATCTTTTTTTCCTTGGTGATAACAACTCTCTGCAGCTCTAATAGAAATTATAATTAGCCACAACAAAAGCTTGTGTGAAGAAATTATTTGAGCCTAATACAGTGTGGCARAGGAGCTTATGTGTCTCTGCTCCTCAGAGGCTCTGTGACCTGCTCCATGGAACCAGCATTTTAACCATATTTAGGGACTTGGTGGGACTGTATGTCCAACACAGACATAAATGTAGTGTAGGGTTGGTTCTTTTTTTTCTTTGGGTTTGGATTCTTATTTTATCATCTGTCAGAATCTGATGTTTCACATGACATAGATGGGTCTTTGTTAATATTTGGAAGGTTACTTTATCGATCCAGAATTTACAAATGTGAACTTGAAGTTCACTGGCTTCTACTAATCAGCATTCTGTGTGCTTCTAGACTTCTGACTTTTTTGCAGATAACAGAATATGTTTCTAATACTATTTGTACTGCTGTGTTCATATTGACTTAAATGCTRCTTCTTACCAATTCAAGTACAACAGTGTGTGGAGATAGAGGAATAAATGTTTCACTGAGCAGATTATCAAAAACTGAGCAGAGAAAGTAGTTTTCCAGATGACTTGATCCTGCTGTGTACRTCACTAAAAGTATCAGAGAGCTCCTAAGCAAATGGATGCAAGGTTTTGGATGATGTACCCTAAAGAAAGTCTGTCTGGGCTGGAGTTCTGTTGAGTATGAAGCCATCTGTTATGAGGGAAAATACAGCAAATGGGAGAATGCTCTTGGTAGGGATCAGAGAGTGTTTTGGTTGAGACATGGTGCTATATAAGATGCTAAAAAGCAGTGGCTGATTTTTGGCTTGCASTGCCAGCAGGTACATTCTCTACAACTGCAGCAGGGTAGGGATTTTAAGATAAATTGAGCTGGGCTCCAGTCTATGGAAATGGGATTTATAACACCTCTGTGCACTGAGGTAGGGAGCTCTGATGGACTTTGCCATCCTGGCACAATGCACACTYGTGTGTTGTGTTCACACTTCACCTGGCTTGATCCATTTTGGGCGAATAACTCCTGATGGCAGGATGAGTGTGGGGGTGCAGAGGAGCTGAATAAAGTTCACACAGAATCTGCTTGTTAGGCATCCTTCTACTACACCAAATCTGGCCTTGTGTAATACAGCACTGGATAAAGAATTGAAACTCATTAATGGAGGAGTAAATTGACAGAATGTCCCAAAACATGGCTGTCTGCATTTTTTCTGTCTTATTTTGATAAATCCTGTGCAATATCTCTGCTTCACGTAACAGCTACAAATTAAGATTTGCAATAATATTTCACCTAGTCTTTCAGAATAATCTGAGTTTTCTTAGCAGAAATGAGAGAATACAGAACTGCTTTTCCWTATTGGCTGAAATATTACAGAAATGGGTTTCCCTTCTGCATTTCACTGCAAAGCAAAATGSCTGCATCAAAAAGAGTTTTGCCATCCTGAATCTCAATATTTGTTAGATTTGTTTGTTTGTGGAAGTGGAGTAATAATGTTTACAAACTGGGCTATTGTAGGTTTTAAAAGATGAAAGATAGTATATAATGTAAAAACTATTCAAAACTTAGTAAAACTGTTATCTTCAAAATTGATATTTGTTCTGGAGGAGATTTTTGGGAACTCTGCAGTGTTCTCAGTGCTTAAGATTGCTTTTCAGTAAATTATGTTGGGAGATTAGTCAGTGAACACATAATTTTTCATAATCATAAGAGACAAGAGTTTTCAATAGTGGCCTCAGACTCCCCTGGGTCACYCAAAGCTTAAATTAACTTCTGTTRGTTTGRTAGTTGGGTTTTCTTTAATCTTCARAATGGTTAAGAACACCAWAAGGCTCGCTAGSAGGAATTTTCTCTTGTCTATTGAATCTCACTTACAAGGATTAATGAAGAGGAAATGGGAGCTTTTGTTGTAGAAACTGAGTGAATCTTATGGCCTTTATAGCAAACTGTTTGTTGATTTAGTAGAAATTGTGTTTCACTAGCAGGGTAATTCATCAGTATCAGACACCASTGGTACTGTATGTGCTGAAATCAATTTTGTGTGAGGTTCAGAGCACACTGGAAATCTTATGCTTTGAGAGATCTTTCTGGGTATGRCAGAGAAGAATCAAGTGATTACCYTAARCTGAAGAAAACAAGCATGCTAAKACAWGTCAAGCTTTATCAATCAAARCTATTTAACAAAAAACCKATGCATTGACCATTTTAATTCATGYTGGYAAAAGTACTTCCRTTTCCTGAAAAACTGCTTGGGGAGRTTTTTATYSTGTTGAGCTCCTCAGACAGTGAGGTTGTAGATGACAAATGTCAGAAGATGACAAATGTCAGAAATGGAAGCAATTGTGTGCTGGTAGATGATGTACGAGTGCAAGGGGCCCTGATGGTCAGCACAGAGCCCAGCACAGGYTGGAGCTCAGGGATGAAAGGTCATCAGTTCAGGGCTCCTCTTCTCCCTGAGCTTCTGGAAAGGCTGGGAAGGGCATTTGTGCAGCCACCAACTGCTGGTTGGCTTGCTGGATGTGCCACAAAGGCACACGAAATATGTATCAAGACACAAATACTGGGGGTTGGTGAGGGGTGGGAGACTGTGATTATACCCAGCAGTGAAGAAAACTCCTTGAAGCTTTATCTCCTGATGATATTTGGGTACATGAAAGCTCTCATTATATTTGGCAGGACTGTGAATGAGAAGGGGTTTTGTCCCTTCTCTGTCCAGTTTTGTCCCACAGGTTTTAAATCTCTTAAAAAGAAATCAAGTTTCTGAAATCATACCTATAAATAGGATTATTTCATTTGCAAAGAAGAAATTGTGTGTGCATGTCTAAGAGTATTAGAAGCTCCGACTTGAGGGAGGGATGACTGCAATCTTGTGGTGTTCCTGGTGGTTAAAATGTGCTGATGGACATGAATGATTGTTCTGGGTTTGTTCTAAGATTTGTCTTGCATGTTCTCTATTTTTTTTTTCCCTACAGGACAAAAATTAACCCCATTCCATCTGTCAGACAGAGTCCATAAATTTGTATTCAGAGARTAKTTCCTGGTTTACAGCTYCTTACAAAAGTCAACATTTTTGTARCAGAGCACCCTAAACTGACTAAACTGAGGTTTGATTTTTTCCATTCACAGTCACCCCCATGGMATGGAATGCACAGAAGGGGCACTGGGAAACAGCAGAGTCCACTTTGGCYGCAGCCCAGATGTTGTTGTGAGCTTTTGGTGCTGCTGCTTTCCCAGTAGAGAGGTCCTGCAGCAGAAAGTCACTGTGCTGCCAGGAGCTGCAGCAGAGAAAACCAGAAAGAACCAAGGGATGGAGAGGCTTGGCTATGGTGAGCCACAGTTTATTGCTTATTTATTGTACAAATCTTTAAGATGGACTAATGGAGAAGGGGAACTAATCCTGTGGGTGTTGAATCTCTTCTGATAGCAAGAAATATTAGCATAAAATTGCAGCAAAGCGGGACGGCCTCTGAAAATTTTCCTTGGAGTAAGCTGTTTTCCCCCTACTGTGCAAAACAACTAGAAAATTTCCATTATAACCATGCTCTTTGCCCAAGCTAATCGCTTTGTATCAGGGACTGGCTTGTCTGAATAGCCCTCCTCAAGAAAGAGAGAGAGAGAGAAAATTTTGCATGCTTGAAGCTTTACCTTAGAGTTATGTTTTAGAATTCTTGCTCTGTGTCATGTTAGCAAGGAGATAAAGACAGAAATTTCCTATGGAAATAAATGGAATAAATAAACACACTACTGAATATGGTCCATTAAGTTAAAATTGATATTACACATAYAATTTTATTTTTATTCTTTTGTTTTCTTTCTTGTTAGCAGATGGATCCGCCTCTAAATACCCCAGAATACCTCAGAACATACTGAAATAACAAAATGATAATGTTCTTAATGTTGTAAATTTCAAAGCTCTGGAGCATCTCTCCTATGAAGATGGGCTGGGAGAGTTGGGATTGTTCAGCCTGGAGAAGAGAAGGCTCCAGGGAGATTTTAAAGCACCTTCCAGTACCTAAAGACACTACTAAAAATCTGGAGGAATTTCTTACAGGGACATGTACTGATAGGACAAAGGATAATGTCTTTAAACTGAYAGATTAGATTCAATGAAATTCTTAACTCTGAGGGTGGTGAGGCCCTGGCACAGGTTGCCCAGAGAAGCTGTGGATGCCCCATCCCTGCAAGYGTTCAAGACCAGGCTGGATGGGGCCGTGAGCAATCTGGGATAGTGGGAGGTGTTCCTGCCTGAGGCAGGGAGGTTGGGACTAGATTATCTCAAACAKCCCTTCCAACCCAAAGAACTCTGCCATTCTGTGAATTAGTCTTAATTCTTAATATCACATTGAGTGTTGTCYCAATCAATTTTAATACCCAGGAAGAAGTCCTAAGGGAGTTGGTTTTCTGAGGCTCATCCTTCCAAAATTTGGAAGGATTGGGTATTCCTAGTCAAAAGGAAAGGCCATAACCAGAGGGTAGAAAGGAAKAYAGRAGGAGAAACTGCTGACACTCCTCGYGTTTAGAAGTGTTTGTAGCCTACCTGTATGGTTGTTAGTCACTTCCCACTTTGTCCCCTTTAGATGTTTTCAGTGTGTGAGTGAACTGGCTTTTGTTGTAGTTGCCAGGGGAGTAAGTGCAGGCTGTGAACAGAAGAGGAGGAAAAGCTTTGAGCAAAGGCTTTGGACAGCTGGGCCACTGCAGAGGCCAACTCTCTTGGTCTGGTTTTACTTACTATGATTTTCTTTTTTTTTTTTTTTTTTTCCTTTCCTGTGAAGCAACTGGCAGTAAATTCAAGAGCTGAGGAAAGTTCTAGTACCCCACAAAAAAATCCGGCATTTCTGAGAAGGGATCCTATTCTGGTCTGAATCCATTGTACGTTGAATGATAAATCTCATTCTTTATTGCCTTATGGTGGCACCAGCCACAAATTTGAGCTGCATTTGTAGACTGAATGAGGGCTCTGAAATGGCACCGAGAGCYGATTTGTTTTTCTTCCTGTGAACCAGTACCAGTAAAATAATAAAATAGATTGTTGGAAAGATGTTTGTGCGCATTGAGACTTTCAGCCATTGATCTTCAGAATGTATTATCCATCTTTTTGTTTCATAATTTCTTCCAAACTTTAGGCTTTTGAATTTATTTAATGTACTGTCATTGAGCTATGCTYTTCCTAAACTGGAACTAGCTGAAGTCTGAAGTAAAAGCTCTGCTCTCTTTTTCCCTTGGGCATTAATCCTCAACAAGATTTGGACTATAATATTGGTAAGCAGAATGCAGAGGAACTTGCATCACCATCAGCTGTCATTCTGATCTGACAATACTGTACTATCTTCTCAACAGATACTTTTGTGAGCAAACAATGAGTGGCACCAGTGACTGTGCTGGTCTGACATGGGGAATTTGAYTTGTCAGTTAGAGAAGAATAAGGCAGGAATTGTATACATGGCCAAAATATTTAGCATAAAACTACTTGTGCTCCTCCTCCCTGCAGCAGGAAGAAGAGAGGGGCATGTATTTAACAGATGGAAGAGGCTGCCTGGTTGTACTACCTCTGTCAGCACTGTTGTCTTCTGATAAATGAAGTGCCCTGCACTGGCTGCACAGCTGTGGGTACTGAAGGAAAAAGTGGAAATRCACGTTGCTTAGCAGAAAAGCAAAGATTATTTGTACGAGCTCTTCACTTCTCGGGTGCCTCCAATATGTGTGGTGGCAGGGCTGCTGGGTAAATGATTGGGGCTGCATTCTTCTGGAGTAGACCCTCTTACAGGCTCTGACCTTCCTCGGCTCATTGCCTAGAAAGCAGCGTATTTCAGCAGAATAGAGCCTCATGAAAGATACATTGCCAGCCACAAAGGAATTTGAGCTTATTTAATATGGTCCTACCAGAAATATAACTAATTTACTTGCAGAGCTCAGTTCCTTTAGAGAGACTTGGTCTGCAATACATGGCAATTTAGTGTACATTAAAAAAAAGTGTCTTTTAATCAACTTTAAATATGGAAAAAATCTTTTTCATRTGCAGTTATCACTAGTAGCATGACTGTAATTCTGGTCAGTAGAAAATCTCCAGAGATATGGGAATTTACACTCTACATCACTTTATTATATCTTTCTTCTAACTGCCCTTTTGGCCCTGATGTTAGGTAGGTGGTGCATCACTTTCTTGCTGTGCTGGAATCTATTTTCCTATTGTATAAAGTGATCTCTCAAGGTCTGTGCATTGTCTGTAGTATAATGTTTTGTGCAAYAAGACAGATCTTTGCCTTTGGAAGCTTTGTATGAATCAGGCTCGTGACCTTAAATAAAGCAGGATGCAGATAATAGCTTGTAGCATCATCAAACTAAAATGCCTTTTGTGGTTGTAAAGCTTACAGGTGCTTCAGAGAGMTGCCTTAATTACAGGAGAGTTGTTTCAGGATGATCTTATATGTGATAGAATAGTGCTTGGAGGTGYAGCAGAGATCAGAGCTTTTCTGGTGTAGCTGCAGTGCAGACTCAATAAAAATTTCAAAAGCCAAGAGAAACATGAGTGATGAAAAGCAACAAGGGAAAACTGTTTTACAAGTGGGGAAGCTGTGGCAAGTTGGCCAARTCACTGATTGCACCTAAACTGGATTTTTAATTTGGCACTTTCAGAATAACTACAGCTCCTCTGGAGAGAGAAGTACTTTCTGAAGAGCAAACTTTGAAACACTTTTTATCTTTATTGGAAGAGGATTTTTAAGATGTCTCTGTAATTTATCATAATTGGACAGTCTGAAATGAAAAATACAATTCTGTAATAGAAATTGTTTCTTTCTCTGTAGCACACTCTGTCCAGAAATGTTCTTGGAGATRGTGCTGCTCACACATGGATCATTAACTAGGCATTCGAGGCACTCTGATCTAACCCACTTTCATCAGATTAAATTAAATAGAAATCACAAAGTAACTCGCTTTACAGATCATCTCACCTCGGTCATTTTGTATTGGTGAAATTAGACACCACAGTAGAGAAGATGATTTCTTGTGAGGTAAGAGAAAATTTAACATGTCAGCRAAATAACTGCTTTTGAAAGTGAAGAGAGCCAGGAAGAATAGAGTGAAGGTGAATCACTTTAAGGATAAATTCTATGCCACCTCTCTGCCAGAAGTTCTCCAGCTACTTTGGAACAGATGAGATGAAAAAACAAGTGCTCACTACTTATTCCTGGGGAAATGGGAGTGTTTGGTTGAATGCCCACCCTGAGGGGTGGCAGCTGAGCTCAGCTTTGCCCTGGGTGGCT
Source organism: Malurus melanocephalus (assembly GCF_030028575.1). Classification (NCBI taxonomy): domain Eukaryota; kingdom Metazoa; phylum Chordata; class Aves; order Passeriformes; family Maluridae; genus Malurus; species Malurus melanocephalus. Next base: position 1,053,770 of record NW_026623288.1, read on the forward strand.
CAAATGCACTGGTGTGTCCATCCCGTGGGCTGGTGGAGCTGGCAGGTGGCAGTGGGAGGCTGGCAGGGCTTTGGGCCACCACAGCTGCCAGCAGGTGAATSTGTCACAGCCTCCTCCAGGAACTTGGTGCTTCCTTTCAAAAGCTCTGCGCTGAAAAAATGTGGTGTACGTGGTATCGTTGGCTTCACTTTAATGGGAGTAGCTTTTGGTGTCATACGGAAAATGTTTAGTCTCTTCTTCACCATAATTATTCTTTTATGTAGTCTTGGCCCTTAAATCTCCTGCCTTTCTTGCCAGATAATGTAAATTACGTTTGTTTATTGAAGTTTTTGTTTATAAAATTAATATTCTTGCACAGAGTGCATTTTTAAGGCCAAGAAARTAAATTTTCAGGATAGTTGCTTTTTTTTATAAAGTTGTGTGTGCTGCACTACCTTGAAAAATTCATAGGCGCTGTGTGTTAGTACTTTTATTTAAAACCATGGTCATTACAAGTGATTTTTGKTTTTYTATAWAGAAACAAGATATGCTTCTATTGTSCAGAGACAGAATGACTATTGAAATTTGTGGGTTTCTCTATGTTTAGTTTTGAAACACTGCTTAGTTGTTATACCTCTTATATTTAYTGCCTTTTAAAATAAATCAGAGACAGTAAAATTAGACTTGATTTTCTTTCAGAAGAACCAGCGGTCTGTGCATTCTCATTGAGTCTAGAGCAATTTATGCTAGTTTATCAGCTGGTAAATCTGAATCAATAATTCAGTAGTCAGCTGTGCCTTTAGAAATCAAAATTTGTTGGTGATGTAGTACAAAAACGTTASAGTTTTCTTTATTAATAGAGCTTTACAGTTGTACAGCAATTTTCACTCAAGGGTCTCAAACCATTTTAATAAAGTAGAAAAAAATATCACCTTTCTTTTATTGCAAGTGGAAAAATCTGAGAAACACAGYGATGAGCTGCCAGGATGGAGAGCCTGTTCTGTCTGTTTGGATGTGCCCAGGACCATTCCCAGCCCTGCAGCATCTGGTGAGCAATGGCCATGTCCATGTGACACCCACCAGAACAGGGAGCTGCACCCAAACTGTGTCGTGTGGTTGAGCTGGGGTCAGGGATCATTCCTAAACACTGCTGGGGAAGGGGGGCAGAGGGGTGAGAGGAAGGATTTTAAGGTGTGTACACAGCATTGACCTGGCAGGATCTGTTGTTGTTGCCCTTTTTCCCCCGTGACCCCAAGGGTTCCTCTGTGGGTTCTGGGGTTGTTGTCAATGGGTCTCTGCTGTTTTGTGGGAGCTGTCCCCATGTGCTGAACCCTGCCAAGGAAATGCTGTGGGAGAGAAAGGGCAGCTAATGGAGCTGTGCTGCTTTGCACTTCCTGAAGGTTTGGGCCGGGATCTGTAATTTCAGAATTTTCCTTTGCAACGGAGCTGAACAAGCAAGCAGAGACGACTGGGAGCCATAACTGGGAGCCATTTCACATGGGCTATCTCAGAGCCTGCTGCAGCCCAGGATTTCTGCTAGGAAGGCATGATTTGTGACATTTCATAATACTATTTTCATCTATTTTGAAAATGATCAAAAATTGCATTTTCCTGTGGGGAATAGAGATTCATTTTATAAAGATATTATCTTTTTTCTTTTTTTTTTCTCTTATTTTTCTTGTTTATTTATTTATTTTTAAAAAGAGAGCAAGAACAAATTGTCCCATCCCCAAAGCAATAAGTTGTGGCATTGAATTTGTGTAAGGAGGGAACTTCAGTACTTCCCTCTTTTGAAAGAGGGAGAGAGCACAACCTGTATAGATCACAATAAATCACAGTGACTGGTGATRACAAAATATTTGTTAGGATGAAACTCTGTTATGTTTGACTGGRCATTAATCGTCATGTCTGTGTAATGTGGATGTGGTTTCCACATAAGTTGTTCACCAGAAAATACATAGCTGGTGTTGAAAATTAAGTGACACTTTAGATGGTAATATATTCCCTTTGAAGTAATAAAGATGGATGAGTTTTCTCCTTATGACTACAAGGATCTGAATGACAAATATTTTGAGAATTGACAAATAGCAAAGGATAGGGCTGCAGTCAGTGATAACTCATAATATACGTGTTTTCACTGAAATTTTCAGTGTATGTGGCATGGATCAATCCTGATCTTWGGCAACATTTACTAATTAATTCCTCCTGTTTGCAAGAAACAGCAATGACTGCAGTAGGAATAACTTGGACACGTACCCCAATGGTTTGGATAAACTCAGGTTGCTTGGCACTTTGAAACATGCACCACTGAAACAGGTTTGCATTTTCCAGTTCCTGACACACCTCTTCCATGGGTTTCCCTCTGTCCCCCAGGACAGCTGGGTCAATACTGATTGTGTGCTTTATTTCTATTACCTTTTTTATTCTTTTCACATCAAAGGGCTCTTAACAACTTTAATTTTGAGAATTAAACTATCTTGGTGCACTTCTTTGACCTTTTCAATATTCTGTAATTAGATTGGCTGCAATTCCTCGTTTCTTCCTGTTTGCAGTCTCTCTAGCCTCTGGGAAGGGATGGAATGCCCATTTGCTCAAAATATAAAACACAGCAAAGGTCAAAGTATAGCATAAAGCTGYATTTCCCTGACTGTATTAACTGAAGTGATGCTGGGGGAACACGAAGCCCTCCACTTTTAATTCTGTAGATCAGGTATTGTCATGCAGGTTTCCTGGATTTTCTTCAAAGCACATCCCCCTAATGCATGAAATTTCTTACCTTAGCTACGGCATGACTTGACATTGCAATCTATTGCATTCTATGGGCCTCCATTAGATGATTCTTAAACAGCTTTGGGTGCTTTAAAATCCTCTTGACATGGACATTCTCGCAAATGATGGCAGTTTTTGAAGTTAGGGGCCTAAAATGTGTTAAATTGAAAAGTCAGTGTGTGAGTATTTTTTAAAAACTCTTACTTTTAGAATTGCTTAAGTCTGAGGTATTGAAATATGGCCAGTCACAGCAGTCATCATAACAAACCCCAGAGCCCTATAATGTGAGACAACATTTGGTGGCGGTGGGGGAGGGTTGGGTTTTTTTCCCATTTTGCTCTTGTGAGTTAGTAACATACTTCTATGGTCCATTTCAGTTTCTAAATGTCTACCCTTAAGATACCCTCTGTTTAATTATGGTGGAGATGAGCTCTTGGTATGTGCCACATTTGTTCCAGTTGCTGTGTATGATACTTCAATTGCTTTTTGGTGGAAAGTTGAAAATGCTCTTCCAAGTCATTTTACTTGAGAACAGAAGACCACACACCCATCTTTTTGTAACTGGACTGTGGAGCAGTTGTTCTGTTTATGTGAAATGTCTTCAAAATCTCAAACATCAGGAAAATGAAGGTCTCTCACAAGGCAAAACAAGTTAATCTCATGCCATCAGTTTTCAACAGGCCTGTTCACTATTTATGTTGTATTGTGTAAGGAGAATATATATATGTGTATATATATATATATATATATATATATATGTTCTTGACGCATCCAGCTCCACAGAGCTGAAGTTTTCTGTGTTCTTGCTGATGGATTCTGTAGGAGGTGAAGGAATGTTATCTGGAGTGGAAACTCTAAAGCTGGCTTGAAACCATTGTATTTATCAGTAGAGATTGCCTGGTTTCATTCAAAAGTGTAGAGAAATGCTGAGGTAGATATTCTTGCATATGCAAATGAAGTTTGATCAATAGTTACGTCTCAAATAGGAAGCAGTTGTGCTTTGAGGACAGTGGGTGGTATCTGAATGTGGCCTTTATATCGGTTCCTGAAGAACTTGTATTTCCTAGTGCTACTCTGGTCTTATAATAGCAGATGAGATGTTTGCCATTTAGAATGGAGGGAAAGAAATGGCAGGAAACAATTTAATGTTCATAAAATGGCCTCCGACTCATCCTTGATGCATATGGTGTTTTTATTYAATGTGCAAAAATTTAAATGCTACAGCAGTGAGCAGTAAAGGAATTCTAAATGTGAGTAGTCATCTGCACTTACAGGGAGCTTCTGAAGGGAACAACTTCATGTTTACTGCTATTTTATAGCACTGCTGGTCTGTAAAAGGCCTTTTTGTCCTAAAGCTTAATTTATGTGATAGTTKAGCTTCCTTCTGTATTTCAAGTATTAATATAATTGCCTCTGGGTGCATGGAATGGGTTTGTGGTGGACATTTGCACTCAGTTACAGTGCTGCTTATTAAAAGGCAAGCATTGTGCCAGGGGTAGAAGGAACTCTTATAATTAACTTTTATAAGCTTCAACTGCACAAAATTATACATGATGACTTTCTCCAGGAATGATATTACCTTCTGTGGGAATAAGATCAGAAAGCAGCTAAGGAAGGTTCTTGATGAAGTGTCCTGGTTCGYTTAAGGACACCTTGGGTGGGTGTCAGATGTGCCATACAATAAGCTTGTGTAAGCACTCAATTGATCAGAAATGTTCCACGATTTTTAATCAACTTGAAGGGACTTCAAGATCATGTTTAATACTTGAATGCTGCTGGACCAGCCAGTGCTGGTACAAACATTTATCTTCAACTGCCTGTGGGAGGGAGCTCAGCCACAGCAGCCCCAGTTCCTGGGTGGACAAAGGGTCCACCCTCTCTTCCTCCAGGCCTCTTCTCTGCCAGGATAGACAAGACTTGAGATCAGATTGTCTGAATCCCCAACCTYCMCCTTGCTTTTGCTGCCRATAGGCCAGGATTTTTTGCTRCAGAGTTAAAATATAACTGCTCTGYCCACTGGAAGAGAAATKCTGCWSAATTGGWAGAGCAGGGATTTAATGYTGGGTCTTCCCCCTCCCCTGTGTCCACTGTAACTSTTGGGCCATCATCTGTGCTGGCTGTAAGGAATTTGAGTCTCCTTCCTTTTGAATAATTCTGAGYAGAAAACCTTAATGCAACTGGGAAATACTTGGCCAATCCTATCACTGCATATGTGTTTTTCGGGAGAAAAAGAAACGCAAATGTAGAAAATAAACTGAGTTCCAGGGAATTAGTATTTTCTGCCAAAAGAATTTTTTTTKGGTGGAAAATGGAGACCAGCATCCTGTGTGGCTTTGAATATACGAGTATTTATGAGCCTATTTATGAGTGCACACCTGTTTTGGGTTGAGAGCTTAATCATTTATTTCCAGAGTTTAAATCACTGAATCTCTGTTTGAAGGGCATGTTCAGTTCTCTCCATAGAGAAAAGCAGTGTGTTCCAGGAGAGCTGTCAAATTAAGCTGGTGTTGTGCAGGCTTCTGGTGGACAGTCCCACTTCACCCTGAGACACCACCCATGGTTCCCTGTTTTTAATAAACACTGAAACCTCCTCSGAGCTCCCTCTGACCGCATTTGCATCGTTAACGTGTGCGCTCTCCGTGAACTCCCTGATGATATTTTTGCTTGCACAACTCATTTCAGAATGTGGATTTCAAGCATATCTGAATTTTAAACAGTGTGATATCTTTTACAGTACTTTTGGATACTATTTGTTGAGTGGATTTTGATAATTTGGTAGGTGAAAGCATTGTCTCTCTCAAGCCTGCCCCTTCTGGGCAAGGAGAATTTAATTTCTAATCTGTGTGAAATGCGAAGGTTTAGAAGGTAATCACCAGCTTCAGATGCAGAGCACCTATAATTTCTTTTTTTTAGGGCAAGATAGCACAATAAAATTATGTTTAGGAGGTTCTTGGGGTTTTTTTGGGTCTAAAGTTGAAATGATGGCTTTCTTAGAAAGTCCATATTTTTACTTTTGGTGAGATTTGTGATTTTTCTACATTTCTGCCTGCAGTTTGCCAGGTAGATGCTGTAGATATCAGGCCAGTATCAATAACAAACCTCAAATAAACAAGCTGGGGGAGGTTTATTGGTTTTTTTTTGTTTGTTTGGAGTTTTGCTGTTGATTTTTAAAAAATAATCAGGAAATACTTGAAATTACCTAGGGTATTAGAATTTACAACCTAGCATAATTTCTTTTGGGGTTTTCAGGTCTGTATATAACCCTCACTTCTTCCTGCATATATTGAGATTTTTTCAGTATTGAGAAATTCTCATTAATCTTATTCTTTGCCTGTTGTACAGTAAATCACACATTAAAATGCAGGTTAAGAGGGTGCATATTTAATTTTGGGGTCTTCTAACAGGGTAATGTCATTGCAGAGTTTTCCATCGATACTGCTCTGCTATTGTAATACTGAAAGTCAGATGCTAATTAAAGCTAAATTCATTGTGTAAAGCTTGTATTTCTAAGGTTACACAGACTTCTGTTTACCATATTATTTAAATCTTCTTTTTCCAATGTGTGAAATTAGASCTTCTCCAACTTCTAAATAATTAATGTGTGCAGTGTCACCTCTTTATTTATCTTTTCCTTCTAAGAATTGTAGAATCACAGAATTGTTTCAGTTGAAAGGSATTTTAAAGATCTAAAGATTAAAAATATATGTACTTCCATGCATTGTCTCTTCAGCAAGTCTGTTTTTTTCTCTGCAATGATAGAGATATTAAAACAGGCATAGAGCTGTTGTTACAGCATCCTGTACAGTATGGTCAAGCTAACTTACAGAATGAAACCATTTCTTWTGCTCCTCTGCATAGGAACTGCCAGAATTTGACAATTTATAAATTTGGATGCAGATAACTTTGCATGCCCTAAAGGCTTATCAGTTTTGCTACTTCCTGAACCACTGTAATGCTCTCAGGGAAGACYTCTGGGTACATTTCTGACAATGTAACAGCGTTCCAGACTGAGCTGCTTATCATTAACCAAAACCTACAGGTCACTGAATGTTGGGGCACTACCATTTTCTTCATCAACCCAACATTCAGGTACCTCAAATAAAAACCAAGAGGACACAATTACTTAAATGAGCTTGCAGTGGGCACACTCTAATTTATACAAAAGAATTAACACTGTAGTATGTATCAGAAAAGCATGCTTCTAAAATAAAAATATACACCTACAAAATAATTATATTAGTCCCAGGAATCTGATATAATTAGAACTGGGTGATGATGGGGGAAAAAATGGAATCTGTCTTGGAAAATATTTAAGGATTTCAAACAGCTCTCTTTCTATGCCAGGATGAATATGAGGCTTTAAGAGTGAAATAAAGCAACTGCTCAGAGAATGTTCCCTTCTGGACAATGACCGTGAATTGGGCAAGGGATATTCTCATCTCTCTTTTGAAATACAAGAGATTTAAGACAAAGTCTTTGTCTCAGGTGAAAATCTATCCCTCCAAACTGCTTGCTCTTCAGGTTACCTCAAATGGTGAAAATTTTGTTCTTTACCTGGAAGCCCTTTGACAAAGAAATTTTGCTGCAAGTAATTAATTTCAACAAAATATTCTCTTTTAAAAATGATTTGTCAGAAACCTTTGTTTAACTTCTAGGTCATATGAAAATGTAGTATTGCTCTTGTCAAAAAAGTTTCGCTATCTAAAGTGTAATGGCAGAAACCTTTTGAAGAGTGGTCAAGATATAAATGCTTGTTTAGTTTTTACAGAAAATGAAAAATTTTACCTATGCTGATATTYATTAAAATTCATTTGGTGTTGGGAGCTCCATTTAGGGATGCTTTCCATGCAGGCTGGGAAAGACATAATCTTTCTAGAAAAAGACCAAGGCAGACAAAAGGTGAGACTGGTAAAAAACAGAGACCAGTAATTTGCATGAGCTGATTCTACCAAATCAGTGAAGAATGTCAGTTAAAGATTTATGTTCCCTGATCTTCTTATCAAGTCCTGAATGCCTGATGATAAAAGTGATATTTGAGTGGGGATCTGAAGAAAAATGAGTTTAACTACAAAAGCTAGGAATTGCAGCTTGTACTACTTGCATATTTATATCTTTTAACATTCTTGCATTGAATTTTATTCAATTTTATTCAGACCACATTCCAYGAATATGCTCTTACAGGTGTACTGGTATTTCACACATTCTATGCATGAAATTCTAAAAAGGCTGTGGATGCAGTATGTGGGTGAAACTGAATCTCTGCATGTTCCAGTGCAGCATCCTYCTAAAATAAATGGTGCTCCTTGCAGTAGTTTACTCCCACAAGCATGGTGATTTTTGGAGGATTAGAAAGAAGTAGAAAAGATGAGTGATAGGATAATTAGGCAAAGGTTCAGGAATGGTGACCTTTCGGGATGTTTGGTTGAGATTTGAATTTGAGATGTGCTTTTACTGTTTGTCGTGTTCTTCCCAAAAGCTGCATCTCTGTGCAGTGCTTGGAATGCAATAGAATCCTGTCCCTCATGAAAAGGAAATTTAAATTAAACATGAAGAGTGATGAARGCTAGGAGAGGAGGGGTGACTTCTACAACAGTAAAAGCAGAGCTTGGTTGTTTGGTTGTTTTGGTTTGGTTTTGGATTGGGTTGTTTGGGTTGGTTTTTTTATCTGTCAAGCAAAGAGTGAGGATMCTTTCAGAACTTGGGACTGTTTGGATGGAAATTGTGTACATGAAAATGGTGTAAACATGTCTGTGTAAACACAGTTTCTCAAAGTATACTGCTGTCATAAATTAGCAGAAAGGCCCTTGTAGGGTTGTTTTGAAATTGGAAGGGCAGATCAGATGTGAAAATTTGATAAAAGGCAGGAAAGGATTGSGTGGGGAGGCCCAAGAAAGCTTCAGCCTTTCCCTCTGTTGCCCATGGAGGGCATTTGCTCAGGATTTTATCCCTTGATCTATGCATGTGCAGAATATATGCTTGGCCTTTAGATATAACCTATATATTTTGGTTAATCTCTGCTCTCAACCTTCAGTATGTCTGTAGTAAATCTATTGATTTCAGTGAATTAGAGCTCTGTTAAAGAAAACCAATTAAACATGGAGTTTAAAATGGATTCCGCACACGCTTAAAGTTAAGCTTCTGCTTCTGTTTTACTGATATGGGGCTTGCTACACTTCTGTATCCATGTGAAAAKGAAATTGATCTACAGGGCCCAAATTTGCTTAGGAACTGTTTTGAGACTAGATACATCTTTTTTTGTTAGGGGAAAAAATATCGGTGTGTTTTTTTCAACCAGCAACGTCATAGACAAATACTTAATTAGAGATCCACCTGCCAGGAGTGTCATCCAGATTCTAATTTTCTTATTTCTATTTTCATTAAAGCAATTTTTTTTTTTTTTTTAAAAGAACTTTTTTTTTTTTTTTTTAAAAGAACTTACTTCTGCAGGTTTGCATTAGTTTTTCTGTAATAGGTTAATGATAAAATGCACTTTACTTTATACAAGAGAAATTCCTGGTGCATGTGTTATTGAGTAGCAGTATCTCCCACCAGCTGGATTGGCATTAAATCCCCGATTCTCTGTATTTCATAAGATTTGGGGTTTAACAGACTGATGCAATCCACTTGTTCAAATGAASTAGAAAACGACTTTTGAAGATCATGCTGATGTTGAGGCTTAATCTTTCGAACAGAAAAGAGTTGCGAAGCTTGGGAGAAATGGATTCTTTGAGCAGTAGGATAAAGACTCAATTTAATTTAAAATTCATCAAGGTTTTAAGTTGAGTGAAACCCAGCACAAATGGATTTCCTTTTCCTGCTAATGTTGGGGTTTTGTTTTTRTTTTTTAAACCAGTGTCAATGATTGGGTAATTGGGTGTGTCTCACCTTTACATTGATAATCATAAGTGCATTTACAAATATTAGCTAAAATATACTCTGGCATTGATGATGAAAATATAAGGTATGTATAGATGGAGGAAGAGGGAAAGGCCAGGCTGGCAAAACTTTTATTTTTCAAGGTATTATCTTCAACATAAAAGGCATATTCCTCTTATTTGGAAAAGCTGTGCCCACCTTACCCTGCACCAGGCTGTGTCCCTGTGTCCTGGGGAGGGCTCAGGCTGSGAGTGAGGTCTGAAACCTGCCCTGGCTGCTTCTCCTGGAGCTCCTCGATCTGCTGTGAGTTGTCCTGTGCTTTTTTCTCCTCGTTGTGCCTCTCTGGAGCTGAGGTGAGTTTCAGAATCAGCAGTGGTCAGTGGCGTTGGTGGCCGCAGCCCCAGCGCGCTCACCTTGCCTGGGGCCCTGGCGCTGCTCCCTCTCGGTTCCCTTGGAAACGCTGCGTTCTGTTACCACTTGCTGATGAGATGTGCCACGTAAAGTTGTGTACCAAGTTAAAACAGGAGGGAAATAAACYCCTACCAATATAATTTTAAATAAAAGCCATGAAAAGGCCATTCAGGCTTGCTGCCCAATTACTTCTTGTAAGTGCTTGGCTTGGGGGTGCCATGTCAGCACCAATCCGAGTTTTTGTCTCAGCCTTGAAACAGAGCTGAAACAGATAGTCACTACATGATAGTGCATCCTGCAAGGGTGAAATCACTACAGGATACAGAATAATATACACTGTAACCTCAGGTTTGTGGTCATGTGGAGGTGAACAGTCAGCAAAAAAAAAAAAAAATAAAAAAAATTAGTGCCACTTTTCTCAAACTTAAAAGTGTTGATAGTTATCAGGAATTTCTCCTGACACAAGACTGCAGTTCCTGAGCTTGTTCTATTTTTGCGYGTGTGATGTTCTTTTATGAAAGTTACTGCAGAGCTGATTTTTATAGCGCTATTTATTGCATTTGTGGAAATTGGTGAACAGAGTTAGTGAAGCAGATTGTCAGTGCTGTTCTGGGTATAACTAAGTAGAGAATTCCCAAATTAGAGTTTTTTGATGATATAAGTTTAATAACTAAAACAATAGCAAACTTTCAGGRATCAGCATAAAGACCAGAGTACATAAAGAAGGAATCAAAAATGTGTTTAATGAATTTGACTGAAGAGAAAAAGAAAATAAAACAAAACTTTTCCCTAAGTGAGACACAAGGGACTGTTTTCAACAGGCACAACTCTGCAAGCCAGGGTTCTATATTCTGATCAAGGTCCATGCAACAGGTAAAATAAATTTACAAGACTGGCTGCTGAATTTTACAGCTGTGCTAGGCTTTAGAAAGGCAATTCCATGGGGTCTGATCCTACAGATAAAAGATGTATGCATAATCTGAGGAAACAAAGCCACAGTAACCCYGGGTAACTCATGAGGCAGCACAGCACGTGTTCTGGTTTGGAAATGGTGGATYACCAGATACAATATTCTGCAGCAAAAGATTCTCCATAGTCAGTAATTCTGCTTCTCAGAGCTAATAAAATTTTTGTTGAATGTATAAATACATGATATCTTTACCCAGATTTCCTGAAAAGGACTTTTCTGCATTCCTGAAAATAGACTTCTTCAGGAAAAGGGCTGATTCAAAACAGCTCCTGTTAACATTGCACACYAAAATAAGGCATGSTGTTTGAATGGGCAACCTTTAATCWCTAGAGGGTATGTATTTATTGAGTCTTTTTGCAGAATAGAAGGGATTTAGTTGCATTCTTATTATTTACTTATGAGATCAAGTTTACAGGATCTGATCCTTCAATGTTAGTTTTGGAAGAAAATGAAAAGATAGGACTTGGGTTCTCTTAAAATTTTGAAAAKAATTCTAAAATTTTACCAGCATTTGGGATTCTCTCCCAAATGGAGAGGAATGCATAGTCAGGATATAGCTTTATGTGTTATGAATAAATGTTTTTCTTAGCAGCTTTCAAGAACAGTTCAACATTAAAAATAGAGCCGTGCATTTGGAAGGCATTACTGATGATGTTCTAGACATTTATAAGAGTGTTTCAACAATATTTTTTTATTTAAATAAAATAGACAAAAAATCCTGTTCTCCTTTTCCCTGCTGGAGAAAAAAAACTGAATGTCCCTAATAATTCGAAGTTATAATTTGCTTATTTTCATGATGTATGGATTCTGTGATATAAGAACATGCTTGTGCTATTATAATTGGTCCTGGTTGATAAATGAGCTCTTTTCTTCCATTTCTGACTTGAAGCAGCCCTGAACTATGATATCTATGGACTRAGTCTACTAGAAGTACTCTGACATATCCAGAAGCACATAAATACCTCAATTTCATTCTGCAGGTGTCATTGGAAAAAGCCCCACTACTAAAATAAAAAGTCTTAAGCACTTGCCTCTGTTCTCASTGCACACGAATCACTTCTGTTTGACTCTTTTTCCAAACTGCTGTCTCTTCAGGGAAGCAGGGGATAACAGTAATGAGGTTAAAAGAATCAAGACTGACTTTGTGGAAGAAATATAAATAGATTCCAAATGTGGATAGCATGGATACAAAAGTTGCTCTGTGGTCAGCTTCTGCTACATCATTAGGAAAACGAATCTGTAGCAGTCTAGGACTTTGTTTTCCATCTTCAGTCAGTGACCTTTTCTTTACCAACCAGAGTGGCTGAGTGAGACTTCCTGAGACATTCAAAGCCTATTTTATAAATAAAATCTCCAATCAGCTTGTGAGGCTTAAGAGCAGCACTACACATTCATCATCTCCTTCTCTTTCTCCGCATTCTGGCAGAGGAATTTATATTTGGTCATGTTGCATAGAGCTGAGCGGTGTTTCTTCATATCCAGTCATGTCCTTGTCCTTCTGAGATCCACTATCAACAAAAACTTAAAACCAGTGGAAAATAGAAGGAAAATCCTTGAAAAATCATCATATAGCAAYGTGTTGATTCTTCTGAACATTTTTTTAACTGCCAATATCAGGACAGTTTTGTGTTTAACAAGTATTTTATCTTCAAGAGGGATGTAGTCAACCAGTTTATTTAATCTGTGAAACATGCAGAGCCAGCTGAGTTGTTGGATATGTAATGTAACATACAACATAGCTGTTGTTTAAATGGCATTTCCTTACAGAGCTGATAATCATCTTAAAATGAAGGACACTGGCAAAATAAATTTTGTCTGATAAAAACCAAGAAGATGAAATTAGGGCAAGGATATTTGTCACTTTCTCATTCTTAATAAAAGTCAGTTGCTTTTTTCTTCCTTGTGGAAAGGGAGAGGAAGAGCTTGGAGGTTTTTTTGTGGATCGTGACACAGTTGGTCTCTAGTCCAACCTCCTGCTGAAAGMAAGGTCGGGCACAAGAACAGCCTGGGTTATTCAGGGCTTTATCCAGCTGGGTCTTAAAAGCAGGGACAGAGGCAGCACAGCCTCCCTGGGCTCTGTTCTTGACTGTCCTCACAGGGAGAAAGTCCTTCCTTAAATCCTTTGTGACCTTGTCCCTTGTGGTTTTTTCCCTTTCCAATTTATTCTGCTCCTGTCCTCCCACCCCACTCTCTCTGTGAAGAGCCTGGCTCCATCTCCCTGAACCTCTCACAGGGACCAGAGGCTGCTGTTACATCATTCCAAAGCCACATCTCCTCAGGCTATAAAAATTACCAGTTTCTCAGGACGTGAATGTGCATGGTGGTGTTTCAGATGTCTAGACTCCAGATGAGCTGGAGTCTGTCAGCATAAAGAGGAACCTTGCTAGAGGTGTAAGATATCTTTTGGTCATTTACAAAGAATTAAATRATACAAACCTTTGTCCATTTTCTTGTTTTAGCACCTACACTATATCACTGTTGCAGAATAATGGGAGATCTCTCTCATTACACATTWCAGTGTAATGATGGTGATGTTTCACCATGTTGGGAAACAGGACTMAGCAAAAATCCTAAAAAGCTGCCTTTCAAAAAGAAAATGTTGATCTACAGGTATAAATAGTTTGGCTGGCCATGCATTTAAAAATAAATCATGGTGTAGGGAGTGTTTGTTGCATGTGAAACATGTACCATGATCCCTTAGGCCTTTCTGTGACATCACATAGAAGTAGGCAAGGTTCAGTAAATAAACATTTCAAAGTGTCAGAACTTTTCTGCATTCAGAAATGTCTAAGGCCAAATTCAAAGTTAGGCTCTGCTTGCCCTGAGTTTGCTTGAAGTGAACTAAGTCTGTGGATTCTTTATTTTGCAGGGGAGATATCATAAGTAAAATGAGGGTAAATTTTCTTAAATTATTACTTCAGATTTCAGAGGTAGGGAGGCTGGACCATCTCCRTGGTTTATTTATTGYATTAATTATTATTCCTGGAAAGGTRGATGCAAAGCAACAGATTGTCRTTCTTTGATGCAACATGTGCTWCCTCACTAGCTCCAGTGAGCCAAAACTCACTCAGTGTAAAATGTTCAAAATCTGAATGAAACAAGAGTCTTTGATCAGCAGAAATGGCTGTGTATGAGATGTTTTCAGAAAAAAGCCACTCTTTCCCCTCCAATTAACTTCATAGCTTGAAGTGAATTTTCCTCTGCCTGGAAACTGCTGCAAACTTCCATAATTTTCTATGCACCTCTATCAAAAGGGATTTTTGCACATGCCACAGGGGATTACAGTGTATGAAAGAGTTGAAAATGAATAATTTCAGGTCAGGTCTAATTGTGATAGGATCTAATCTCCTACTGAAACATTTTTAGTTTTGATAAGGTATCATTGGCATAAAAACCCCCAAACTTGAAGCATTGCCAATAAGAAATGTATAATCTTCTGCTGTGATTCTGTTACATTTTTTTTCACAGGAAATGCTTTTTACTCCTGTTCAAAGAGTGGTGTTTTGCTCTCTTGGGCTCTAAMGTGTCTGGGACACAGAAGGGCCATGCGCAATGGGAAGGGGCTGCATGTGCATTTTTAAGGATGTAAATGAGTGCCTCCAGCCCTGATTTTTCCTGATTTTTCTGACTGGTACTGGCAATTCAGGTGCCAATTTCCACCCTSCTGCTATTGTTTCCCCTGTGCCATRTGATAAATAAGGAAGTCCTGGGAGGTGAAAGGCTCTTTGCAGTGCTGCTGTCCTCTCAGGCTGGAGCTGCCTATGGAGGAGAGGCTGAAGGAGGAGTGGAGTGTGCTCTCTGCAGAGTCTGGGTAAAGCTGCTTAGACAGTCTGAAAGCAGGTTATGATRTAGTTCTGACTACTAGAACAGAGCAGTTTCATTTAATCAAGACTGTAAATGCCACAAGGTGACTTCATTTCCATGTTTGATTASAAAAGCTTAAATGTGTTTCTAAACCTTTCAGAAGCAGATTATTGTCTGCAGCTCATAATGACATATATAAAAATGTTTCTGTGAGTGCTGGAGACACTTTAAAGCTAGCCCCAAGAAGAAAACCCAAACTGTTTACCATAATGTGACAGTATTTTTTTATTTAGAAACATTGCCAGTCATTTTCTTGCCAGTCCTGAAATGTTTGTTGCAAGCAGTGAAATCCTTATCTTGTGTTTTGTCAGGCTGCAATAGTTTGCAATGCAGCATGCTGGGGGGTGATCACATAATTTGAAGTGTAAATTGTAAAAGAAAAATGCTTTAGCTTACCTGGGTTTCCTGCTGTTGTTGAAATAAGCAATAGAGCAATGCATGTCACAGTTAATCTGCATAATAGAGGAGTAGAAAAATATCCAAATTTTATTTCATTCTGCTCACATTAACTTTAGTGCCACAGTTTTGATTAACTTTAGTGAAAAGAGGCTGGATTCTTCATGGTCCATGATTTTTTAGCTCTCTACTTCTGAATAACTGTTTACTATCAGAAAGAGCTTATATACCAGAAAAAAATTAAATGCTTCATCTTGAGGTGGTTCCTAGTGATAATGGAACTGTGAAGATTAAAAAGGGCCTAATTCCTCATCTTTCCCAATTTTTCTATTCTCTCTCACCCAAGACTCTTGCAGTTTTCAGTTCCCCCAGGTGGAATTTCTCTATCATGAGAAAATGCACTCAGCATTCCGAAGTGTGGTACAAACTGGTTTTACTCACAAGAGCAATCTGTTCCCTGCAGCTGAGCACGAGGGGGTCACACAGAGCGTGGTGCTGTCCTGGGAGCTGCTGTGAAAGTGCTAAACCTGAGAAAGAAGGTGGGGAATTGTAATGATGCCCACCTCATTGCCTGCAGAGCAGCTGAGGACAGAAAGGAGTTTTAGCACAGATGGCAGGTGTTTGTAMGAGCAGGCCCTTTATCTGGATGTTCCCTTTTCTGTCAGGGTGATTCACTGCAGCTTGTAAAGCTCTTGGACAGTGATGTCAGGGAAATCACTGACTCTGGATGAAACATTTGTTTCCAGAGCTGGTCATCATGTACAGTCCCCCAGAGACTGAAGGAACTCCCATGTGGGTTGTCTGTACTTTGAATTACAGTGTAAAAGGAGCTCATTATTTCTTACCTCCAATAAAGCTGTCTGTGTTACCTAAGAATAGTTAAACAGAGAAGAAGAGTGGTAGAATCTAAAAGTAAACACTAATGTACCTTTAACATTAATAATTCACTGTATCATTCATAATTTAAAGCTTAGTGAGAATTATTTTGCTTTATCTTGTATCACAAACCAGTTGAAAAGAAAACTAAGCCTGATTGTTCTCCAAAGGCATCTACTCACACTGGTGTTCAGCTCAGTTTATTCAGCCTTTCAATTTTAATGCTTTAATTTAAGTTGCAATGCTTAAATTGAATGTAATAAATTATTATTGTATTTTTAATAGCTGTAATTTGAAGTTAGCAGCAAAAGGTAGCCTAGCTAATTCTTCTCCAGTCTGGAAGCAATGCTCAACATCCATTCCCTATCCCTGTTTATGGTATTTACTCATGATTTTATAGATTGTGCCATATCCCCACTCTTTTCATTTTGCAGGATGATTAAATAGTATTCAATATGGAAACAATAACATTTTTGATGAAAATTTCTTTCCTTTTCTGCATGTTTCTTATTTCTGCTCCATTAATTTTTAAGTAGGGCAACTGAAAGTGTTTAAAGCAGTCAAGAGACAGTCACATTGTAGATTCATAAAACTGCATCTTGGTTCTGTTTTGCTTTTTACTTCTGTCCTAATAATCCCTAACATTTGCTTCCTTCTTTAGGCTACTTTTTGTGAACTGAGTTGATGTTTTCCTCATAAAATCATCTTTCCTAACACTAAGGATTTGTTTCCAAGTCAGGATAATTTTATATGGAAATTATGTTTGAGCTCAGTTTTGTTCCCTCCCCCTCCATGTTCATGGCTATAAGAGCTGCCTGTGAGGAATATTATCCACCTTAACTTACTTGTCTGTAATCAACTYATTCTCCTGCTGACTGAAAATGCATACAGTATTTAACTCATGTCCACATCAGAGAACTGTCCCTCTCATTGTCACGGTCTCCCCTGGCTTGCTTCTTTGCACAAGGATTTCACTGGGGAAAATCATATAGAATCAACTTAATCATATTTTTGTTTTACTGCACAGAGATTCTGTTTAAGAATGCAGGATTTATCATTTTCCTCACAACTGTAATTCAGCCCTAGACCCTGTTTTTGTTATGGGATAAAATTGTCAATGTAAGTTACAAAGGCTTCCTACAGGATATAACATTGCTTTGTTGGGGGAAAAAAAAATCTGTAGCTTTTCTACCCTGTCTTGCTTGTTTACTGTTCTCCAGAGAGGACTATATCACATCTTTCAAATGCAGAACAAGTTTTTGAACTATCCTCTCCTCTGTGTTTGGGTAGTCAGATGTAGGTCAGGCACTACAAATAAACAAGATGCCRAATCTGTGAGCTGCTTCTGCAGCTCCGGAGCATTTCCTCCTCCCTCTGCACGGCCTGCTTCAATTCACTGTTTTGCTAGATGTGCTTTACCCWGCCTCTGAAAAACAAGTGAAGGATGAATCTCTTAAGACCTCCTCTTTTGGGAAGGCACTGTTTTTAAAATGGCCATAAAATTGCCGAAGAATCTCTTCTTCTAATGTACCATGACTAATGAACTGCAATAGGTTTTCCTTATTATACCACTGTTATTACTACCTTTGAAATACAGAAACTTCAATCACGGTGATTATAGGTAGCAAGACAGCCTGACAAACTGTTGAAATGTTGTTTTTATTATAACTTCTATGAGTGCATTTAGAAATGGTTATTTTTGTTTTCATGACTCTCTAAGGTTTTAAAATTCTGTTATACAGAAATGAAGATAACTCGGACCARAGTACATTCAGATGTGGACTCTCTGGGTTTCAGTTTACAACTTTTTCAATATCACTATTCTACTAGGAATAGAGGCATGAAAACAAAACCAAACTCCTATTTTTAGAAATCTGTATAAGAACATAAACTGTTTTTAATAACTTATACATGTATGGGGTGATTTTTCATGGCCAGTCTAGCAATGATCCACCAAGCCTCACAGGGACCTTGACTGCTAATGGTGAGAGAAAATARTGCTTGAATGAGCATTCAGCTCCTGTCCCAAAAGCTTGCTGCCAACWCTCAAAGTGTGGAATTGTGAGACATCAGCTCAAATCTGACATGTGATAAAATTTAAAGGCTCTTTTGTTATCACTTAAACACTCTTCAACKTCTCTAATGACGCATTTCTCCTGTGAGGGAATGTGGGAATCATGTCATTTTTGGTAACACAGGGAGAGCCTTCCTTGCAATTACCTGAGAATTAATGACAAGAACTTGATTTTCAGTCAGTGTTGCTTGTTCTGTTGATCATGAAGGAAGATGTATTTGATGGCAGACAAGGGCTTCACCTTCAGCCTGAAATTTAAAGCATATTTTTCACTATCTCTAAAAGGTCTTACAAATCTTTTCTTCCATAAAGGATGGCAACCCTCATTTCCTGCACAATAGTTCTTGATTTTAGGCAGGACAACTTATGGGGATGCGCAGCAGCCAAATGAATAGAAAATAAGTCTAAATGAGAACTTTAAAATGTTTAAAGGCAGAGTCACTTTTTCAAATGCTAAATAAGACTTCAGCTTTTAATTCTGTTTTCCAGGGTCTTCAATTGACAGAGATGGCAGCTCTCATTAAAAATTTTCAAACCATTGAACATTAGTGTCTGAAATTAACAAAATGCAGCATTCATGGGTAGCTTCAACATTATATACCAAGCCTTAGTTTAAAAATGCCCTTTGGAAATAAAATTATGCTCTTACATAAYATTATTTACTCTTTTAGTATTTAAAAGAATTCTTTTTCCATTTAGTGATAGTGGGTCATTTCCTTTACTTAAAGAAAGACTATGCTAGCTATTATAATATTTTTATTAAAACATAGTGATTCTTAACCCAGAAAATAATTTTTGGCTTTTTTTTTATTTTATTGATTAAAAACATCTGACATTTATATCTTGAAGGTCAGTCAACAACTCTGTGCACAGTGAGCACACACACATACACTATAGCTGGAGACTTCTTCAAAAATCTTTCGAGTCATCTCTGAATAAGAAACTTGACATTTTCTCAAACCTTCCCACATCTTTTGGAAGAGTTTGAAAGCCCACCAAAATACTGTGCCCAGATTTACCCAAAGAGAAKAGAGGATTATCCAAACTGCTGCACAAAGATTTTCCTTCCTTCTTATATAATGCAGGTATAAAGTGTGAATCTTTGAAGGCTTATGTGTGGAAAAGGACAGTGATCCTATCTGTCTAAACTCTGGAATAGCCACTGTTTACACACTTCTTTTTTATTTTCAGATATAAAGATACCTTCTCCTCCTTTATGGAGACATGGGTTGCTCTTTAAAGTCTCATCTCTTCTGGCTGTAGAAATCCCAAGAGTCCTTTGCAGGAGGAAGTTGCCATTTTTTTGTTGAGCAGAAGTGCATGTGTTATAACATTTAGCTCCTGCCTTAAAGTGTCCTCTGCAGCACTGGCAACCTTCCCAGTGATTTACTGTGAGGTTAATGCTCCATGTTGAGTTGGAGAATAGGCAACTGTGGTGTTTAGGTGATTCTCAGTTTGCTTCTATTGCCTTCACCTTTTCTTTTAATTTTTGTCATTAGCTGTGGCACTCATCTTTGATCAATGGCCATCTGCCAGCCACTGCTCTCAGGAGCAGGCTATATTTAGATGTTGTCTGCATTTGAAGTGCATTTTTGATGCTCTCTGGTGGTTAAGCTGCTTCTCAGTGATCCCAGGAAGGAATCTGTGGCTGGAGTACTCTGGAGTCCCAACACATTCTCTGTTCTTAGCTTACGAGTATGCAGGGGATTAGAGTGAGAAGATGAAGAGATAAAGCATTAATTCCCCCAAATGTCTGCCCTTTGTTCAGGGTGTGCTGATGGCACTGCCTGGTCAGGCTGTGCTGAGGAGGGAAGGYTGCTCTGGATCTCTGTGGTTGAATCTTCGGGCAGTTAAACTGGTGAGCCTGGGCAGCTGCAGAGAATCTGAACAGCAACAAATGACAGCTGCACTTCCACCCCTAGTAGAAGGGATGACTACCAATTCCCAGCCTGCTGTAGGTTTTTAGAGCATGTTGCTGATTGTGGGGTCATTCTCTTTCATTTTCTTGTTTGAATAGATCTGATTGTCACCAAAGATGTAGGGATAGGCTGGCTGGCTTCAGTATTATAGGGTGAAGTAAATGGTGACAGAAGTAGGTGAAGAATGGTCTGAAGATTTTCCTGGTACCCACGAGGGATTTCCAGCCCTCGCTGTAATTCTTGCCACCAGGATTATGCTGCTGCTACCTGAGTTTCCTATTTTAAAGCTCGAATGGGTAACTGTGAATGAGCAGCACTTCCTTTTCTGGTTGTGCAGACACATGTCAGTCTCTTGAGAGGCTGAACCATTTCCAGCTATGTTTCATTGCTTCTGACCTAATTTTTGTTGCCTAAAAGTGGAAGTGTTGTGTGCTGTGAAATGTGTCTCAAAAGTTCGTGTGCAAACAGGCACTAAAACAGGGTGACCTGCTCTGTTGGTGAGAAGGTCACAGGAGTGCTGAGAGATATTTGCTGGTAGAAATGTAAAGGTTTGGCACAAACATGCTTATTTCTTGAAATTATTGCTCAGATACAGCCTCTTGCATGGTTTTGATTTCATTACCAGAAATACTTACACCAATTTCTCCCTGCTCAGGAACGAGTGACTTCACAGTTTGGGATGTCCTCCACCCATCGAATTGAGCTTGGTGAGACTGGCCTTCAAAATAAAGTGCCAAGTCCAGCTTTTTGAAAAGGACCCAGAATGTGYTGAATGAGTTTTTTTCTGGAGCTGTCAAAAGGGATTAGATTATTTGGTCAGACTTGTTAGCTGGTGGTTTTATTTTACTTGGTTATTKTGCTGGGTTTAGGGTAATGATTTTTTATTGTTATATTAGGGCACCCAGAAGCTGAGATTATTTTCTGTGATATTTAGATGTCAATAAATAACTARATAAAATATGTTTGGCTATGTTATTTGGAAATACATAAATTGACATTAATTGGAAAGTATAGGAATTGTTTTGTTACTTAGAGTGCTATTTTATTGCTTTTGAAAATGATGAGTTGTGTATCCATCATAAATTTCCTTGGAGAAATGTTAAATTGTTATTATTACTTTTGTGCAGCACAAGTATTAAAGTTTTCTTTTCTTCTACCATTTTATAAGCATGCAAAAACCTCCCACACTTAGCCAACTGYGCTGCTTAGGTAAATTAAAGACTGAATAACATATATAACATCAAACTCTGAAGCAAGACAAAAGAAAATTTATTAGTAATCTTGCCGTGACACGGTTTACCTGCCAGAGAAAAATCCTTTCTAAGTTTCATCCCACACAAAGATTTACTTTTCTAGTTAGGATTCTGCACTTGTTGTAAGTAGAGCATTCAGTGACTGCACCAGGATTTCAGCTTTATGTAGGTGTCAGACTGGTTTGTCACGGATTTTGTTTTTAACACTGGATGTATTTTGCTGGGTTTTGCTTCCCATGAAAGAACTCTCCCTTCTGGTCTAACACCCCCTTGTTGATTAGTCTTTGCCAGTTACAGTTGTAGGTGGGACAGAGGGGTTTCTGACACGACAAAATAGTGAACTGCAATCCACCCTAGTCTGGTGTGCTCAAATACAGAAGAGATTTGGATTGGATTCCCTGCTCTCATCAATAATTTCTCTTCCAAATGTTTTATTTCCAGTAGGAGAGATTGTGAAAGGCTACTCCCAAAATATCTACTAGCCCTGTCCTGGGAGCCAGCTGGAGTGCAAGAGGCAAACTGGAGTCAGAGGCCTGAGTTGATAACACAAGGGAGGAGTTTATTTCTGCCTTCTCTGTGCCCAAACATTTGAAACAGAGAAGGTTTTTGCAACTACCATTTAATTTGGATAAAAACGTTCCAGCAAAGTATTTTAGTTGAATGATAGATTTCTAATAGCAGCAGTATTTATTCCTCACTAACCTCTAGCTGTACACATTGCCAAGGTGTTGAACGCCTTGCCTTCAACCTTGGCTTCATTTTTCTGCATTTTTCCCCTTGCCATTTGAATGTGGCCTTAATGTAGCTCTTTGGTCAGCCCTCATTTTCATGGCAAACTTAAAGACAAGTAAATAAAATGTTTTCATCTTTTTCATTTTCAAGGCGGACCCTGTACCAGAGTGTGGCACATCCATAAGACTGAGTTAGAAGTTAATAACCCTGGATTCCATGCTTTTAGTGGTTTTTCAAATGCAGTCTTACATCTATATAACACTTAGACTGGACCTACTCTATATTTTATTTCTCATATGTGTCAGATAAGCTTTTCCTGAATGTATTTATTTTTGTGAACATTTAGAAATGCATTTCTGTAAGTGTATCCTAAGTGTGAACAACTGTGGAATAGAGCATTGTATTTTTATTTATTTCATTTTTTTAACTCTTAYATACCTTTGCACTGGCCAAGCTTTGGGGAGATTTCTGATTCTGTTATGCTGTGCTCCTCTAGCTTCTTTCTGCCCTGAATTAAGAAAGTAGGAAACTGTTGTATTCTTTCCAGGCAAGTGGGATTCTGTGACCCACCTCTGCTGCAGAGATTTAAAGACATGTTCTTAAGCTCTGAGCACATTCTTTAAAGAA
The DNA here is from genome assembly GCF_030028575.1 of Malurus melanocephalus. NCBI lineage: Eukaryota > Metazoa > Chordata > Aves > Passeriformes > Maluridae > Malurus > Malurus melanocephalus. The sequence continues at coordinate 1,076,516 of NW_026623288.1, forward strand.
AAATCAAAATGCTGGTGTTTTATTAATGACATCCTCCTACGTTGCCTGGGTAGGCTGGTCTTGTAAAGCATTAGATTAGAACGCAGCAGCTTACCTTTTGGAGAATGAGTTCACTTCAAGTCTCTCAGAAACAGTCATTTGTCAATGATTTGGATTTAATTTCTGACTATTTGCATATTAGCTTTTCTGACTCAAGTGAAAGTAGGAAGCACTGCTTGTCATACCTAAAAGCTTCATCTCAGTGAAAATCTCCCACTGGAATTCCAGAACAAAGGATTTCTAGAAAAGACAGCTATGCCCTGGGGTGACTGAGTACTTATCAGCTGCTATCCCCCCCAAATTATAAATCAACAGAAGAGTCTATTATAGACTCTTCTATACTTTACATCYAATTTAACTCTATTCCTGGCATTTCCATTGCAGGATTTCAGGCTTCATTTCCATTGTCTAATTAGAGTGATTGAAGACTAAACCTTTTTCTGTGTCCAAAACTGTATGAAAATCTTACTGTGAATATGCTGGTGCAGGGACTGCACACCTATGCTTCACATGGAGTCACTRCAAACATCTGGGAACAGGCTCTTGTGTATGTGTATGCACTAGAGATTTTCTTTACCTCATTCAACACCAGAGGCACTGAATTCACAGCTTTGTAACACTGTTTAATACTGAAAATATGGGGTATGATTTGAGTAAGGTTGACTGTAAGAGCATTGAARTAAGGATTACAACACTTAGAGAGGCAAAACAGAAATAAAATGTCMTTGGTGATATTCCTCTTCATGCACTTTGTTGGCAAAGGTCTCATTTTTCCTGAAAGCAGGCACTTTCTTTCAGGAAACATCTTTTGTCTTGTGGGGTAAGAGTTAGTGATTGCTGCTAGAGCCCAGATAAAATCTGCCATTTACAGGGTCTGTGGGGACAACAAATCTTAGCCCTGCCTTGAWACAGTGATTACAATTCCAGAGACAGCTGTGCCCTTGAATTGATGCAGATGGCAGAAGTCAATTCAGTCTCTCAGAGTTTGGTAGGGTTTTTTGTGGGTTTTTTTTTGGCCAAGGTAAAAGTCAGACAAGAGGTATCTAAATTCTTTCAATGTGAATTGCTGTGATCTTGATTAAAGTCTCAGCTTTAGRAAGGGAAGTCAGTAGGGAATATTCACATGTCAGAATAGTTCTGCTTCATCCGTTTCCCAGGCTGATTAGAGAATGCTCAGTACCTTGTCATCTGGTCCCTGTTGCTTCCTAAAATGCTCACAGTCTAGAACCTTTCACCATAAAGGACCAAYACATAAATAAAGCATGCGTTTAGAAGTGCTCACACACATCCCCTTGAATTTGGAATTTTTCTTAGCAAGGTTCTTGCAGTGGGTGCACAGCTCTGATGGGTTCAGGTTATATCAGAGCAGAGAAGGTGAACTTGAAGGTGAGCCGTGCCTTTKCTTCCAGAAGAGATCCAGTTACACGTGTTGATCTTGTTGCCTCTCGTACTTCCTTTGTGTGGCACTGTGCTGACTTTCCCCATGGAATTTCAGCCTCTGGACAGCTCTCCAGGCTCCCTGTGTGCTCCAGGGTAACTCCCTGCATCGGTCTTAGGCATCTGTCTCCACTGGGCATGACCAGCTGAACTTTTAGTTCATTAAATTAGATTTGTACTGTCATCAGCCACATATTTGGTACTGGTTCTGTTGGACATAAATGAAGAGAAACTCTGTTTCTTAGTTCAGCAGCAGCGTGTGACAGTGATTGCTGGTTGTAACCTAAAAACTATGGGTCAAAGTCTGTGAGGTCATCAGGATGCTTTTGTTATTATTTTTCTCCTTCACTGCTACAAATTACCCAGTGGAGGAGTTAGGGCTACTCGTGATTCATTTCTTCAGACCCAAGGTTGGGTTTTTGGCCAGTTTGYTTTGCATGGATCTGTGTGACAATAGTCTGTCATGATTAGACAATCAAAAATCAGTGCTCTACAAATACGAGTTTTTTAAATGTTCTGATTTGTAAACAGAATTAATAAGCCCATCTTCTTTATGGGCTTTTACATTTAATTCAAAAATACAGAATGGAGTCTCTTCTGAAACAGAAAATTTGCTTCACAGTTATGATTGGGAATTCTTGCACTTCCTCTGTTTAAGGAATACTCTTGACTTGAAAGCTGAAACACAGAAGCTGAGAAGTGCTGGGCCAGAAAGGGAAATTAGGCAAAAGATTCCTAGAGATACAATTGCTTTGCTGTAGATTAACAATTATTAAACCTCTGACAAATGTGTAAAGTTATATTTGGGGATATTTCTACCGAAGGGGCATTTGGGCAGTTGAACTGCTTGAATTGTTGGAATCAGTTAGTTACATTCAGACTTTGGRGATCTCACATTTCATGTCAAAACCAATGAGCCATCACACAAAGATAACAGACACTTCTGAAGCTATAAATTTCCAAATTATATTRTAACTTCTGAATTCTTTTCTCTTTATGCAACAGGACAARGGTCTTTCTAGYRTAATAATSTAACAGYAATTGATACAAKTGCTTTCTGCATATTTRTCCTTCCACAGCTAAACTTAGTCTTTGCTCACATTCTGAAGACTTGCCTTGTCTTGAATTTGGGAGTGTCTGCTGGGTTCCTCATTYTCATCAAAACTTGGTGATTGACCCAGACTCATATGAAAGCACATTTGTGCATGACCCCCTTCACCAGTGGGAAGTTCACAATTAATATTAGAAAGAAGTTTTTTACTGACTGAAAGAGTGGTCAGTCATTAGAACAAGTGTCCCAGGGAGKTGGTGGAGTCACTGTCTCWGGAATTGTTCAAAATGTGTCTGGAAGTGACACTTGGGGATTTGGTTTAGGATGATTATGGAGGTGCTCACATCACAGTTGAACTGGATGATCTTGAAGGCCTCTTCCAATCTTGAGATTTCTGTGATTACAAACTGCATGCCTACATCCAGAAAACATCTTCCCAGGAACAACTCTGGACTATTACAAATAAAAATTTTTTTTAAAAAAAGTTTTGAAAAAAAAAATTAACAGGCCAAATTTAAAGATCTTTCCTTTCATCCATTTTTTTAGAGAAATTCTTCCAGTAGTTCATCATTTTGCAGAGATAAAAAACCAGAAGAGGAGTTAAGATGCCCAGAAATCAAAACATGCTGAACATACACAGGAAGAAGACAATTTTCTAGGCTCTACATTTCAGCACAAAAGAACAAATGAAAAACGATTTGCCAACAATTTGTATGCCAAAAATGAGAAGCCATAATTATAGGATTGCAAAGTTATAAGTTTGTATTAAAGGGAAGAAGAAAAAGGTAAATCTTCAGCTTGCTTAATATATTAATTCTGCAATAAATGTACCTATTTAAAGAACATAATTGTTCTGTTTTGCAGAGGAAAAGCAGTTAACTTCTTTCTATAATTACAACCMAAGAAAAATTTTATACCCCATTTCAGGAACAAAGCTCCAAGAAGAGCAGTGAGCCCCTGAAAGAAATCTTTCCTGTGAGTTCTTCCAAGGGCATAGGCTAAAGATTAGCATTTATCTGAAGATASTCACACAGAGAAACAKCTCTTTCATCTGAGCATTGCAGGTCAAATTCTCACTAATAAAAACACACCTGACACACTGTCTGTCTTGTAATCTTCCTTCCACCCCACACTGCAGCCCTTGTTTTACGTTTGTGTTGATTCTTATAGATTAGAAGGAAATGGAAATCCTTTGCTTCATCCTTAAAAAGCTTCTAATTCCATATTTCAGCCAAAATTTTTCCTGCTCTATGTATCTCTACAAAAAACATTGCTCCTCCACACTTCACCTCACATYTCTAAATTARGAACTTGGAAAATGTAAATGAAGTAGGCAGAAAATGATTTATTGCAGCACCAAGAATTTAAACTAATAGAACAATACAGYACTTTTTGATCAATTTACAATGGCCCACAGGCAGTTTTATTTAAGTCAAAGAGTTATCTAAAATAAGATGAAGAAAAAGCAATTCAAAAGTATATTCTAGAAATATCTTAAACTGGCTTTGTAGAGACACAAGGGTACTTGCTTTCTGCTGCATTAACACTGATGTGCTGATATGGTATCTGCAGAGCCAGGCAATTAGAGCTCTATGGGAGAGTGCTCGCAGCGCTCATTGAGCTGCAGAATACTTAAAAATACAATATAACATAGCTGTAGATGAGAGAAGTTTAAATAGTCAAGATACATGCAGAATGRTTGTTGGCAGTCATGATCAAGATTTCTAAAGACTTAACTTTACTAATTGGATGCTTTAAGTGGAAATAATTGAATACAKGCTGCCACATCTCTTCCTGAAATAGGCAGGGAATTTTCTATTGGATTCAATGAAACCTGCACCCTGCTTTAACCCAGAGGCTTTCACTAGCTCACTCAAAATACAATAAAATAAATGAAAAAAAATCCACCAGAACTTATATCAACTAGTCGAGAACAGACTTGCATCTGCACCAACACATAGAAAAGTTTTCAGGGGTTTCAGGACAATATTYAGTCATTTTGCAACAATGGAGTCCTTAAGAAAATGTTTCTGTTCTCTTATGTGGTTGCTCTCTTTTCCCTAGGAGTGTTATTTATTAGCAAAAACTGAACATTTCTGCTGCAACTTTAGTCCATCTCTAAATCCACGGTTGTTCCACCTGCAGGTATGAGGATAGTCCTGGTTTTAAATGTGAACAGACTCTTTATTCCTAAAAGAGCACACCCCCAGCAAGTATCTTGTCTTATTTACATATTCTCTGAAATAAAACTCTCACCACAGATATACTGGATTAAGAGAAGSAGTTTGCAGTGGTGCTCAGAGAAATGAAATGTGAAAAATTAGGCACTTATTTCTGGGTGCACCGCAGCTCTTAATAGGCTCAGTTTTGCCCGGGGCAAACAAGTATCCTGACTGCTTCAGTTGTCTGGATCTGGGATCATCTCTCTGCTTTGCTGCATCAGCTCCTCCTTATGCAGCAAGGCCTGGGCAGAGCTGACCTCYCTGTCACCTCCCTGTCMCCTTCCTGGGGCTCAAGGCCACMGAGAGCAGCRTAAGCCAGCCCATCCCTGCATGGAGCACAGGGCTGCAGGGCAAATATGCCAGCGATGACCTCCCTGTCCTCTGAGAAATAAGAGCACAGCCATGCCTTCAGGATACACTGGGACAGAATTACTGTGCTCCCCCTAACTTTACTGAGGATTTATTTAAGCCTCTGTGTCAGGGCTGAGCCTTGCACTAAGACACTGTGAGGCTCTCCTGCAGTTTGTGACACTGCTGGGCCATCAGCAAACATTACAATTTCCATTCAGCACAGCAGAGGCTGCCCAGAGCCACCAGGGATGCTGAGGYGCTTCCCCACTGACCACACGTGTAGGGCAGGGCAGTTTTGGGATGTTCTTGGTTTCTAAACAGGCACCACCAGGCTCAGGGAACCTATGGAAAGTGTCACCCTTAGCAATGCTTTAGAGAGCAAAGAGAAGGAATTATAGCTGGTTCTGCTCTGTGTGAAAAAGATGAATTACAAAACACTGCMAAGTTGGTACTGAAGATGGTGTTCAAACTTGTTCACTTGCAAAACACACAGCTCCTCTTCAAAATACATGTGTTAATGTGGAAGTGGTGAAGACTTGCTCATTCTTATTTGCCCCAAATAGAGAATTCATTTAAAAGAAAACCCAACAAACCAGACTGGTATATTCTGGGAATAATGTTTTTTTAGCCTCTATTTCTTTCCCAGACGCCTTAATATTGTTCAAAAATAGCCAGAAATCAAAAGATATTTGGTCAGWAACTGTGATAACTTATTAATACTGAAAGATGAAGAAGCTTGAAAGAGAGACRTTTGACAGATGACAAGCTACATTTATACATACTTTATCCTATTATTAGCACACTTTAGACCTTAAAACACCCATGAAGAAACCTTAAATCAAGACTGTAAATTTAAACACCTGCAGATGTGAGTTCTGCTGTACCAATTTGCTYCCTGGCTCTTATTCTCCTGAGTCACAGGCAGACCCTCCCAGAGAAGGATATAATGAACAACCTTTTCTCTCCTCACTCCAAAAAACACAAGTTGAGTCCAGGAAATTGTTAGCTGGTGCAGMATTTCAGGGAGTCAGATCACAGCACTGGTGTTCAGCYCCCTCTTAGCAGAACTTTTCTAAARGTGCACTAAGGTAAGAGCACTGAGCTAAGGACCTCTGACACCACACCCTGGTGAATAATAACCTGCACCACAGGCGACCTAAATGTTAATGTGACAACAAAAACTAGAAGTGATGGAATTTTGCTTAAACTTACTGCCAAAGAGCCAAGTTCATCGGCTTGTCCTTCTGGTGTAGGCAGAGATTAGAGGAGGACTGATAGAGGCTGGTTAATCCCTCCATTTTTTATGTCCCCTTATCCARTTTCTTTCACACAACTCTTTATTTGATTCTGTAATGAAGCACAAATAAACAGCCCAAATCAGACACCATGGCTGAAAGCATTGATAAAAGGATAGGATAAATAATAAATAATAGGATAAAATGGAACAACTCCATAGCAGGAAAGGGAGCTCTCTGTCTCTCCACGTGGCTACTGCAAGGGAGCAGAGGGATTTCAGCCCTCAAGGATCCTCCTCTGCCTCACAAGAGAGGGCCTCAGAAATCTCCTTTCCCCTGTCCCAAGTGCCCTCCAGGCATCCTTGGGTATGGAACACCTTTGCTGGAGCTCAGGTGTGAAACCACACCCAAACCATTGCAATCCAAAGGCCCAGACAGGATAGCTCATGATTTGCTGTGACTGAGACCAGAATACAATGGGGRACCAATGAGTTTGGGGTGAATGATTCCCAAAGTCCCTTTCTAACACCTGATTGAATTATCCTTTAATCAAATTATTCTCTGCTGGATAGCAGTTACAGAGTAAYGTGTGTGTTCATCAGCTATCACATGACAAATTTGTCTCATGAAGATATTGCTGCCACATAGATATTGCTTCCCTGTAATACAACATCAGTTAAATATTCATGAGCCACATTTCTTTGAAACTTRGTTTGTAATTATTAAAGTATTTTTGAAAATAATGCATCTACTCATGGAATATRGTCAGTGGTGTCTTGGGATATGAAATCAATAACAAAAAAAATCTCACATTTTGTGTTAAAGGCTTTGCTTCTTGTATTAAATGAATTGGGACTGTCTTCAGGCCAGATATTTCTAAAGTCATCATTCGGTGACTCTTCATTTCTCTGCAACAAAGCAGTAGCTTTCAGTATCACTCTCCATGGACAAGAGTTTATCTTCTAGAATTCASCATCCCACCTAACATCAGCTATGGAGATTGATCTGGGGAGGCCGAGATTGAAAAACCTTTACAGCCTGGTAGAAATCATTCTTCCTAAAAAGAATTTGAGATTTTATCAGGAGCACAGGCAAGATACAGGGAAGTTTGACACTATTCATGATATAGTTGTTCTATTTTTCTTCTAAAACCACCATATTCACTGAAAAAGTTAGCTCCTTTCCAGATATCTGATAACACATTCACCACTAAATTCTGAATTTTATTTAAAAACCTGAAACCCTTAAAACCTGTTTCCCAAAACAGGAATCTTCCACAATAACATARAACAACTGAAGTCTTAGATGAAATAATGCAGCTTCAAAGGAAAACCTGGCAATTTTTTACTTCCTAATTTCTAATGAAATATTTGCTCTTATAATCAAAATTCAAATATTCTCATGAAAAGAAATGCAGGTGACTCCTAAAACAAACAGGTACACAAACTTCTGAGGAAATTTCTTTTTGTAATATATGATAGAAATTACCTAGCAAACTAATTGTCTATTTAGCATGAGTGCAAGGAAGCACTGACTAAATTTATGCRCTGGCCTTTTTTCAAATATTTTTTTTTCCTTGAGGATGCATAGTTTGCTCTTTTAAATACCCTTTGTTTTATCAATTGTCTTCCCATAGGCTTAATTCTCTCTCAGGGCTGTAATGTCAGTAAGCTATCTAGATGCTGAAAGTGCAAGAAAACTTTGACATTTAGAAGCAAGCTAATTATTTTGCTTTAGWAAATGCTCTGAGAGGCTGCAGAAATTAGCATCTTTCAGGACAAAGTAGCCAATCATCTGGACAAAGAGGATGAACATAATAAACTATAAAAAAGGGAAAACATTTTCATTAGCAATTTTTTTTAAGGAGATATTTTATGATGATAATTTTTATTTTAAAAAATTTTTCTACTTTGTAATGGGTTAATTTATTTTCAGAAGTGTCCTAAATAGGTTATGAAATATTCCATTACTCCATATTTTGGAAGAGCTCTGTGGTCTAAGTCCTGTTCTCCTGGTACTGTCACACACAAAATTCTGATCCCTTGGTTCAGAGCGCTGGAGTCACTTTCCCAGGTAATTACTCAGTCCTGTGTTTCTTGCCACTCTTTATCCAGCTCTGCTGCTCCATCTGACACCTTTCTTGCCTGAAAGCAGCAGAATCTGGGATGTGTGAAGATGTGTGAAGAGCAGCTGCTCACCAAACAATGGCATAGACTCAGAACAGACTTTCCCAAGCACATTTCCATTCACACTGAAACCAGCCCTGGAAAAGGAGGCACACAAATCTCTCCTTCCAGCATTCCCTGTCCATCAGTRATGCCCATCCTTAGGGTTTTTTCTTCCAGAGTGACTGACACACCTATGATACCTCTTCCTAGTCACACAGATCATAAAAATACCATTAATGAACATAAGCAGCATTTTTTTTCTGTAAAGCAGCACAGAAAACCTTGTCAGATTCTGTACAGTACYATCACTGTCCATAAGACTGTATTAAATTATAGAGTCACCAACTCAAATTTGGGTGTTGGCTGGGTCAATCACCAAGTAGTTGACTGGTTGGACTTCTACATTGCTGCCAAAAKCTTTAATCTAGAATTCAAGGAAACTACATACCAAAGGAAACCAGATGAGAAGCAAATATTTCTTCCTCTGAAGCTTTCAAAAAATATTCAGTAGATGTCAYGTGGCATAGTCCCCAGGTGAGACGTTAGAAACAGGCATGAAGTTGGTGGGATCTGTTTGGCACACAGATTCTAAGATTTGCTGTCCATCAGCAAGAAGCCACAGGTCTGTCTTAACCTGTTCAGAGAAAGAAATATTTCTGTGGGGTTGGGAGGTGGAGGGAACTAATTCCTGTCAGAGTTGCAGTGCTCTGGCAATAACAGGGAGCTACTGGGTGTCAAATTCCTGCATTGTGAGCTGCTAAAATTGTGAAGTTTTGAAGAGAATGAGGAACCCAGCAGACACTCCCAAATTCAAGACAAGACAAGTCTTCAGAATGTGAGCAAAGACTAAGTTTAGCTGTGGAAGGACAAATATGCAGAAAGCAATTGTATCAATTACTGTTAGATTATTATGTTAGAAAGACCTTTGTCCTGTTGCATAAAGAGAAAAGAATTCAGAAGTTATAATAAAATTTGTAAATTTATAGTTGGCAGCCCATAACTTCAGAAGTGTCTGCTATCTTTGTGTGATAGCTCATTGGTTTTGACATGAAATGTGAGATCCCAAAAGTCTGAATTTTTGTGAAACAAAAATTTGTGAAACAACCAAAATTAAGTTCCTGGTAGCTTTATTTCTTAGTTTTGCTGGAAAATATATATGTCTAATATTAAAATGTCCTACAGTGGACACAGTTCAATTATTCTACTATTCACTAYAAAGGTATTAGGTAAATGTTAGATATGTTCAGTGTGTGAACTAGTGTGGAGCTGAAAACAGCAGAATCCATTTCAGAAAATGATGAGAAATGTTTATTTTGCTGCATGTCGTAGGTCAATTTAGATAGTTTTAGTTCTTAGTTGAGACATATTGATTTTCATGCTTCCCCTATTAGTTAGAATGACATATACAGGATACCAAGTRTGAATAGCAGCTGAAGTTCATATATCACGGCCCCAATGCCAACAAAGACCTTTTTAACACTCAGAAATAATGGAAACAGAATGTAATAAAGGCCAATATTCAAATACCRACTTAATTGAGAAGCACAAAAGAAGATTGCTTTTTCTCTAATTTTTAATATTTCTTTATTGAAGATGTGCTTGAGTGCAATTTCTGTGATAGCTTSAGTAGCTTAGATCTATTACAATTCTGTTGCCTGTAAATTATGTATTAGGCCAAATAATACTATTTTTTGCTCTCCCACACCTCTGAGCCCATCAGTCCAGCTTCCACTTCTTGTGTAGGAGGGTATTTTCTGCAGCTGATCACACAGATGTGCCATGCTTTTTTRTCCAGTGAGTCCAATGGGTAAAGCTCTTGCCTTTTAACTCATTTGAGCAAGGAACACCTCCAGGCTGTGTACAAGAGGAAAARCACGAGGTTAGGATATTTTATATAGGCTCTTTATTGCAAGATTCAGGAATAAATTTATTTTTTTGACTAGTGTGGGTAAGAGGAACTGCTGGTTTTCAGCAGCTTCTTTTGTCAACATCTATACCTTGACTTTTAATAAAAACCCATAAAAAAGACTAGTGTTTAAGGGAAAATGGAAAATTTTGTCAATAGATCCTTTGAAATAGTAACTGTATCCTGTTACTCTATTTGCCCATTTAATAAGTGTCTATGCATTTATATGTATATACCAAAACACAGACACATACATACAATTTATATCAATACTACTCTTTAAAATTCATGCTGATTATCTTTCATGCATGCATTTGCTTTTATGCATCTTATTATTCAATACTGTAACTCCAAAAATCCTGAGAACAAACCATAATCATTTGAAAGATAGGCCATGACATAAACAGAAAAAGGGGAGCAAACAGGCAAAGATTGTAGCTAGCTCGCTGCATCTCACAGAGTCAGAACTGTTTCACTCTTGGAAAAATAAAGGCAGGAAAATCCCCTCAATTCCAAGCGAGCACATCCATTTCAAAGGACAGCCAGAGAACTGGAGAGGCTGTTTGTAGTGATTAGGAGGAGCAGACAGTGGTTTTTTTCTGGAATTCACAGGCTGCACTGGTGTAGAAGAGCAGCGGGCAGGTGCCGTGTGGGTGCTGTGATTTACAGGAACAAAGCAGTTGTCCCTGGTGAAACAACATCAGAGCTCTGCGAGCCTGGTGCCTGTTCTCTCCATCTCCTTTTGTCTGTAGTTGTTATTAGTCCTTGGATTACGTGGTCAGTCATTTTATTTCCTTTTAGTTTTTTCAGAAGGTAAAAGCTTTCTGAMCATGATAGACRCGTGCAAGTGTGCTGTAGGRTCAGTTCTGGGCACASGGGGAGTAAAGTTAGCACTGAAGGCTGGCTGCTGGCAGCGTTTCCAGGAGGCTCCAGCCCCTTTCTGCTTCTGTTAGTGCAGCCTTGCCCCGAAGGGTTGGGGTTACTTCAGTTCAGGTCATGGTTAGACAAGGAGCTGCAGAGCTTGGCTGCCCAAAAACATCTGAACATTTCAGAGGAGGATGCCAAAGGTCACCATGGTTTGACAAGATGCTGCATGGAGTGGAGCCCTCTGTTTGATGGRGTTTGCTGTGATCCGGGCTGGGTTTAGCAGAGGCTGCTGAGGATGTTAACCTGCTGCTGCTGAAAAAGGCTGCTTCTGACTGATGAACATCACTGGGGTCCTGAGCACATGCAGGGGTTGTTTTCAGCACCAGGGGTGTAGATATCAAGGCTGGGGTCAACCTGGAGCTGGACCTCACCTTTGTGAACATCGAGATGCATTTGCTGTTTCCAGAAAGTGCTAATGCAGTGCAGCATCTGCTCTGATGTCTCACTCCTCTGCCCACACAGCACACATTTTCTGTGCTCATGTATGATTTACCTGGAGTTTTGACATGCAGTTATACTTTGAGATTAGTAAAACTGCAAATTGAATGTCTCAGTGCTTGCTGGGGTTTTCTTAGTTCACAGAGASACATTAATGGCTTGCTTCTTTCCACTTTTGTTTTTTACCTAGCTTGCATTAATGTCTTTGTTTAC
>NW_026623288.1:1088659-1250812 GCF_030028575.1 Malurus melanocephalus
TTTGTTTTGTTTTGTTTGTTGTTTCTTGTGTTTTTGCAATAGCCATGAAAGGGTTACATTTCAGGATCTTAAAGTTCTTTCTTGCTAGACTGGGCTAGGAAGGGTTCRCACATTTGACTCCTGTTATTCCATACTTTTGTGTGTTTTTATATTGGTGTGGCTGTTCATCTTCTGTTTGGKGTTTGTTAGGTGTAGAGCTTGGAGAATTACAGCACTTGTGGTCTGAACTTTTAGAGTGGGAACATGAAGTCTGCTTTCAGATTCTCAATCCTCTGTAGTTTTCATGAAAAGGCAGCAAACTTGAGAAATTTTTTACTTTCTTTGGGTGTAGAAGAAATGGTGAAATGCTTTGAGTGGGTTGTTTGTTGTGAAGTAGGCACTCTAGAATAAAATGGACTGAGAGGACACGAGCAATTCATAAGAAAAATTGATCTGCCCAGCCAGAGAAAATTGACACTAAAACTTAAAACTTAACCCAAACAAAATCCATCATTTTTTTCGTTATTTTTTCTCTGAAATTTCAGTGTTTGTGGAGACTAGAGAATACTGGAAATTGATTGATTGGGTGGTTCAGTGTTGTACAGGGAGTGTTTTCTTATGATGTTCCCATCTGAAATGTGGTAATGTCTTTTAAGTATATAGACCAGCAAAAGTATGAGCTACWGCTAAGAAAAACTGAGCCTAGCCAGAATACCCCCAAAATAGAGTTGTTTTTCAGAAGTAGCAAATTGATGCAGGCAGGTCTGGAATAACACATCAACCCCAACATATAAATGCTCTTTAAGTAAGCAGTGCAATACAGCATTTATGCTTCAGGGAAAAAAATAATAAAGAAAAAATATATGCTTAATAAACTGTAACCTTTCTAAACCAGAAAAGGTATTTAAGCTTTCCTTTTAAATTTTTTAATCAATTCTAAATGTCTATTAGATAAAATAAAAGACTCAATTCACATGAAAATAAAATGGCCTGGAAGACCTTGTCCAGAAATGTATAATTTTCTCCTTTACCAGAAAGAAGCAATTTATCTCTTTTCAGAAAACAKACTCCAATTATAGATTTTGAACATGTTACACTCAATATGCAGAAATGTGATCAGATCAAAAGCCTACACACAGGGCACACCACTTCAGAATTACTTTGGAACAACAGCTTGCAATCTTTATGTAAATTCAAATGTGTCTCTCTATCTTGTTCTTCCAGTGTTTGGTGTAGCATGAAAAACTGCATACATCGTCTCTTTTGAAGGGAGATGACTGATGCAATTTTAATAAAGGTTACTAACAGAGTCTTGTGAATCAGGTTCCATGAAAGAGTAAGAGCTAGGTGGCAAACAATTTTACCTTGCAACATGGCAAATTCTCCTAGTAGAGGAAAACCTGCCTGTGGAGTGTGACTTCTTCCCCAGAATAGCTCAGAAGGYGTTAAAATGCATCTGATTCAAAATTTAAAGATTAGTTTATTCTAACATTTCAAGTACCAAGTGAACAAAAATTCTTTAAAAGCTTCCTACCACATTTTGAGGCCACCCTTGAAACTCGTACCTTTGTTTTGGTCTTGTCCCTCTGGCCTGAATGTGGCACAGGGTTTGTGAGGGCCCAGGGGACAATGTGCTGGTCTGAATRGGGGCACTGAGCTGCTTTGGAGATGGGTGGGTGGTGACAGAGTTAAGGAAGATCTGCTATGAAATCACCCAGGGACATGTCCCAGTCCCCCCAGTCAGTTCAGATTAACTTCAACATAAAGGTCGGTGTTTGAAAAGTGATGCTTTTAACCTTTTGACATTACAATTCTTAAATATGTGAGTTCTTATCTGGGGTACATAGGAAAGCTCCACTGGGTTAGATAGGGTCAAACTTTCAGGTATCAGGAAAAGAGAAAAATTGCTCAACATGCCAATGAAACCCAGGGAAGGTGTGGAAATGGTGGAAAGAAACCAACAATAATGGAACAGAAGTGGATAAAGACASTAGGGTGGGGTGATAGACCACAATATTTCTTTCTTTGATCTGATCTGTTTTGGGGGTGTTATAAAACTTTTAATTCTACAGCTTTCTCTAAGGTTGTGCTGTGATGAACGGGCTCAGCCTCAGGTGTTTGCTGAGTTTGTTCCATGCTGAGGGGCATTTATGGCACAGCCCTTGCACTGTGGCACTGAAGGCACAGGGATACAAGGGAGGATGAGCTGAGTGACTCAGGAAACACTAAAAGAAGTTTCTTTGWATTTGTTTTCWCTCTAGAAATTCTGCAGGAAGAAGAAATATTAGTTGGGTTTTTTTAGCTCCTTGGGAATTACAAGAGTACTTGCAGGCCACGTGTTTGAGAGTGTGGCTTTACAGATAATACAGATATATTCCAGAAAAAGCAAAATTGCATTGCCTGTTTATCCATGATCACCATGATTTGTGTCCTGTGGGCAGCACGTGTTCAGAAGGGGCCCTGGCTGGGCTGCCAGGCATTGTCCATCTCTGGCCCCCATTGGCTGGGAGCCTGGTGCCACTGGGAAATTGCAGTGGGATTTTGACAAATACCATTATACTCACTCTACAGTTACTRCCTGGATGGGTGGTTTGTAACTACAAGCCACTATTTCCATATTCAACTGCAATTATTCCTGTGATTGTCAAAATGGTATCCCTATCCCAGCTTAAAAGAAGATTCTGCTCTTGGAGAGTRACAAGTCTGCATTCAAACATATCAATTTAGAGGGGGAAGTTTGCATCCCATTGTATAAACCCCATAAGCTGTGAAGACCCAAATTGCAAAATAATTTAAGTCATTGGTGAGATGTGTTTTTATTTCCCAAGTGCAGAGATACTTGGGAGGAATGCAGAGATCTTAATTAATGTAATATGCTGTATATTCCCAGTAATTTCAATCTCCTATAATATCTTGCATTCTCTGTTTTGGAGGTTTTTTAGTAGGCTTGTCAGGAGGCTTTGCATTTATTTTAATGGCAGTTATTTTCTCAATCCACTCTAAAGCATTATTGTTTGAAATGTGCTCCTCTCCAGCTCTCTTTCTGAATCATCAATTTATGTTTTCACTTAAATCTGGTTTTGACCATTTATGCAGTGCTTTGGGAATTCAGAACTGTAGCTGAGGAAAAGTGTAATGTAAAGGCAAAACAAATCCGTGTTGCCACTTCAGGCTTTTTTTCTTGTTTTAGTGTCTGATACCTCTGCTCTGATGCTGCTGCTGGGAGTGGAAAGTAGCATAATCAATGAGAAACCAGGCCTCTGAAGCATTCAGGGAGGAATGTAGCAAAAACAAGAGCTATCACTGAAGCAAGTTGCTATGTGGTTCAGATGTACCCAACAGAGAAAAAGAAAACCTGCTCTGTGGCTGTTGGGAATTGTTCCTTTCCCTGTTTGCAGGTGATTCCAGCTAGTGCATCAGTGACCAACCATCCCCACAATTCTGGCCTCGAGCATCCTTTGCCAGTGTCTTCATGGTCAGCTCTGGGGCTGTCAAAAGGCCAAACATTATCTGAAATGCTCTCTACTTTTGTTTCTSTCATTGTCTCCCTTTCCTTTTACGTGCTTTCTCCCTACATTTATTGCAAGTGAAGGAAAAGAAGCAACACGTTTTCTTCTGCAAACATCACTGCAGACTGGAGAGCAAATGGGAACCTCTTTAGGGAGCTGGCTGGTAAATGATAAACCTTCCCAAGGAGCTATCTTGGTACAAGAATGCTTCATAAATAAACAACATCATTGTGCTCTTTATGCTCCAGGAACATTTATGTTTTGTCTTCTCTCTTATGCCAAGCTGTGTAATGTTTGCAGTGATCCCTGCTGCAGTGCTGGGCACGGCTGAGCTGTGGCAGAACCATCTTCAGCAGCCTCAGAGGCAGCAGGAATCCTCAGCACAAGTGAATTGCTTACAGGGTAAATCGCTATCAGCTGCAAAACCTTCTCTTTGGAAAGATAATAAAAATCAATAATGGGCCTGCTAATGTGGAAAGGACAGCAAGAGGCAGACGTTTAATTTAGTTAAAAAGTAATCGGAAAGGAAAGAGCCAGACTAAATAACCTGTATAATTAAAGAGTTTAAAGGAACTTCCAACTGGAATGTGCTGCTTTTATGTGTGTGGGAAGTAGGGAATTTATATGTATATATACTGAGCTAAATTTAAATTTTTTTCTGGCACTACCATAGCCTTCAGCAAAGGAGGTTCTGCTCTTGACAGTGATGCGAATATTAAAGCAATTGAAAGATTAATATGTTATATAGGGAAATCGATGAGTCCCTTAAATGCTCTAAAGACTGAAAGAAGAAGGAAAGCTCGAATAGAAGAAAAGGAAGGCAGAGAATGGGCAGTGAATAAGACATTTGCTGTGAATTGATAGAGGAAGAGGAAAAACTGGCAGACAGATTGTGACTTTCTCAAATGTCATTTTTCTTAAACATATTTTTCATTCTTCTAAATAGCTCACTGTGAGGCAGTTTTGGACTCGCATGCACCCATGCTTGCAAATAGAAATGAGTAAGAGTCTGGCTCACATCCCCTCCCACAGTAGCCACACCACAAGTCTGGGTTGTGAGGAATCAGTGAAGTGATGCACCAGTTTGCACCAGTTCTCCAAAAACAGGGCAGGGCTCATCTCCACTGTCCCCTCTCTGCATTTTGGGTCTGGGAGCAGTAGSTGGGCACATTCCAGGCTTTGGGTCGCAAATTTCCAGTTGGGGTGGATGGGCAGGAGCATTTTGCATTTTAATTAGCTGCCATTCACTCATTTGCAGTTCTCTGATTAGATGTGATAAATGAAAGTCTTTCAGAGCTCTGCCAGGTTTTCCTGTTGTGGGCTGACCTGTTCCTCCCTTTCCTCCAGCCAGACTCAGCTTCTGAGGGCTCAGCCTCCACCAGAGAGTTCAGGGCTGTTGCCTGACAGAGTGAGCATTTTTGCTAAAATGTTTCTGAAAGGGAGGGAATCTAGAAAAAAACCTTTCCCAGGGAAGGTCTTTTAATTTTTCTGTTCTTTCATCATTAGTATGTGAAACAGGTTTTTTAAAATTGTCAGTCTCATACACAAAGCAGAAAGATGAATAAACCTTGAAGAAAGCACCAAGGTATAAAGTGCAAAAACATCTGAATGCAAAACTCAGCTGCTGCTCCACACCAGCAGTGCTTTAGTAACTCGGTTGGGAGTGGGAGATTTCTCAGAAAATATGACTATTTTAATGAACATTTTGCAAGTTTTTTTTCTAACTCCTCAAAAAAATAGAGTAATATTTTCATTATAGGGCATTCATCAGTAGCACTTTAATAAACTACTGATCTTATATTTAATAACCAAATTCAAGTGTGAGAGAAAGGTTCCCAGGACCATTCCCATGATCCCTTCTGATCACTGACGAGACTGATGGAATTTAGAAGTCGTGACGGTTTGTTCCAGCTTGTCATATTTTGTGTCAGTTTCTCAGGTACTTCTTTTGAACCATCCACAGTGTTTTCTCACTCAATCTGTTCTCACTCAATCTTCATGTTCTTCCTGCAATAATTACAAGCTGTTTATGACAAATTGCTGTGGAAAGTAGCAATTTTTTCATGTTTACCACCACCGCTTAGCTCACTGGAGTGACTGTTTGGAGAGGAAAAAGAAAAGTTGAATGAATGTAGACAATACAAAACCCAGCTTTGCCATGACAGCAGATGCACAGATGGATTTGAGTTTCCCTAAGAATCACAGAACTGTTCAGGCTGGAAAAGACCTTTGGGATCATTGAGTGCAGCTGCTGACCCTGTGCTGTCCAGCACTAAGTGCTAAATCTGCATATTTTTTGAGCACTTCCAGGGATGGGGATTCCTTCACTTCCCTGGGCAGGCTGTTCCAGCCCTTAGCCACCCTTATGGCCCTGTAAGATAACTCTCTGATTTGCAGTCTCCCTCCATCACCTCGTGCTTTGCCCTGGCAGCCAGGGCTCCTGTTTTGTCAGCTTTAGGATGCACAAGACACCTGATGGGGTGGAACAGTCACTGGCATCCCTCTGCCTGGGCTGATGGCCCTCAGAGCCCTGGATCAGCTGTCAAACAGCTCAGCTTTACAATGAAAGTGTGCAAACAAGAGGGGAACTCTAAAAATGCTCTGGGGACTCCTTAAAATGCTCTGGAGACAGACCTTTGTAATTGCCTTCACTTCTGCAATATGGTCTTCTGCTCCAGAGCGCAAGATTAGTGCTTGTATATGCAAATTCCCCCCTTCTAACTTCAGATTAAAAATTTTAGAGCCATTTTAGAACTTCAAATCCCCAGTTTCAAGTTGTGTATTTAATTTGGACTAAAATGTGTACTGTGACAGGCTCTTCTTTAATGAGCAAGTGACTGGACTGTTCTGGGTTTCTTTGAGCTGCTCTCACCAGGTGTGTGCTGCAGGCTCAGCTGGGTGCAGCTCTGAGAGCTTCCTGAAATCCTAGAATTGAACCTCTTTTTCTGCCCAGGAGTTAGCTGATCCCAGTTTGGAGTGTCCTACATATTGCTTAGACCACTTCATGTTTTACAGTCCTTAAGAATGATAATAAACAAGGTCTGATTGCACATTAATTATGAGCAGGAACAGCAGTGGAGCCCCTGCAGAGCATCCTTGGCTCCCTCAGTTCCATCCAGTTCCTCTGTTCCATCCTGCCTGTCTCAGCCACTGTGCTGTGCAGGAAAGATGTGATCAGAGAAACTGAGGGAAGGAGAAAGCATTCACTCTTGCAAAGTCAGAGACCTTTATGGTAAAATATCTGTGGAGGAGGCAGGCTGATGCCAGTCAGAACCGGACAGAAGTGGGAAGAGGTAGTGGAAGGTGCCCAGGAGCTTCTTCCAGTGCTACAAGTGAAAAGAAATAAAGACTGCAATGATCATGGAGCATGAGGATAGATAAATGCAAGGATGAGCATTTGAGCTGGGAGAAGAAATAGAATTAATTGGATTGAGGGGACTGAAAAACCAGAAAATCAGCAGCACTGGGTAATCAGTGAGGTTTTACAGCAGGGACTGRTGTTGTTTTGCTCAGTGAGTTGAAGCGAGTAGGGAGAGATGCAGTGAGGGAAGTCAGGGCATGACGTGGAAGGGGAAAGCTCTGAACAGATGCACCCCTTTCCCATAGGACAGGATTGTGTAGGTGAGGGATAAATTTGTCTGAATTTGCCTTGTTGATTCTTGTGTTTTGTTGCTACTCATTTAATTTTAGAAAGAAACAGGACTTGGAGGAGAAATTTGGCCTGTGGGCTACTCTGCTGGGTTTAGATATTTCTGTTGTGGTTTTGTTTTAGCACCAGGCATGGTAATTCATATAACAGGATGATCAAATCTTAGAATTTCAGATTGGAAAGGACCTGAAGGATCATCTGGTCTGACCTTACTGGGCAAAGCACAGCCCAGATGAGATGGTCCAGTACCTTGTCCAGCCAAATCTGAAGTGTCCAGTGTTGGGAAATCCTGCAAAATGGACCTATCATTGATGATTGTATGAAATTTCCCTGAATTTCCATCATTATCTTGGTAGATAGCTAGTACTCAGATTCTTAGTCCTAAAAGAGACTCTCTAAAATGTAGATTTATTATTAGCTGGGGTTCCAGTGTAGGGATCTAAGCCACAAAGTAATAAAGTTTCTATACATTTGAGGACTTAAAAGTGAGTTGCAGCTTTATGCTGACAGCTGTCGTGACTGATATGACTCAGATACGAAGGAATAGTGGTATCAAAAATAGATTGGGTTTTGTACAAACAAGATTTTGATATGGTTTTGTCTGATAACTGTTTTATAATGAAGTTAAAATAAATGCAGAGTTATCCAAATGTGAATAGGATTCTTTATACTTATTTTAAGGTAGAGAGGAGGAAAGTTCATTTTTAGCAGTACTTTAGGCATTGTGTATTTTTATTATATTATAAATTAAAATTATGCAAAAACACCTACAACCTTGGACTTTATTGCCTTTTTATGTACTGCACTAAATAAGCAGAATATTTTTATTAGAAATGCTTCGTTTAAAAGGAACCTAAAGGTGAGAGTGGATGCTGGATATCTTCATTTTAATGGTAGTAGAGAGATTTTGCTCCCTTTATAGTCACAGTGAGCAATTCATTTCTCAGAGTCAATAGTCCTGGGATAATTCAGTGTGAATAAAGAGGCAGAAAATAATTCTTCGTATACCTTGGCAAAAGGTCTTTTTATAAAAAAAAAAAAAAAAAAATCTTTATTTTTAAAGAAGCCATTTTTTTAAAACAATGGGAAATAATCCATATTGTGGGGGCTGCAGCATATTTATAAATGTAACTGCTTTTGTTACCAGGGAACCTGTCTGAGTCAGTTAAGCTTAGCATTTCAGCAGCTTGTTCTTTCCTCTCATTCCTGTTGTTCTCCATCTGATTTTAGGCACATAATGACCTAATGTACTTTATCAAAGCAGGAAGGGATTGTCATGGATTGCTTTAAGTTTTGATAAGTGTTCCAAATTTCTGCATCTCGTGTACTCCAGGAAGGCAGGAGCAGGCAAACGCTCTGTGCTTTGCTCTAAAATGTGAGAATTGCTGGTATTTCTACCTGAACACGCTCAGCTCACACATCAAGGGTGTGGATCAAACTCATCAGGAGTGTAGATGGAGCAGGCAGGGCCTGCCAGATTTGAAATATCTCTAATTGTAGATAACACCTTCCTCACTGCACCCCATCTCCAGTTAACCAGAGACACATCCCTGGGGGTTTGGCTGGGTTTGATCTGAGCTGCAGTTCAATGCTGATTATCTCCATTTGTGGTCTTCTCCAAAGTGCAAACAGCCAGTGTGATCAATGCTAAATTTCCTCTGCTTCCCTGAGCACAGATGCTCCACACATGTCTTTTTGCTGCAGAGCAGGGATGGGGATCCATCCACTTTGCTGCGCTCCTGAATTTGGTCACAGAGCAGTGCTCCCCAACATTAAAGGTACCAGTTTATATGTAAATTATTTCATAGCATCAAAGCTTACGCCATATGATCTTTATTTCTTTCACATATTTTTGAAGCTTCTATACTATATATGCTCATTTTAAGTGTGTAATAGCAGAAAACTTCTAAAAATTCTTGCTAAGTTTTAGGCATTGGTGCCCACATAGAAAATATACCATTTTCATTCAAATTCTCAACAATTTTCAGTTGACAGAGAAGCTAGTTTACAGTTGGTGTCCATAGAAGACTTTAAATCAGAGTTGTATCACTTCAGGGTGAAGCATGAAATACCACATTATTCAATTTTGTTTTGCTGTCAGGATGCTTATATGAGAAACTGTAGATAGTTCTCCAGTGGTCTCTGGTTGTTTCCATAGCAGTGTTCTCCCAATTGCTTATATTTACATGTTTCTTAGCACTACAATAGCTTCAAAGGCTTTGTTTTTTTCAAGACACTGTTAGAATTACTTTCATTCTCCAGTTTGGTTTTAGAAAGTTACAGGAGAACACACAGTTGTTTTATGAGGCCAGATATGCAGAGCCCGATCAGAAATAGTAAAAAAGCTTAGAAAGCTAAACAGTCACCTGTAAATGCAGCTTCTCACCTTTCACTGCTCAGAGCTTCATTCCTTTTGAAGAATAACTTTTCCTATTGTCTTTACCATGCACCTGCCAATTCTGTGTTCTTCAGGCAGTGGCCTCTGTGCTGAATTGCACAAAATATCTCTTTGAGGAAGTCTTCCCTGTCGGATCTTTCCTAAAGCTTTTATCCAGGCTTTCTCCAAAACTTAAAGGAATCTGTCTCATTTTCCTTTCAATTTTGTCTCTCTCTGACATCCTCCTACAGTCATTTCAACTTAAGCTGTGCAATTAACCCCATGCAGTAAATCTCTAAAGAGAATAAAGTTATATTCCACAGCATTGTAAATCTGGAGGAGATTTCCAGAAAATTCTGGTAAGGACTTTACCTCGAAACTTTATCAAGCTGTCAAAAAAAAACCAAAAGAACTTTTCAGTCCCTGTATTTTGCTAAGTAATTCTGAGATTTGTAGCATGAGGCCTTTGGCTGACAAGCCCCTGCTGTTGGCATAGCCACTAAAGCTTTTCCTGAAGCTTTCTTCCTCCCAGGTTATTTCCTTACTGAGTTTGCAAGTACAAAAGCAGTGATCTGGGCTAATTTCAGGATTTGGAGATCAAAGTCCTCTTCCTTGATTATTTCAGGGATGCAATTCAATGCAGTCTTTAACAATRCAGCGAGAGAGGCTTTTTGAATTTATTAAGTTTTGAACTTTTTGGTTGCTTTAAAAGACTGGGTTCCTTCAAGCTGAATTCTATACTGGAAATAAAGTTTAATTAACACTTTTGGTTGCTCTGCAAAGGTTTAATTGACAACYTATTGAAACAAAATAGAGGAGATGCCACCTGATGGAACAAATCAAATGACTGGGCTGAGTCTGTTCATGAGTGAATTGTCTTGGGAAGATGCAGGAAGAGATGAAAAATGTGTATTTTTCAGCACTGTCCTGAGGGTTGAGAAATCAGCTCAGGCCCTGACATCCAGCAGCTTCTCTGGGCTCAGGGTGAATGTTTCTGGGGCCAGTGTAAAGAAGTTTTGATGGAAATTAAAATGAGAATTAAAATGAAAATTCACAAGGGATCCTRTTAAAGTATTAAGGTATTTTGGAAATTTAGAGCATGAAGAAACAGAAAATATGTTCCATCTACTATCATTATAAATCTAAGCATATCAGTCATGGGCAAGTCTTTAATTTAATGTAGAAATTCAGCTTGTAAACAGTAYAACCTGCAGTGATGGCATTATTAGTGGAAAATCATTTTCTGAAATTGAAGGTTAGACTTCAAAATTACAGCTTTGCAAAATGACATTTTTCCACTGATATGTTCACCATGACATGCCCCGTTGGTATTGGTGGCTTTTGTCRATCATCCCAGTAATCACCACATTAAGCAGGGCATGATGCACAGGGAGAGATGTTAAAAATTAAATAATAAATGCTCATGTCTTCACGTTGGAGGAATTTACCAAAATCTGGTGAGGAATGAAATTCCTACAGTCAATGAATTCCAGCAGGCATTAACACTTGGCAGGGAGAGATTCAAACTGGTGGTAGAAATGGTTTTAGTGGTAAAAGTTGATACCAAATATGGGAAGAATGAACGTGACTTCAATATCTTGGTGGTTTCTGTGCAATTTATCCACATGAAGCAAAACGTGTTTGCTCTTTGTCACATGTTATTGTCATCCATGGGCATTTCTGTAAAACATTGTGTGGTGATGGAACTAAGAACTTGTTTGCCTTTACCTTGCCTTGCACTGCACTGATGCTCCTTGTAACCCTTCCCCTTTATTCGTTGAGAGGGAGATTTTCAATTTCTGAGAACTGAGTTAAACCCCAGTGAAAACCCAGTCAGAGAAAAATAATTGTAATGGATCAAGTACRTACACATTCCTTGAATTAAACTGACCATATGACAACTTGACCAACTGACCAAGAGAGGCTGTAGTGTTTGAAATTACCAGTTTGGGTTACTCTTTTCCTTTAATTTTCTTACATCTGAGCTTGGCTTGTAAAAGAAATTCATTAGAATAATTTTCCTACCACATGTTAGCCATTTTAGATTGACAGCAATATCAGTGTAATTTATCTTCAGTACACGTTTCCTCATCAGAGTTGTTCTGCTGCTGATAGGTAAAATTAAGTTGTATCCAAACTCTTTTTAAACTGTTCACTCATTTTGAAACCTTTTACATGTAATTAATAGTCATTGTACCATGAGAAACCTTCAAACTTAGCTTGTGAGTCATGGACCGTGGCCATGCTTGAGAATGCTGAGAAGTAAATAACTCCAATAAACATTTAATTTAGATTYAGTAATTGATACAGAAATGTTTAGGGATGTTGAGCTGTATAGTGCAGGAAGGAAAAGCTATTAACTGAAGTAATGCTGTTAGTTTAGCAGAAATTAAGATCTGAAAATGTGAATATTAATTGAAGTTCTAATTTCCAATTCTAAACTAAACTAATTAGGTTGTTATTTAAAAGCTTGAAATAATTTCACCGCATTATATAACTTAAGTTTTGAAATTTCATGGAATAAATGCAGTTTTTTAAAAATAAACTTTCTATAATAAAATGCTGGGTTACTAATGTAGAAGAGGGTAGTGGGTGCAGTAAAATTCCTTTCTGCACATTCCAAAGTACATTCTGTTTTCTCAAATCCTCAAATAGAGCTGAATGTATCTTGATGCATGAACCCCWGCCTCAGTAAGAAAATACCTGAGCCCAGGGTTCTGTTTTGAAGAAACCTAAGAGTTTTAGGACTCTTTATAATTATATGAAGACTCTTCATCTGAGAAGTAAAGACAGAAGAGAGAAATCTTCCTGTTTTCAGGAGTGGTTGATAAAGTGAAGTAAAGAGTTATGGAAGGGATTTTTCAGATAACAGGGTTTAAAGAAAGAAAGAAAGAAAGAACCAGCACGCTTGGGAACCAGCACCCTCTCCTTTATTTAATGGATCCAGGCTTGCAGGTCTGCAAAATTGTAATGCACAGCTTCATTTGCTGACGGGTTTCTCATTCTTAGAAGTCTTGTTGATTCCTTCAAGGGCTTTCCCAGGAGTTAGTGGAGGATCTACRCTGATTTATTCAAGATGACTCTGCCCATCTATATTTGCTTTGAGAGTTATGTCAGTGTTTGTGTGGTCTCACAACAATTAGTACTTAAAACTGAAGTTCATACATTTTTCATTATATTTTACTCCTCGACCATTATTTGAACAATGGAGTGTTAAAAKCTGCAGATAAATCAGCAACTGCTATTCCTTGCAATTGTTTTCATCTTGTAGAATTAGTGTCCTGCAGAACACTGCAAACTACTTTTAATTTCCAGAGGTTCAGAAAAGCATTAAAAACTTACTTCCGCTTCCAGAATTTAGGTGGTTGGGCAACACTCCAGACTTTCTACTGGTCAAATAATACACACTAAATATTCCTGATGTTAATAGACCAGAGCCAGAGGGACTCCATTGATTTCAGTGACGTCATTTAGCTAAAGATGACCTACGTTCATTAAAATAACAGTAATCACACAATAGGTTTTTTTTCTTGCTACACTCATTTTGTTACTGYAARGTGGTTTGTTYTACAGAACTGGGATCCAAACCCTCRGTACCTCACTGCTTAGTGGTCTTGAATCATGACTTTAATTCAGGCTGTTTAAAATATACTTCATGAAATCTAGTTCTTAATTGAAGTTTGCATTTTAAACATTTGCAAAGTTTGTGTGCATTTCTTAATGCCTTTTAATAAATGAGTGCCAATACCTTCATACATCTTGCACTAGAGCCAACAAAGAGCAGTTGTTAATATTTGCTAACCACACTCAGAAAACATGAAGGGGTGGCTCACAGTTTGTGCATGGAGGTTTAAATGAAGAAAGAGCTCTGTGTATATCAAAGATAGCTGGAGGGAATAAAAGAATTTGGAACTGGAAACATCCTTCTCTTTCACTTTTCTGTTTTTATCATCAATACATGCACACATTGGTTTTGCAGATACATTAAAAACAAGTGTAAAAATGTCATTTCAA
This sequence comes from Malurus melanocephalus, assembly GCF_030028575.1. Classification (NCBI taxonomy): domain Eukaryota; kingdom Metazoa; phylum Chordata; class Aves; order Passeriformes; family Maluridae; genus Malurus; species Malurus melanocephalus. Next base: position 1,102,188 of record NW_026623288.1, read on the forward strand.
GTACGAATTTCTGCGTTTACAAAGCTTGAATGATCCTCTTCACTCCACTGTATGTGTTCCTGGATACACAAAAAGAGAGCATTTGGTACAGATACAATGTGGAGATCGTTGTGAATGATTCTCCTTATCTGTTCTTTTTATTTGTATGTACAATATTCAAGTACAATTTGTATGTACAATATATAAGTACCAGTATTTTGATGATGCCTAGTGAAAGAATTTAATTCTAACACTGCACTATTCTTGCAAATGTTTCACCTTCTACTGGCTTGATTCAAGTAAAGCCACAGGTTTGGGATGGAGCCACACAAAATCATTGCAGCTTGGTCCTTTGAGAGAAGCTGCTTTATAGCAAACAGAGGTGTGAATACATAGATTTTTCCTGCTTTTAATATGGATTCATTTAGTTAGTACTAAGGTGTGAAAGCATTGAAAGAACTCTGATGAAAGGAGCCTGCTTAATTAAATTTAGTTTAATTATATCTGTGCAGAGCAGTCACCACAAGAATGTAAATAATGCCTTCTGAAAAGGTGGGAGAAACGTGGTACTAGTTGATGGAAAGAGTAAGCAACTGGAGAACAGTAGGTGAAACACTTCTGGCCTGAAAAATACTTGTTCTGTGGAAGCAGGTGTCTTTGTCTGATCTCATTTCCCAGCTGAGTTGGGTGCTGGGACAAASAGTTAGGTGAAAGTGCAGATTTTGGCAGTTATATGATGCATACCTAAATGAAAACAGAGCAAGTGTTTCTCTTTCTACCGGAGGGTGAAATGATGTCCTCACTTGAACCTTTCTGAAGTACAAGAAATGTTTCCTGGAAAATGTCAAATACTGTTTTAAATTGTGGTTTTTGCACAAAGGAGGCAACATTTTCTCAGGGGACAAAAAATCCATTTCACTGAGCACTTGCAAGTATTAGAAGCAGTAATAGTCTGTATTTAATTGCATGTCTACCTTAATTCCACTTTTCTTCCTCTTTTTGAATTAATCATACAGTTMCAGTGTATATTGTTGCATGATAATTTAAATAGTCATCCATATCTAGGGAGAGAAAACCAAAACTATAATRAATKGKKTTTTTTGAGCCTCTYGAAGWTGAAAAGCAKCACATACAAGTATCTTTGCTAATARTGTTATTTTAGGTGCTAAACAAGGCTTGCAAACCTCCTTCCACACAGTTCAGTGTCTCAAATTGCTTGAATTCTAAAGATTTCACTTCTTGTCATGGTCTGTTTTGCACTTTTGTTTGCTGAAGTTCTGTGTTTGCAAAAGGAGCTGGCTGTCAATTTGCTGGTCATGGAAGTCTTAAAATCATGTTTGCACGGTGTGTCACAGCRCTTTGTAAGGCTGAGCTACCTGAAAGTTACAACTTGTCCTTTTTTCACAAATAGTGTCTCAGATACGGGAAAATCTGAGCCACACTATCAGCTAAATATGCAGATCCTAAAAGCACCACTGGAAATTTTCCACAGATGCACATTGGTCCTAAAAAAAGAAGTTTCTGAACTGGGGGTCTATTTCAATGAAAGAGCAGAGGATATCTTTATATTTAAACTTGTAGATTCTCTTAACAAGTGAAACTACTTAGAAGGGAAAAGTAGAGGAAAATCAGTTTCAGCATTCAGATTTTTAGATCAAGTACATTGCTGTTGATGGCCTGGTTGTTAYAAATGGCATAAAAGTCATTTAAACGGCCATTGCTGAGTTGTCCAAATCTCTTAGAAAATGAGAGGGGAAGGACAGAAAATTACAGTAATATAAAATAATTTCTAGCTTTTGTGATGTTTATTTTTTGGAAGAAGAGAAACACAGGGTCTGTTTTCATTCATTGTGCAATGCAGTCTCATTGTACACACAGGTACAGCATTTATGGTGGTGTGTGATGAGGATACTTCACATGCTGCAAAATGGTAGCTAGCCTGGAAAACCATCAAAGAAATGTGGAAAAAATCAAGCTACCCTACCAATATGATATGTCCAAAGAGAGACTTSAAAAAAATCTTCAGAGTCACATTTTGCATATTTTTATCCTTCATATCTCTGTTTTCTGCTTTATTTACATTTTATACAATGTCTCATATTTTGCTTTCACCTTATCATAATGTTCTTAAGCACAGCTGCTTCATGGTTAGATGAAAGGCTGGAACARATTTCCCATTGCAGTTTCTTGTCAGTGTCAGTAGTTTGGAGTCAGCAAAACCTTCCYCATTCCAGCAGCACTGACTGATTCAATTTCCATGCATCTCTTTTCCATGTATGAACTCTATCACCAATCTGCAGAAGGTCAGCTCGCTAAAGCAAAGAATATTAACGGCGCCTTTCAATTCTTTTTTGCATTTTGCATCTAAATGACAAAATTGCTGTTGATGCATCACTTCATAGTCATATATAATGTGTTTTCTCTGAATTACATCCAACATGAAGGCTACTTGTCTCTGTTAGCAAGTATTAAACAATCAGTGATAGCTTACTCTGCTCACCTTTCCCTCCCCACCTGCAAGTTTGTTCTAAAAGCATCTTTATTAAAACCCAGCACTTTAATTCTTGCTGATCAGTGATATTCATATCAAGTCTGTGACCAAGAGGCAAAAAATTCCAAAAGGAACTTCTGTGCTTTGCAAAAACCACTCATATTTGAAGAAGGAAACTTCTCTGAAGAGAAGTCATGAATTGTCAAAGAGTGCTGAACACTCTCTGTCAGCCCAGCAGAGCCCTCTTCGAGAAAAAAGAATTCAAAGCAGTGCAGGGCAGTTGAGACTCCCTGAGCAAGCTGCAACAGGGAGTTTTCACTGCCATTCTACAGCTTTTTGTAAATCAATTAAAAGTAGAAAGCAGTCTAATCTCTCCATTCTGAAATGTCTTGAAATGTTTTTGCCACGTCTCTTCCTGACTGTTCTATAGAAAACTGGGTATGAATGTGCCACACTAACAAAAACAAAAAGCTGCCTACAGCTTTTCTCCTGGGGTATTTCAAAGAACTAATCCTAATATCAGATTGAAAAAGCTCTGCTCTATAATTTTAATGGTTTGAAATGTAAATTGAGTCATTGAAATAATTTAACTTTATCTGATTATTAATATTACAATAAGGAATTTGAGAAAATTGAGAATTAAATTTCTTTACACCTTTCTTTCAGAATAGCTGTTACTATGGGTTCTTTTAAATATGCTTAATTATCAGTAGTAAAAAGTGGACTTTCCTGAGCATTACAGACTGCCTCAACAACTGTGAAATAATGGTAGCTGCTGCATTGTTTAGAAATGAAAAATTCGCTCATAGTTTTATTGCAAGTAGTTCATTTAAAGAAAAAATACTTCTATTACCAAAGCTCCTGTTATTTTGTCTTGGATCTCTATAGATTTTTCCTATCTCTCCAGTCCTTTTCATTTACTTCTTTGGCAAAAATACATGTCCCAATGGTTTAGAACATATTTTTTTCTTCTTCACTTCCTATATTGTAGCTTCTGTCCTTTTGTTTTATCAGTTCATTTTTCTTGTATCTCACATTATTTTATATTGAACAAGAACACATTTTTGTAATTAGTTATATCTTCTTTCAGTARCAACTAATATCATCCTGTGCTTACTCCAGCCTTCACATTTAAAGACAATGAATCTGCTTCACTTTTGTTCTATAAATAGAAGCTAAATCTTAATTATCTTTTCAAGTTGCTATGACTGTATCTAGCCATGCCCATGAATATTACTGATCACCACATATGTACTATTGAATTTACTTTTAATCCCAAATTGCATTCTTCAGAATAAATACAACATCTGAAACTATTWACTTGTATTTATGTGGACACGTGTCAAATGTTGAGATGTCTGTCTTATTGATCTTGGTTTCCTTCAGTCCAGAATTTCTGATTTATGACACTACATTGGAGCTATGCAAGCTTATATTTTCCTTTTATGCCTTCCTTATTCAGGCTGGATTCCCAAAGATAACATGCAAGTGTCAGGCAYGAAATTTTACAATCCTCCTGTATTCCTTTCTTCATGAATTTGTAGTGTGCTATAAAAGCCAAGCTGCTTWAAAGGATTTTATATTTTAGCCAAGATTTCACCTCCTAAGTGTATAAGCCTTTACAAATATATCCTTAAATTTGCAGTTGAAAACAGTTTATAATAAGAAAACTATCTATATTTTTTCCTCTGCAGAAATGTTGCTACTTCCTTTAAATAAAATAAATTGGTTTGAGAGAAATGTTTGAAGACAAAATCTAGAAGAAATGGCACCGCATCAAGATAAATAAATCTGTCTAAAGATACCTAAATCAGTCTAATATTACAATAAAGATTCWATTTAGCTCCAAACAAGAGCATTTAATGTTTCAATGAAAGTATTCCAGAATCGTCTGTAGCAAAGGGAATATAAACTCAAAAGATCCTTTGAAATTTTTGATTCATATGAAAAGAGGAATGTTGGGTCAGGCAAATTCACCTGAATGCRGGAAGGTGCTGCAGTCCTGCATGTCTATGGAAGTGCAGTTCCTATACCCTATTCAGAAGGAGGGTTTGCTGAACCAGTGGTTTATTTATTTTATGTTTTTTGAACCTGTTATGGATTTGTGGGACAGCCTCAGTCAACACATGCCAATTCGGCAAGTCAAGGAAATACATCATCAGTTTTTCTCTGGAAGATAAAGGGTGTTATTGGGTTTTTCCTTCTGATATTTCAAGATGTTCTTATTATTTCTGAGGTGGGTTAAATCATGGCTAAGTCATGCCATGGTGTTGTGCCTGTGCTGTGAAATGCACTTTGTGCCCTCGTGGGAAGTGTTGCTGTCCTTGGTACTACAAAGGGACACATAGGACATGCAGAAAAGTCAGGCTTGCACTTGAGCTGCATATGGATGGTGGACAGAGGTTTAAATGTCACACTTTAGTGACTTTGTTTAGTTCTGTAGGGTTTTACTTTAGCAGATTTAACAACATGCCTGTTKATATTAGCTATAAATAAGAAGTTTCTGGACAAATTTTGATCCTCCCTACCTAATTCTCCACCAAAATCTGCCTTCAGAGCTTTTTCCATTATWCCCTTCCCCTGGAAAAGACATATTTGCTGCTTCATACTTCTCATTACCTCCAATAAAACATTCTTTTTTCAGTCTTCCCTGCAGAGTTTTCTTGCCAATTGGTACTGTACTACACCCACCTTTGCCTGAACTGCTGGCACCAGCTTCTGCAGAACTKGAGGACAGATGGTATATTTTATCTGGTGTTTTGTGTGCTCTCAGAAACATTTATGGGCCTCTGTCAAGTTAGTAAAATGGTTATTATTAATATTCCATTGGTTTTACCTCCTTTCCAATCAGAAGAATATTGCAAAAAGCTGTTTTCCTTGTTTTGGTACTAGGGAATTGCAGAAAAATCAAAATGATTTTATGAGAATTATTTAGGTTTTCACCTTTTTTATAATTTTCTTAGTTTCTTGGCTTTTGCTCCCGCTCAGGCAGATTTTTCATTTTAATCGGATTGCTCTACCCATCCCAATTATGTTTTGTGCTTTGCATCGTGTCTCTTAGCAGCACCTCATTCCAGGAGGGGATAACTGGGAACCAGATTTCTGAAAATGGAAAAGCTGAACAATAAACAGCTGATGTATTGAGTCTGGATGCTTCCKAGGAGCCCCAGGGAAACTGGCCCCAGCACAGGTCCAGCAGGAGTTTAATCATTCTCTGTCCCAGGGTAAGGTCCCCAAGAAGCTTAAGCCATTTTTAGACTATGTTTAGTTTTATCCTGTGACAGAGRGGATTATTTTTGCACAGACCTCTTTTAGCTTGCATGGAAGGAGCAAAAACTGCTTGCTGTGGTCAGAACACTATTTTGCTTTTACATAGAAAGCAAGCTATTTAGTTTTTCTGGCACTATTTCCTTTTCCTCTGAGGAACACGTGTTTTATAGAGGCAGCAGTCGGCAGGGAGGTCATGCTGCTCCTGCAGTTTGCTGCCATTAACMAAATCAAGGGCAGCAATGGTCCAGAGCCTCTGGACAGGCAGCTCTTCACTCTCACAGGCCAAATGAATTGTGAGAGCAGAGTCTGGCTTAGTCTCCATGGAGAAAGATGGCAAATTGCGTATTCCTGCACAACATATGTTTAGGGATTCATTTTTCCTTTTTCTATCAGGCTTTTTCCTTCCATCTATGACCTCAAGCAGGCTGCTCCTTTGTCTCAAATCACCATTTGGCTGCATCCTCACTCTCTTTCCTCCAAAGCTCCTGCTTTGATCTCCCTCAGCAGAGTGCCAGCAAAGCTGACAAAGGCAGAGGTTTTCCTTTTCATCTCCTTCCTAGATTGTTAGTCGAGAGCAGCAGAGGAACATTGTGCAACCTGTCAATGTAATTTTAAAAAACCACATTATTCTAAGTTGCCACAGAGGGCTTGTTCAGTGAAGCAGAAGTCCTCCAAGAACCAGTTCTCTGGGGCTGCTCCCCTCTTTCATGTCAGACGAAGGCATTGCTGAGGCTTCCCCCACAAATGTTACAGGGTATAAAATTAGCCTGCTGAGCTCAGGAGAATGGCTCAAAATAAAKCAGTTATTGCCAGTTTGATGAAGTTCCACTCCATTTAACTCATYGCAAAAATATCAGTTTTCACATTTGACCATCTCTGTGAGGAGAAATGATTTACTGAGGGTCACTTCATGCTCCTGCAGTCCRGCTCACAGAGGACCCCTCTCAGCATCTTCTGCCAAACTGAAGAAGGCAAAAAGTCAGCCACCTCTTTATATTAATATTTTTGAACATAACATCTGCCCCTCTTGGTTTTCAGTCTGTGATCAAAATTCCCTTCACTCTGAGTAAAAGCTGAGTAAGGACCTTGGGGTATTGCCTGTGCGTGCTTGGAGACTCTGCTGGCATCGGGCGTGGAATGAGTTGCTCCGAGATGATCTYGTTCCCTGGTATTTCCTCCTGTCAGAGCCACAGATGTTCTTCATTTCATTAGGTGTAGCTGTGGGCATACTGCCATCCAGCTCTGCTGCTGACTTTATCCCACTGCTGCTGAAGGCCAAATAATCATCATCATTTCAAGTTGATAGCACAGTATATTTCCCCARGGAATGCTATTCAAATTAAATCAGTCATACCAACAATAATTTTATAATTATATAAAGGGAGCCCTCTACTTCAGTAATTTTTCTGAAAAATGGTGTGTTCTATCAAATGGTTATTGCTTCTTCCAAAGTATTTTCTCCCCACAAATCTTGATATTCCCGGCCTTCTTTTATGTGACAAAAATAGTTATTCTGATAATTAGCATGCTTAAGTGCAATCAGTGTCAAAATAAAAACAAATGTAAATTTCAGAATTTATCTCTCGTGTAGGCACTGGCTGCCACGAGATGATTTTCTGTTCTTGATGGCAATAAGTCATTGATTAGCCTCATTTTGAAAGCACTGAAGGCCAGATTAATTATTCCAGTCACACTCAGTGGAGAAGGAAATTTTCTTGTGAAACTGCCATGATTGATATCTCTTGGTCAGTCTGAAGCTCTCCAGCTCCCAGTTCAGCAAGGAGCTCTATTTGGAATGTCCAGAGTCATTTCCTGATGTGATTTGGATGCTTGTAGGAGCAGATGGGTGCAAAGCCTGGAGAAAAGCTGAGCCTGAGGGATCTGTGGGAGCAAGCTGGGTCACAGAATCAGAGAATCATGGAAAGGTTTGGGTTGGAGGGGACCCTAAAACCCATCTATTTCCAGGGATATTTTCTTGGGAGTGAGGAGTGAGCACAGCTGATCTCTTTGCAAGTGGGTTATTCAAATGTAACACCACTCCTGCCTTTTTGTAGTAATCCTCCCATTTTCTACAGCAGAGCAATAATTAGAGTAGCAAAATAACCTCTTTTACTGCAAGCAGATTGCTGAACGTTTATGGTGCTCTGAGTTAGATAAGGAAAGCCAGCTTAGGAGCAGGATGAGGCCTCTTTTTTAGGCTAGATCAAATTGATTGCAAAAGAGCTGGAGCTAAAAGTGCTCCACCTTTTTAGAATGGGATGATTTATATCTCCTTTATGAACAGGAGATAAAATGTTCTGCTTCTTATACTCTCCACAGAAATAAAACAGAACTAAAAATAAGTCCTAATGCAGACAAGTTTAAAATAGAGCTCAGAGCAGACAAGTATTCATGAGCAAATGAGTTAATGGTTTCTGACTGGTTGGGGTATAATCGAAATATTAAACATAACCTTTTTAAGTGTGTGTGGTTTTACTCCATTATTAGCAAATGGCATCAAATGGCAGGAATTGTGAAATCCTTYCCTGGATGAGGCTGAATCAGTGTTTGAGGCATAACTCCAGGAGYGAGAAGGTGAACTTTGTATGTCCTTTGTTGCTCATTTTCCTGCACTCTAGACTACAAAAATGTATATATATGCAATGACTAATTACTTTAAGGTGGTCAGCAGAGTTTTCCCAAGAACAAATGGTCAAAATCTAGTAATGAATCTGATTTTCAGTCAAGAAGGAGACTTCTGGATTTTATGCTTGTCTTAGTTTATCACAAGTGTTTCCCTTTGTGTGAGTTTGTCACAAGTGTTCATGCTATCATCAAGGGCTAGTGAAAAGCTCAGGTTGAGGAGATTTCTCATGGGTRGGATAACAGTGGAATGCTTGATTAAGCTGTGGACTTTCGTTCTGTTAGGTGGGTTTTTCGTCTGTCTTTAGAAAATCACTTAAAGCTCACATGAACATTTCTGCTGTCAGAGAGAGATAAAACTGATGTAAAGTTTTTATCATTATAGTATCCCATTCTCAGTTTGGCAGTTTCAGAGAAATAAAATACTGGTTATACTGTAGTCAGTCACTGGTATGTTTTGGGACTGAGATTCTGCAAAAAAAAWTCCAGAATTAAGTTTGACTACCCATTTCAGCTGATCTAGAAAGAAATGCTTCAGCTCATTTCAGTTTTGCTTGTCAGGAATGTACATCCTTTTCCTTTCATCAAAGAAAAAAAAGGTCTTTTCCATCATTAATCTCCACATCGTCTCAAAATGAAATAAAATTACTTGTCCACTGGAAAATATGAGTCTCATTCCCAGCAACTGATTCCTCAAAGTGCACGTTGCTGTTCTCATGTATTCATCTCCCTCCATCACAAACCACATTAATGTAGCATATTGATGTAATTAAACTTTTAGCACCCACAGAGGCACTGCACATGTCACRCTGTGCCTCATCAGTGGAGTAAAGGTTACAGGGAGACTTCTGTCCAAGTTGTATTGAAGACCATGTGCAYGCTGTGTTCACATCATCTTGTATTCTACTTTTTGTGCTATATTTTGGCCCTTGAATTCACAGCTGGCCACAGACTGTGGCTGCACCTCAGCCATCCTGCAGAGCTGCAGGCRAGGGCAGTGCTCAGCCCTCATTGGGAGGGTGGCACCCTTTCCTTTGGATTTTTGGGTGATGTATCACAGGGTGGTCTTGCTGTGCTGCTGCTGACTGGAAAATGACGATTTTGGCAAAAAAGCTGTCGCTCCCCTAAGCCCTTTCTGTGGGTTTTGCCCCACACAGCATATGGCCATCCATGCACCAGTGGCCACCCTCATGTCAGGAGATCTCTTTTGCCTTAAGCTGTCATTGCAAACATTCCTTATTATTCATGAAATGCACTAATTAAGCATTCTTTTAATTATAGTGATTACAGTTTCCTCATCTTAGAGATTTTCCTGTGATTCAACTCGTGTGACACCGATTTATTGCTTCTTCTGATGAAGCATTTGAAATGCTTTCTTTTAAATTTKGAGTGTTGGTCTGGAAGTAGAGGTTTCACAGCATTTCCTTGCCCTAGGACAGTGATTTTACCTAAACACTGGACCCTTCATTGTCATCACAGAGATTTTGTTTCCTTCTTTGATCATGTCTGGCCATGAAGTTTTTGAACAAAATTTCAGTGTCATTAGGAAAAGGATGCTCTCACTCAGCTGGGATCCTCTTGCACTCCAGTTTTACCTCAGCCAAGCCCCTTTACTTCTTTCTCTCCAGGTCACGCTACCACCATTTGTTTGGTTTGCCTTTGACCTTTAATGAACTAATTTACATTCCCTAATATAATTTYTTCCTCTTCAATATTTTCAACTCCTAGTTGCCCGATCTCTACATAGTGAATTTTTTTCCCTTTCTTTTTACATTTTTTTTGGTCTTATTTTTATCATATAAATGATGGGAGCAAAAGAAGTCGTGCGATACTGCTTTTCCTGATTAAATTAGAACTAGAGTATCTACTGCTTGGGGCAACCTTTAACAGCTTGATAATGTGATAAACTGGAAACAGACAGACCAGTAAAAGTTCCTTCTTTGCCTAAATTCTGTTTTCCATGTACATTAACTACGTCATTACTATCCTCTGTGCTAGCAGCAATGCTTAGCATTAATCCAAATTAAAGAATTCATGAGACAAAGAAATAGTGACAAGCCCAGACTGGACTGTGACCAACATCATGTAGATTTATAGGAGGACAAAATGCAGCTATGAACAAATAGCCTTTCAGGAGTTAAATTCTGCCCTCCCTACCTTGGCTCTGGGCACCGTGGCCTGAACTTTAACTCTGCTCTTTGAGATCAGCCTTTGGAGTTTAAAGTCTGTTCTTCAAATGGCCCATTTTCCAGTTTTTTAATGTGACTTTTATTAATGTTGTTGCTATTGATAACACAGTTCACAGAAGACTTGTGGGTCAGAATGCAAAGGCACRAAAACCACATCCCCTCTGAGTGGCTAAAGACCAGGGCCCAGGGACATTTAATGTCAGATGAACGACAGGAAAAACATATCAAGAGGGAACAGCATTTTAATTATTCTCCAAGTATTATAATTAATTCTTCTCCGAGTGTTATAATTAAACAATAACTGCAACATATGCTGGTTGGTTGCCACTTGCACACACTGGACTTGTATGTGGTAGAACAATGGCAGAATTGCCAGATATATCAAAGTCTGCAGAAAATGAACGAAGCAATTGATAGATTACTGTCAGACAGCCTGACTGAGCTGCACCTGCATCCAGGACCTGATTCTGTTTAGCCTTTGGGATTTAAGGAAGGCAAGTTCTGGTTTTAGATCAAACCTTGGAGGGCGTCTCTCACCCTACACAATTAATGACAAGGAAATCTTTGCCATTAAAATTGTTCTGCTTTAAAGACTCAAGTTGTCGCCCTGCAAGCCCTTGTTCCTTATCCTAAGAAATAAAGAAGCAACTAAAATATGTTTGTTTACTTACTGTAATTTACCAAAATTATACTAAAAAATTATACTGGTAAATTATACTGGTTAAAAAAACCATTTTGAGAGCATTGGAATATGCAGTAGATACTTGAAATACATCAGTGTCAATGAACACAAAAGCCCAGGAGGAAACCTGGCATTTTGTCAAAATCTAAGTTATTAAAATACCATTCTAATGCTGACCTTTTGATTTCTTCATTAGATGCATGCAAAGTGAACAGTTTCAAATACAGTATTTTGAAATTAAGAAGGTCAGCAGCTCAAAAAGAAGTGTTTTCACTAAAATTTGTGTAACTTRTTTCAGTATTTTTTGCTGGTACTTTTGAACCTTTTTTCATTATTTACATTCACTCTCTGTTTTGGACCCTCCAAAAGGAGGAATTTCATATCCTGAAATTCCACACAGACTAGAAATTTTCTTGTTCAAAATCCTGCATGCTGGAAATTACATCTGGCACCTCCTGTGGTACTAAAACCTGAATATACRGAAAGATCATTTGTCTTTAGTGTCAAATAATTTGAGATTTTCAATACTCAGACTTCCTGAGTGGCAGTTGATCAGTGTTTGCTGATGGAAGCCCTTCTATAGTAGACCTAATTTTTTTTCCATCCAATCTCTATTGCTTGAAGCTCCAGTGAAAAGTAACCATCAGCTACTCAACTGATTCTTTGGGAGAGAACAACCCTGGGTTCATTTGTATATTTTTCYTCATTTTCTCTAAATCAGATTTTGGTGCTTTTAAGATGAGATACCTTCTTTATGGTGGGGACATAAATTCTTGGTGGCACCTGAAGCTGATGGGGTTCAGAGATTTCATGAGAATTTGAACAATGAAAGGTTGTTTTGACATCTGTGGCAGCATCTGCAAGATTGCACTTTAAATTCTCTCATTTGACCTTCTGATATAATTTTGAAATGAAAATAATGCAATCTTGCTGCAAATAGGAACAGTTGGTTCTTTAAATGAAAATGACGGGTAATTGCAAATTAATTTTTTATTTGAAAGATAATTAATTTTTTTCAAAGGTWATTTGCAATAATGCCTGTGTGTTCAGGTGTTGCGACTGTCAGAGACCACTAAATATTTGAACATTTTTTTCTCTGATGGAACAGCAACATCTAAATCCCAAAGCACAGATTTTTGTTGGGACCATCCTTGTTTGAGTTATTTTCTAGTGCTTAGGGAATGGAAAGGAGGCAGAAGAGGTTTCTCATTCACTCCCAGCCCCTTGCTGGCCCTGCAGTTGGTGGCCTGGGCTGTTCTCAGCAGTGCTGCTGATGGAGAAAAGCAGTGACCTGCTAAAGCACTGASTCTTGGTGCTGCCATCACATCTTCAGGAGAGGAGGTTCAGTGAAACCCATGGATTATTGCTGTGAGTAGGAAAGAAACTAAATTATGGGTAAATAACTTTGCTTAGGAAATAATACTGTGTTGTTTTAAATATTATGGTGTGGTCAAACTCTCATCCTGGCTCTGCTGAAGCTGTCAAAGGTCAGTGTTTTTTGCTGAAGTCAGCAATGGGAGCTGTTCTTTGTAGCCACTGAAACCTTCCCTGTATTTCGGTGACAAATATGCAGTTATTATCATACAATATTCTATTCTTTATTTGAATTGGCAGAGTGACAAATGTGATGCTAGTAGTGATAGATAGATGATAGATAGATAGATAGATAGATAGATAGATAGATAGATAGATAGATAGATGGATGGATGGATGGATGGATGGATGGATGGATGGATGGATGGATGGATGGATGGATAGATAGATATGGCTAAATTTACAGAATATTTCTTGATCGCCTTGTGTTGTACAGGTCAGTGACAGACGAATACAGAAGGACCTTCCTTGCTTTTTCTTTCTCCCTTTGCCACTACATTTGCACTGTTATTTATCCTAACATTTTAGTAATAAAAGTATGCCTTTTATTCTAGTATCTCGAAGTAATTGTGAAGTGCTGTAGATAAATACTAGGGGATTAATTTGCAGAGTTTTGCATGTATAATCTTTGCTGTGCTTTATTTGTTAAGTTTCCAAAATCAGTCTACAGCTTTAAAATAAGAGTGATAAAAATGTGTTATGTATTTCATGTCATTATTTGTATGAGTCAGTACCTGTAAATGCAACTCCTRTGAGCGAGGAATGAAGTTGCACAATTGCTCTGCAAACAAGGACAAGGCTGCTTGTGTGACTAARTGGCAATTTGGTTATGTGACATCAGGGGACATTTCACATATTTTGTTCCAGCATGTCATGTCAAGTCATTAACAACAATTACAATTCCTTTTTAAGTCAGTAAAGCTACAATATTTTCAAGCAAATGTATCTTTATTCTCCCACCCACCTCCATTTCACTTTTCCCCCTGTAATCTCAGCACAAACTCTCTGATTTTGCTTCTTATGTGCTCCCTAAAGGAGCTGGGTAAGTCTCAGAACCAAACAGTTCTTGTTTAGCTCCTCTCTGGAGCCTGGACCAGATGGTACAAATGAACACACATCCCCARGGAGCTGCAGAAAATGTCTGTGGAGGCCTGGTACACAGTGGAGCTGTGCTGCCTAAAACATTTGCATAAATCTTCCTGCAGTTCTGCTGAACAATGTCTGTGGCTGGGAGGAAATAAAACTTTTGGGGTGCTTCTAGTTGGGGRTTTCTTTCATTTGATTTTTAGAATATTTAGGGCAACATCCTAAAGAGGTCAGAGAAATGTCCTGGAAGGCCTGGCAGGGCTGTCAACCAAGGCCAATCAAGAAATTAAACTTGATGAACCTCTTATCTTCTAAAATTAATGTTGTTCAGCTTAATTGATGCAATGTCTTTTCATCCCTAGAAAACTGACTTGTCCTTTATTGAAAATAAAATCAAGTAAATCAGTTTTCAATCTATTATTTTAATTTTATTGGAATTACAATATTTACAGGGCTGTAGAAAAAAGTTCTAAATTGTAAGCACCTTTTATGTGTTTAAATTAACAAAGCCTTACAACACCTGTTGAGAGATGCTGTCATTCCTAATTTTAAACTAGCTCGAAATTATCTGCATAGCAGATGAGTTAGAAATAGACTCAAAGAATCCTGATTAACTGGACAATACTTCAGATAAATGAGACATCWAAACACCTTCCTCATTACCTGTGGCTCATTTGATTAAGTAGAAAAACTGTTCTTTAGAGAAGAGGTTGATTCCCTTGTGATCTAATCTTGATCTCAGTTGTAGCATTTTCAAATAACATGAGCTGATTTGGAAAGGATGAGTGAGGAAGGCTGGAGAAGGCCTAAAGAATGGAGGGTTTGGAATAAGAAGTCATGAATTGGGCTTGGGAGAAAGCTCTTACCTTTGCTCTTAGCAATCCTGCAGAAGATAGGTGCCTCACTCCTAGAAATGTGTGTTTCTGTCATGAATCATCAGCTGATGTTTGTGGATCATTGTGTGAAATTAATTACAGACCTGTGGTAGAAGACTCAGTTGTGTTACCTTTGATTTTCATTGGTTTTCCTTACTAACAAGAAAACACTGAGACAATCTTCATTATTAATTAAGAGCATCTTTAAGGAGCTGGTTTTTAATTTCTCTTGAAAAACAAAGTATTTTGGGAGTTTCTTTAGATACAAAACAAAGATAAGGTTATGTGGGAATGCAGAGTTTTTTTGCAACCCCAAGAAAAAGCTTTTTTTTTTTTTAGTGATGTACTGGTATAACTAGAATTTCTGGGTCTGTTTTGAGTGACTTAATTTGTTTTAAGATTGAGATAATCAGTCAATAAAAATGCATTCATCTGGTCTGCAGCCTACTTCCAGTTCTGATTTGCTTCTACTAGATAGATCTGCCTGCCAAGCATCTTTTCAGTGAGTTTTTGAGATGCAGGAACTCTCTGGAAACGATTTGACTTTAGTTACCACCCAAAGAATTTCAATCCATGCACGCAWATGAAAGAATACTGTGAATCACTTGCCTATTCAGCTCTTTTCCAGTTCTCATTCCCAGCAGCACTGACAATGATAACACAACAGTACTTTTGGTCCCAAATTCTGGTTTATCTACCAGGAATTACTATTGCTGTGTCTGTTAAAGCTTTCTCAGTTGTAAAAAGAAAATCAATATTCATTTGATGTTTGCAGCTGCAACCTACTCTAGGTAGAAATGTAACGATTTTGCTGTTGTCAGCGTAAGTGCAGAACTGAGCTGACAAACAGAAATTCAGAGGAATGACTAAGAAAGCTTGTTAGTATTCCTCCTCTTAACCCAAGGAAGAAGTGMGCATTCGAACATTATCAAAAATGCCTTTTGAGCAGAAGGTTTGGTTACACGGCTCTTGATTCAAGAGGATTTTTTTTAAAGTGGGATTTATTTGTAATTTATTAAATGGCATCGTTGTACGGAGGGCCTTAAACATGCCAAATGATGATTTTGAACACTTTTTTCCATTTTCTTCATTAAAGTGTTCTATGTGAGTGAAAATGAGAGTGTGTGCTGCTCTGCTGTCTGTACTTTTCTTGCTCCTCTCCCTAAAGACAGAGAACCAGGGATTCCTTCAGCTCCTGCCTTTGATCAAGCCTTGCCCTTCTTCTGAGAATACCAGATTTCTGGGCCCTCAAGTTAAAATTTTTGTGGCTTTGTTTTCTTTTAAATACAAATACATTTCTAACTAAAGAGCCCCGTTTTCAAAAGTGTATAACGCTCTTTCAAAGAAGATTTTAGCACATTTGTAAACAGGTTTTGGTCTCTCTTCAGGTTGAAAAATTCAACTTCCCGAAAAATAGATACATTATTTGTGTGTCTAATGTAAGCACAGAGTCTTGGGAAATTAGTTCCTTGATGGTAAGGAAACATTCAAAAATCACTGGGCAGACTCTGTTACAAACTGTGTTGTAGAGATTGGCATGGGAGAGATATTCCATCCTTAGCACCTGGAGCAAAATGGGTTCATTTTGCTACCAAAACTGGATTGCTGGTGCAGGTATTCCTGCAGTAACATTTGTCTGTTCTTCTTGTATCAAAGACTGCATAAAACTGCAGTAGCAAAGACAAAAATGTATTTAAAATAGACATGCAATGTAGAAACCAATGATAACTTACCAGAGTGCAAATCCTGCCTGGTGAAGCCGTGCCCTTGACCCTGCCTGAGTCCCGCAGCTCTTGGCTATGTGCAAAYGAAGAACAGTGCCACAGTCCTTTGGGACTCACTGAGGACAGCTCAAACCTCCAGGGGGACAGCATTGTCCTGCTCTCAGTGTCATGGGAGCCTYGRAAAGGCTGCACCTCTTGGGGGGAGATCAAAGAACAGGGGTGAGAGTCGAAGCAAAGCTTCTGCCAAAATGTCTGCAGTGTTTCCCTGAACATTTGAAAACGTGGAGGTGGGAAAAGCTGCTCGTTCATCAGTTCAGTGGGTACCACCCAAAGAGTTTGGGAAAGGMTGTTTTTATTTAGGGACTCTTTAAAATCAAAGCCGTATGAATTTAAAGGATGGTGTGTGTGAAATCACCTGTGCTGATTGTAGCAACAACAACAAAACTAAATCAGACCCAGATGAYAACATAGCTGGTTTTGTTTCCAACTACAGCTCTGATATGCAAGCTAACGGTCTCATTGCAAAGACTTTTTCATTGCTAATTTTTCTAATTCTCCAGTTTAATTTTGTTCAGATCAAATGCTTTGGATATATTTAGCAAAAATATTCTTACAGGGATTTAAAAATGTGAGGGTTCTTCAAACAAACTATGCAAAGTTGTCAGGAACCCACGCTACTGGCTAAATTGTCAGGTAACTTTATTTCCTGTGAGGAGGAAGTTGGATRTAGATTGTAGTTGTAAGATGATTCATATATTTCTTGCTCATCTCCCAACTGCTTCCCTCCTACAGAAAATGCAAGATGCAGTATCTCCTACAGATATCTGTGCAAGTCAGTCTCACACACATTTTCTTTCTGTAGACATAGGTGAACAATCCAGATATAAACAGATTAAAATAATTTGACAAGCAATACAGTTCGTAGAATTTTAATTGATCCCGTAAATCTTTTGCGTTTCTGCTCACTTAAACCAAAGAACTCAAGATCCTTGAGATTATTTTATTCTAGTGTTCAAAAATGGATGTTGTTGTGCCACATTTTGAGGATTAATAGATGCCAGTCTCTTAAACRTAAGCAGAATATTTTCTCTTTCAAAGGAGTGTAAGCATTTTGAAAACACAAAAGAGCCCTGGATTGATTTACAGTGATTTGAAATGCTGTTCATATAGCCTGMTTTTTGGCAATGTGCAAGTGTAGTATCTGATGTGTAAATACTGCATTCTGAGCACAGAGGGTCCAGATCTGCCAGCTCTTCCATTCAGACAGTTCCATTAAGACACATAAAAATTCTTGGGCAGGATTAAATTTTGTTACACTATACATAAATATTTTCTCACACTAAGAAGCTAATGAGTAKATTTCCTTTTTAAATGTATGAAAARGAAGAGAGATCTTTGTTCTTTTTCCCATAAAAACACAGGTTTTCAATGCCGATGCATCTATTATTTAGTGACATGTCCAGCAAGATAAGAAGGATAAAAATTTTGTAAAAACAAGCCCCAAATAATATTTTAGTATTCAAAAATGGAATGCATGACACTGAGGTACATTTATCCTATAAATTGGCTTGCACTGAAATTGGGAATCATCTAATATAATGRCAAAAAAGCTCTTCCAAAGGATAAAGTGATTCAGCTGACAAACTGGCAATTACTCCCACAGACTTTTCAAGTCTGTCTTTAAATAAAACATTTGTTAAAACATTCTGCTATATGCCTCRTGTCAGCAGCAGCAAGATGAATGCTGCATTACCTTCTATCAGTTACTTTCAATTAAAAATATTTCAAAGCATGTTGATGTAGCTGAAAATGCACAGGCTTTAGATTTTTGGAACRGTGAGATTTACTTTTTGGTGATGACTAGCAAAGACTAATGAAATGGGTGTATTAGTTAATTTGATGGCTACAGAGTTTTATTCATTTATAGGAAATCTACATCCTATTTATGCTTCATAACCACCATTGATCATAACTACAGTTACTGCAGAGCCAAATAAAACCAGATTGGATTGCCTTCACTTGCCCAGTTGTTTTCTGCCCCGTGCACTAGTTAGATTTTTACAGCAGTTGTGATTCTTTGGTTGCTGTTTTCAGCACCCAGGCTTTAGGATAACGAGGCATCATGGCCAATGATTACCAGAAGACATTAATCCCATCAGTTYAGCATAATTTATTAGGCAACACACAAACTACTAATCTGTTCCTTGTTAAATATTATGACACTGAAGAAGAGAGAGATCTCATTTTTTAAGCTGGAAGCAAGTTCAAGGCAAGGTTTGTTGAGAGAGGCCATATATTTATCATAGTTAWCTGTTGTGGTTAGAAATAAGGATTGCACAGAGCTTCTTGTCCTTCTTGGAACCAGTCTCCCTGAAGAAGAGAGCTAAAGAATACCATAAGTACCTAAAAAGTTACCTTTTTTCCCCCTCAGGGGTACCACTTGGGGTAATAACAGGAGGGATAAGTCCTATATCTGCCTTTGGACCTTGCCTTGCTTGTGTCTTAGGWTTCTAAAGCAATAACTGTGCTGTTAAAGCTGTGTGTGCATCCAGGTTATCAGTCAATGTCCCATGGATATGTAAGGTTTGGCAGAGCATTGATAGCAAATGYCCTGTCAGCTGCTAAAATCAATGGATTGCATGGTATTAAATCCTTAGGGTGATTTGAAATCTGGGTGTGAATGCCTTCCTTACCAAGGACAATCTGCTAGAAACTTATTACATATATTATATAAAACATAATTATATCTCAAATTAAAAGCTGTTCAAGTAAGAATAATACATCTTAGCCACCACAAAATAAATRGATATGAATTTCTAACCTCTCTAAGGAACATTGGGCACAATWCTGCGAGCAATACCTGGAGTTTGTGGTGTATTTTGAATCCTAAGGCACGGTGAGTGGGAAATCATTATTAGGACCCATTTTTTTATGCTAACATGCACTGCTTTTTGATGTATATATGATAAAGCCCCACTGAATTCAGTTCTGCTGTTTGTCTGTATGTGCAGAAACACAGCACACTCAAAGCTCTTTGCTGCTGCTCTTTTCTGCTCACTTCAATTGCAAAAGGGGTCAGCTGAAAACCAGATCTGGGGTGGGGTGGGAGGAGGATGCAGCAGGAATGCTGCCTTGAGTGTCATCATCACGCCCACCTGCCAAAAACCTCAACCCTCTAATAAAAGGGTGAAACTTAGAACTTTCTAGCTGCAACTCTCTCAATAGACATCAGTGGGAGAGTCTCTTTTTTTGATTGTTTAATTACTCCCTCAGCAAGGAACTGCATATTTAAGACTTGGGACAAAATAAAAATTGAATGAAACCTCAGCACATGGAATTGCTAAGGAAACAGAAGCTGAACTTTGGAAGTTCCCTCTAGTCCAGGAAACCTTTTTCTTGTTTTCAAAGGTCCAATATAGACTGAGAAAGGAGTGATTTTTACAGAGTTGTGGCAGCTTTTAGAAGGGTTGAATTATAGGATATGGGGGAATGGCTTTAAACTGGAAGAGGAAGGTTTGGATTAGATGTTATAAAGAAATTTGTTACTCTGAGCATGGTGAGGCCCTGGCACAGGGTGCCCAGAGAAGCTGTGGAGGAACCATACCTGGAAAAATATTCAAGGCCAGGCTGGATGGGGCTTGGAGCAGCCTGGTCAAGGGGAAGGCATCCCTGCCCATGGKWGGGGGTTGGAAATGGTCCCTTCYRACCCAAACCATCCTGTGATTCTATGWTTWGTGCAACAAAGTTACAGCTGCAGAAWAATAATTCTGTCTGGATTCTTCTGGATATATTTTTGTGCATAAAACCATGTRCTAGTACTCAGAAAATATGAGAAAAAATTGTGACATTAGGAACTTTGTCTGTTCTCCTGATGTTTTGCAGAAGTTTTCAAACATTTAAATTACCTGTTGAGAACTTCTGAATTTCAACTTCCTTCATGGTTATTAATTTATAATCACTTTAGTTCACCTACATGGGGTAATTTAGTATTCTTTGAATTTTTAATATCTTTTCAAGATTGATATTTATGAAGTGTTTTTAACATTCCTGTTGAATGCCATTAAGCAGGGTGGTAACAAAATAATGTAGAATATCTGCTACAGCATGTTCAATAATGTATATGATTGTTTCTCTGAGAAAGAAAGAAGCCTTGGGTGTTGGGAGGCTCTGAGCAGGAGGCTGTGCTGACAGAAGGGAATTTGGGATAGCAGGGTTCCTTGAAGGTCCTCAAGAACAACATCAGAATTTATTTGTAACAGGTTTACTATAATTGAAGTTAGTAATTGCCTCAAGATAGCATTACTCCCATAAAAAATTTCTCAAGAATAGTACATAGAAACTCATGAGCAAAATTAAATTGTGAGCTGAGATAGTAAACCATTAAAGGTGGTATGTATCCAGATTAACTCTCAAGAAAACATCAGAGGGGTTTTTATATATATAAATGTCTGTGTGTGTATATGAAATCTGCTCTCCCTCTCCTCCTACTTCCCTTCTTTCTATCTCGTTTTTATTGCTGGCTATAATGCCTGCACATACATCCTAATGTCTATGGGGCTCTGTATGGGTTGTAATAAATAGCTATATCTCCAACTGATGTTCCTAGGAATGACAGCTTCTGAAATATAGTCAGTAATCTGACATATAAATCTTCCTTTGGAATCTTAGCAAATTCTACTTCTCTTCTAGATTTGTCAGCTGCCTTTCAGATTCATGGTCTCTGTGGTTTGGCTGATGTATCTTTCAAACCACAYGGGATAATCAAAGTTGCCCTTGCTGGATCCCATTAGAATCTTTTTAAGAAACCCCAGGGGCTTTCACAGGGCAGCTGACCAACAGATTGCACATCTCCAGAGCCTGGTGCTCCTGAGGTGCTCATTATTCCTGCCTGGGTTTCAGAAAAGTGACTGTGCAGCTCTCTCATCCAGGMACCTGTGCTAATTCAGATGAAAATTTGAGGATTCTTGCTTAAAAGGTGGCCAAGGCTTAAAGAAACTATTACACAAATAATATTGACCCTTCCAACAATTTTTTCTTCCTCTAATTTTTTTTTTTTTTTTGGATGGGGGAGGGGGAAAAAGGAGAGAGCTTGGCATTTCTTTTTTATTGTTTTTATGAAGCCATTGTGGCAGATCTGAGTGGTTGTTCATTTGATACTTCTGGCTCTTGATAAAACTCATTGTTCTGATAGCCCAGCCAGCACTCAGTCCTATCTGAAATGCAAAGGACACTGCTACAGTGTGTAAAACCAAAGTTGAACTAGGTAAATAGTGAATAAATGTTTTGTCCATTTTTCCTTGTACAGGAATTTGAGTGGTGCTGATGAGGATTCCTGAGGCCCTGAGACAGAGCAACCAGTCACACAGGGGTCTGGCATTCACATGAGTCTGCTGTTCTCCTGATGCTAAACAAAATATCCTCCGAGGTTTCCAGACAATTTAAAAGATTAAATAGAACAATCAAACCTAATTAGCATATTTTATCAGTCAGATTACTCCAAATGTTTTTAGGAGAGTTGGGAGTACTTTTGAGTGATTCAGATAGTTTTAATTSCTTAGCAGGAGCTAGACCTTTGTTTATGGTAAGCCCACGTACCTGCATCTGCTGAGTCTCTTGTTCCACATCCCAAATGAATTCAGCAGTTTGTAAGAGAGATGTGCACAAAAAAGTGACTGGGGTTCTGTGTTCATTTGCAAGAGGGCAGATGTGGTCTCATGCAAAGCAAGCACTGGAAATGCCTCCGTTTGATGTTATTGTGTTGTTGAGGGAAAGAATTTGGAAAAGGGGGCTCCTTTGGCACTGTGACAAATGGTTTGCCAGATCATGCTGTAGGTTTAAGGATAGGTAACATAAAGACTCTTTTACCTTATTGATCTTAATCAGATACCCTCTTCAATATTATAAAATATGTCTATGCCAGAGTGATACAAAGAGTGTTGTTTTCCCATGGTTCCTTATCTTTGGTTCTTTATCTTCAGTCTCTTATCTGAACATGCATTTGATTGTTCCCCTCTGAAATGCCCMATAATTTTAGAGCTGAAAGCAAATCCTTCCAAATAAAAGGTTTTGCCCCCAGTAAATCCARAAATGAATAGTAAAATACTAAGGAATGACAGCAAATAATACATGAAGCTTTGGAATATTGGGCCTAAAGCCAAAATGTACAAGAATGTCAAAGAGGCAAGGTGGAAGAACAAGAAAACCTTTGTCATCTGCTGCAGCTCTTGGGGAATTTTGGAATAATTTTGTGTACTTTTATTGGCCAAGGGGCAAGGGATCCATGTCTTGTTTCAGTTTTCTACATGTACTGTTTCAATTCCCAGTTTTATTATTGTGATATCGGATAATCTGAAAGGAAGAAAAGGGCAGCCTGTTTGCAGGGAAAGGACCTGAGTGGTGATATTCATAAGGTGGCACCAGCACCATAGGGTGGACAGCATGGGGACACATATAATGTCTGGATATTTTAAGGAAAATATCAGGCCATGACAATGAACTTTGAAGGTAAAAGAATTTCCAGCCTGCAAATCACCTGCTCAAGCAATATGGAAGATAGATTATTATTTTTTTCTAGGAAAATCTGCTTCTGATAGAATGGCACAAGGGAAGAAAAGCCAGGATGTAGGCTCCGGAGGGTGAGCTGTAAGTGTGCTGTAAAAGATGAGATAACTGTATGTGATTCTTTGCTGTTTTTACTGGACTGAATATGTATTAAATTAAGAAATTTGTGGGTTTGTAACACATCAAGTAGAAAGGATTTTTCTCTATACTGCAATAACCAGGTAAGAATGCAGTTACACATAGATGTATAAATACATACTAATTGCAATCAGCTCTTGTGTTTTGAAGACCATGCATTTTTTATGCATAGCAAGCTGCTAAAATATCCCTACTAGTTATTTCTGCACCATAGCATCCTTATTGGAAAAGCACCCGCAGAAAGGTATTCCATTTTAGGATTTCCACCAAGGCTCTGAAAGCTCCTGGTGAAGGTGCAGGAGGGATGTGACAGACATGGCATTAACATAAAGCTCAGAATACTCACCGCCTTCTGCTTCCCAGGGAAGCAGTCACTCAGGTTCCTGTCAAGGCAGAAAGCATAAAGAGCCTGGGATCTGTTATCARCCCTCTTGGGCAGAACTGGGATACAGAGTGCTCTGCTTAATATTGCTTATCACTAATTTTGTGCATGATAACTGAAGCATGAACAATATCCAAGTGGGAAGCAAGCTAGATCTATAGCTGCATAGTCAAGCCTATCAAAATATATTGCTGAGCTCCTGCAGCCAAACAGCTCTGCAGAATATCAGTTGAAACAGGATGTTCCAGCTCACTGGGCCTCCACTCACCATATGCTTGTGCAGCCTTACCTGTAACAGCAAATCCTGCTCAAGGGCAGGATGCATCAAAAATTAGGAAGGGATGTTGGAGTGAACCTGCATGATATGGAAAACTGATGGGTTTTGTTACCTGCTGTGTCCTGCTGAGTTGTGAGGCAATGGCAGTGAAGTCATTGAGCCTTGCTGAAATCACTCACATGAGTGAGGAGTGTATATKACTCTTAGAAATCTACATTTGCAAAGCCATGCTGTGGAGATTACCCTGGAGAAAATCCACTCTTGTCTGTCATTCTATGAGAGAAGTAAGAGAAAAAATGATRGTGTTGCTCTGTGGCTCGTCTGTTTAAACAAGAAAGTTCTCTCTTCTAAGCTTATCCTGTGCAGGAGAAAACATTTGAGTATTTTGACCCATTTACAGGCAAATATTTTTTCCTGAGAACATAGGATACAAGGTGGGATTCCATGACAGTCCCTGCACCCTTCATACACATGTATTAGCATGATTTTTCTTATTTTTAAATAGTCACATGTAACTACAGACTTTTTCTGGGAATGAATGCACAAATGCTACAATTAGATTCTTGTGAGGAAACATATGCAGTTTATATTTTCCTGTTCTTTTAATAGCAAGAAGCCATTTGCACTATGACTATTAAAAGAAGTAATTGACATATTTATCTAGATTGATTGTCTATTAATGTAATATTTTTCCTATATATCATGCTATGAAATCTTCAAAAGTTTCAAGGCTTGAGGACTGAGGTACAAACAGGCCTAGCAATAGTTAGAAGTTTTAAAAATTCAAGTAAGACTTTTTCTTAGTGGGGGGAGGATGTTTAGTTTTAATTCCAGCAAAAAGGCTTCTATCAAAGAGAATATCATTGTGTTTTTACCTCACTTCCCTTTTCATTTGGTCCTGAAAGCCTTGGTGTGTAACCAGCACTGCTTCCCAGTAGGGTTGGAACTGGGAATACCAATAAAATGTTAAAAATTGGAAGAACAATTTCCCAAGGCAAAGGGAAGAGGGACATTGTATTTCTTGGGTGTCTGCTGCAGTCAGTGCACTGTAACACCCGTGTGCCTTGCTGTGAGTTAAACATCATTTTGCCACTGGCAGATAATCTCCACAAGGATTCTTCCCTGCTGGGCCAGGGGCTGGGGAGAGAGKCTGGGCAGGATTGTCGTGAGCTCTGTGTGAAATCTGTTCAGTAAATGTGGTTCCATCCCCAGAGTTGATCTGGTTAGACAAGATCTCAGTGTTAGATAGCACATTTTCTCCCCAAAATGTTTCTCTCTGTTTATTCTAAAAATCAATGTTTTCATGATTAATCTTGATGCCAATTGAATCTTTTTTTCCTCTTTAAAAGGTACGCTTCTTGTAATACTGAGGGTAATAAGGAGCTGATGCCAAGTGCAAGTCAAATAAAAGAGCAATTGCTAAGGGAAAATACTAGGAACTGCTATAAAACCATATGTCATTAACAGCATTTTACTTTGACCATAAATGGCAAAAATTATATTTTGTTAATATTTCAGAAGACTGGGACAGGTTATTGGGATAGAATGAGATAGGAAATTGTTCCATTTAACTGCACTTTCTTCACAATAGAAACTCTGGCAATGTTATTTTCCATTTTTAAAGTACGATTCGTCATTTCTGTCCAAATAATTAATTTGAGCAGAATGTAAATGTTCTTTTGATACCTGTTGCAACTTTATCATTCTAATAAGTGTATGTATAAACCAGCACACATACTGGAAATAAACTTGTAGAGTAACTGGTAGTGCAAAAAAAATCCAAAGTAAATTTCTAATAGAGCTCTGTAGGCCATGGCACCAATTTCATGCTTGGTGAAAATCCTGTGTTGCTTAAACCATCTTGATAACCAGAATAAAATGATGAATTTGTTCACATTAATTAAACATATTCCCTAAATGTTGAATTATGAATAGTCTTATATCTTTGSTGTTTTTCTTTTCTGTGTTATGAAAGGACTCGCAGAACAAGAGATGTGTTGTGAGGGGAAAGAATTCAAAAATGCTTTGAAAAATTTAAACAAAACATTTCTTAAAGTTCCTTTTTCCTAAGAGCAAAATTACAATGCACTTAAGAGAAAGAGAAATGTCAGTCAAAATAACAAAAACAATGTTAATAATGAGCCCCAAAAATTTGCAAGCAGGTGGGTTAATCTTTTTTTTTTCAATACACCTATCTGAACTCCAGCACAAAGTAATTAATTAGAGGTTCTGGTAGAGAAAAGCATCACATATCATCTTTGGATGTCTGCTTTTTCATAACATACTAATTAGTCCTTTTTACAGTGTGGCTTTGTTAAAACGCAGGGGCTGGTAGAACAATGTTGACATTTGAGAGGGCTGGACTTACATTCCCTGATAATCTGCTGGAGTCACACAAACTGCTTTTCTTAATTACCAGACAAAAGCAACACATTTTCCAAGCTGCCTTTCTCTATAGGTGTATAAATAAGGCTTAGCTTATTTAACTGCTGTGTKTTTCATCTCTGAGTAGTTTGAGGATGATTTTTTGCCCGGAAAAGCTGTTACTTCCCACTGCTGCTGCTAACAAGCTTTGCTGACCTTGATTGTTACACAGGGACTGCACAAGACTTCAACCTTCTTCCTGATGTCCATTTGCTTTCCTAGGCTGGGTAACTGAGTTTCTGTCCAGATYCTCCTGGATTAGAATCTTCCAGAATTAACAGAGTGTGGAGACTTGGCTAATTCATTCCCCTGCCTTCTCTGACGCCACCTGTGCATGTGAAGTTTTCCACTGACATTTTCACTGGAAAAAAAAAAAAATTATCAATTTAACATTTGAAGTGGGGAAGTTTCTATAAAAAGGGCAGAAAGAGAATGTGTCATTTCCAACTTTGGAGAACCCCCACTCCTGAATGCTGGAGAATGTATGTTAACTGTGGAAACCTGTTCTGAGAGCACCTCAGTTCATTTTCCTATAGTGTTTCTACAGGCASGGGTTTATTTTTCATACTATTTCCTGAAGGTGCTGATATTTGTGTTTCACRACTCCAGTGAGTTCTCTACCCAGAGTTAAGGGTGTTTTCTAGAAAAGACGGGACTTTGGTGCAAGTCTGGTTCATTAGGTTTTATTCATAGAAGCTATAAAAAAATAAACCATGTTAGATCTGGTGGTGCAGCTAGAGTTACACACATTGGGCAAACATGAGACAAAGCTAAGCATGCTATCACTTCCAAAATAAAAATGCTGAAAGAGGAATTGGTAAATGATATGAAATCTATGAAGGTATTATGTGTTTATATAATGTTAGATTTATTGTTGAAGTAGAAATTGTTGCTTTAATTTTCTGAGAGGTAGATATATAGACAACATTGAAAAATCCCTTATAAAATGGGTTTTGTTATAGCCTGAAGATGCAGCTTATCACAGGTAAGTAGGCTATTGCATTGATCTCTGCTGTAGATAAGGAGAYTGCCTGGGAGCAGCAGCCTTGTCACATGGAAAAAACTGCTGAGCACAATTCAGACATACTGGGGAGTTTCATGTTTGTTTTGAACTGTGCTGTAATAAAAAGGGCAAACCCTGTGTTTGTGCCCAAGCAGGTGCATGGGCAAGGGGAGTTTGCTGGGGAAGAGGAGGGGGTGTGGAAATGGTGCTCGGGGTTTGCATGGAGCCACAATCAGGTGCTGGGTGAGGAGGGGAGGCACCTCCTAAAGGCGTGAACCTCGTGGGCCAATCTCTCCTTGGTGTGTACCAGGGGGCAGAGCAGCTCTGTTAATATAATCTCTGTGATAATCACTGTACTCAGCACCTCGGAGCCTGTCCTCCAGCCAGGGAGGGTGAGCCTGGTGAGCAGGGAGTGCTCCTGGCAAAGGATGCTCCTTGCTAGGAATGTATTCCAGCAGTATCCAGGGATTGAGCAAGTACACTTGTCTTACTGTGTTAGATGAAGGGCTATTACCAAACATAAAGCATGTTGGCACACTGTGAAATGGTAGCACTTAAAAGATGAGCAGGATTTGTGTTCCAGACAGTCATCATCAGGTACAAGTGCATGCACGTGGCATGCCTGAGTGGCTGCTTAGTCATTCAGGAGGGAAATGGAGGAGATGGAGGCACCCATAGTGAAGGAAGGCTTTGGCCAGCCCTTCTCCTTGCTGGGAGAGGCTGTGGTTCTTGGGCAGCCCCTGGTCCTGCMTGGCAGGATGTTTGGTGCTGCACATCTCCAGCACTGGTGGTGCTGTATGCAGTCAGGAATAAGGTGTGGTGATGRTACTCACCCTTTCCCAGGAGCAGACACTGCTGAGGCAGACAGTGAGAACTGCTAGAGATGAGTTGGGCATTCTGTGAGCTCTTTTGTGTTCAATGACTGCAGTCCATATAGTATAATATAACATATCCCCAATCCTTGCTTCTTGCATGTTCTTCCTCTGTTTRTTTCTCCTCTCAGTAGGCTCTCTCTCCCCTTGGCACTCTGTTCCATTCTATTAATGTATATGGCTTATCCTGTGCATGCTTCTTGGCTGGGTGCATGATATACTTTCAGCAATTTGTTCTTTAGAATATATTAGTACAGATAGAAAAACGTTATCTATAAGATCTTGGTCTACACTAAAATGTAACATTTTTCCTTTAAAACTTCCAACACCTCCACGTTCCCCGCCCTGCTGTTGTGGTACTTTCATCACCCACCGAGTGTGAGCCAAAACACAGAGCCTATAATGCAAATAGTTAATGTTAAAGTGAATGGATGGCTTGTTGTGCTTATTTATATAAACTCTAAATGCTGTCTGTGCACTGTAAGCTTCAGGGCGAACAGCCAGGCTCCGCTCCCACGGTGTGTGAGCAGTTCATGTTTGCAATAGCAATGCATCCCAAATTGCAGGTGTACTCTGCACCCAGGCTGTGCTCTAACAAAGGAACCTGGGAYGCTGCCTCTGGTCAGGAAACCACGGCTGTGGAACAATGTACTAAAAAAACCTTCAGTTCAATAAAGCTCTGTGKTTTTTTTCTTGGGAATCTCAAGATATTGGGCAAGAGAGAACTTTAGTCTGACCAAATGTGGCTAGTTTTGAGTGATAGTGCAGCGTTGGGAATATACAGTTTTATATTACAGATCTGTGCTTTGARATTAAAACAAGATGTGTGGAAATGCACATTGTCAACATGTCAGCCTAGCCGACACCTTTCAGCTGGCAATGAATACTGATTACCTGCTCCACACCAGACAATTCTATCTAATAWCATTTCATTAAAACACACATGAAATGGAAGTCTGTTTGGTTCTAATTTAAAAGGAATTTCTTGGGTAAATAAGGCCAAAAACAAGTTTTCTTGAAAAAGAGTAAAGAAAAAAGGAAAAAGGAGAAAACCATARAAGAAAATATTTCTTTTGAATATCAGTGTTTTTCACAAACTAAAGCAGGTCTTAAAAAGGAATTATTTCCTTTTTGTTTCTGGTACATGAAAAGGTCTGATGTTTGTGATATCTGTCTTTAAATAGTAATGGCACCTCATGAATGAAGGCATTTAAAATTATGTTTCATCTTTGGAGAGGGGAGTCTTTTACCACTGTGTGAAACACATCCTTTAAATTGTCCTTAYCTCTGGGAACTTTGTCTAAATGAAGAGTCAGAGCTTGAGACTTTGGTCCTTAATCCGAGTTAATAAAACCCAGCCATTGTTTATTGGCTTCCTTTGTCAGAGAGATGATGGAGGGGGCATGCCCCTCATTGCTCTCTCTAATCTGACACCTCCTATATTGTCCATTATCAGGACAAATGGGAAAGAAAATCCTTTACAGATGCCTCTTTGAAAGCTTCAGAAATAAGATTTCAACAGTGCTGAGATTTTTATGACAACATAATTAGAGCTTCCACTAGATTGTAAAAACTCAATTTGTTGGAAATTGTGTAAGCTGATTTAGGGTCAAATCCCAGACTTCTTATTCAGGCTTTTCTCTGCATTTCCATTGATCTCAATGGCATAACTYAAGTTCTCTATTTCTAACAATGTATCTCCCTGCTTCTTTCCTTGCTGTTCCAATGAGCARTCTTCCCTCTTACAAAGTGTATTTCAGAGACATATATTGAAAAGATGTTACTGATGCAGTTAACAGAGCAAAWAGGATCTGCTGTGCTTGTGGTGATGACTTTGACATTCACTTGCTGYTACAAAGATATGAAGGTTAACTCCAACTTTGATAATCTCTTGTAATGTAGCCTTGTGTYAACAAAGCCACAGGTGTGGACATAGAGATAAGATGATAATTTTGAGTCTATTTTGTGTTCTCTTTTATTTTTCTCACAGTCAGGCTTTTAAAAGTTCACATCTCTAGTAAATAGGATAGTGAATCTGTGTTTTCTATCTCTTTTCCTTTCTAAAATGGTGTCATGGGGTTGTTTCTCAGCAAGTCCTGGTCAAATTGGCTGAATTTACGAGTACAAAGATGTGTTTTTCTACCTGCCAGTTTCATCTAACCTCCYGCTTGCCTCTGAAAGCCAGGCTGTACCTGATGTGATCTAGACGACCACCTATTGAGGCCCACCATGACAATAATTTTATGGAATCAGTTCAGTTAACTCAATTGCTCTTGTGGGGAGGATTATAAGTGCATACACCAGATGGAGGAGCAGGTTCTTACTCTGAAATCTTGTTTCTAGGTCAAAAACCATGGGTAGGCCCCAGCAATRATCCCTGAATTATGTTCCCTCTCAAGTCCTCTAAAGAGGAAGYAGCATGGAAACTTGCTTTTCAAACTTCAGGTATTGGATTCCAAATTCATGAGATTAATGTATCATTGAATAAGAATTTTCTGGGATTTCTTAAAATCATTTTGTTAGTGTCAGTAAAATTTGGGGAGACACACCTCCCAAGATGATTACTAAATTGCAGTAACCCCATAGAGCATCCACCTTCCTCCAAGTCCCTAAGCTGCTGTAAACAGGAGTGAAGCAATATTTCCACGTAATGGAGCTTGCAATCCTCACAGCACAAGGTAATCAGTGGGTAGAAGAAAGTGAATAGATCCCTTTTTACTCGGGAAGGGAATTAGAGGACAAAATCAAAACTGGGTTAAGGTTGTGTTAGTGACAGCAGAAGATGAAGAAATGACCAAAATGAAACTGATTTTCTTTGCTGTTGTTCAGAGGTCACCCTGCCCAGCAAGCTTCCTGCTAAAAGCTGCTGGAGAAGTCTCAGCAGTGCCAGAGCTGGTGCAGGGTTATTCCAGAGCTTCAGTCAGGGTATCACCCAGGAAGGTTCCCACACTGAGGTCTAGAAACAGCCCTGTCTGACATACAGGCAGCTTTGATGCAAATTCCCTTTTGTGAATATTTAGGGAGTTTTTCCAAGCTCATTCTGTCTTTTTTYCAGGGCAGGCAGCAATCCCAACGTGCTTCACCACAGTTCCCTTYACTGAAAAGGGCGAGGTGGCTCACAGGAGTCGCAGCATCCCACTTTATTCATATCTCACATAACACAGAACTCACAGGCATATTTTTGAAAGAGACAGGGAGACCATAATCACCACCTTCTAGAATCGGCTGCAAAGCCATAATTCTGCATACAAGATACTTTTCTTAGCACACACGGAGTTGTTTCATTACCTGGGAGTTCACAGCTTTCCAGAGCCTGACATTGCAGCGAACAGAGCATTGAGATGACAAATAGCTTGTAAGCTTTTAACAAGACAAGTAATCTTTTATACCAGAATTCTGTAGTATCTTCATAAAATGTACTTTTCCAGTAAATCACTCTTACCACCCATTTTTAACAGAGCCGAATTCAGCCCTCCTTCTCTAGGAGMCTTCAGATCTAAATTCTGCACCTTATTTGAAGATGGTAAGATGCAGGACCCCTTCAAATCAATGTGAAGTCATTGCCTMCAGGCAGTGCTCAGTGTGTCCCATCCCTTGGCCCTTGTCACACTGCAGGAATCTCAAACTGCTCCTTCTTCTCCACRTTCCCTTTTAGCCAAATCCCACTGAAAATGGTGTAACTCTGTAAGACCAGTGCAATGTCTGCAGGCCAAAAACTGCTTTACTCTTGTTGTGCTCTCCCAGGTGCAGGTGGCTTCTCCTCATCCATGCTCAGGTGTTTTCTACCCTTCTGGGACTCTGTTTGCTGCTGCCTCCCAGAAACTACCATAAATCACTGTAATACCAAATGCCAGGGTGCTCAATTCTAGAGGTCAGCTCTAGGCAAGATGAACTTTTGGCTGCCAAGATCTTTGTTTGCAGAAGCAGCAGGCAGGCTAGGGGCATATTTCTCTATTAATTCTAGAAGAACTATTCTATTTGAGAGCTATCAAGAAAAATTTCSAATCCAAGCTTTCTAATTCATTAGTTCTTCATTTTATTTTTTTAAATAGCAGACTGCACTGCTAAAGGAGGAAAGAAAGCCAGTTTGAGACATTTGCCAGGATTTTTGTTGGGGTTTTTTTTTGTATGTGGAGGTGAGGGGTGCAGGGAGAAATTCTCCAGCTCCATCTAAGTGCTACAAGGTCACAGACTGGCATAAAAAAACCCTTCTCTGCTGCTGCTGTGGGAGATGTAATCTGTTCATTTTAATGGCCACGGAGCAAGGGCCGCCAGCGCCGCCTCGGTGTTTCTGTCGCTGCTGCTCTGTGCCGGCGCCTGCCCCGAGGCACAGGTCACACTTCCAAGCAATGGCAAAAATTTTAACGTTTTARGCAAGTGATGAAAGCTTTAATAACTGTAAACCTCAGTAAATGTTTGAAGGAAAATAGTCACCAATTTCTCTCTTTGTGTGAACAGATGAGAATGACATTGTAAACTGCGTAGCTGGGCTGCAGCAATCTTGATGTAATTCCCAACACGCTTGGAAGCTTTTCATGTGATTTTTGGGCCTCTGGCTTCACATGCCCTGTGCCTCTGCCTCTGCTTTGAAATGGGATAATGATATTCCCTTTTTCTACCTTTTGACCACTGCAATTACAGGGTTGGAGGCCAGTGGCACATTAAGTGTTTCTACAGCACTTAATAGATCTTTGGTGTTGCATACAAAATCAAGCTGCTTTAAATCAGTAGTTAATATAAAAAGTGAGTGAGTAAACCATCATAAGTTTTCTGAACAGCTGGTAGAAAATATGTGAAATAAATTTGAATATTTTTTTAAGTCTGGTTTGTAAACTTCATTTGTAATGATAAATGGGATTTTTATACAACACCACTTCTGTGAAGTGAGCACTTGTTCTGTATGGGATTTTTTAAAAAATCTCTTCACAGTCATAGATGATGTGTTGTAATCCCTCTCATAACCTCATAAAATCTTCATCTGAATTTGAGCTATTAACTGAGTTGTTTTGGTTTTTTTTTCATTTGTATTGCAATCTTTTTCTTTAAGAAAACACTTTACATCATGTTGTCATGACAACAGAATATGGTCTTAGGTTGAAATGCTGACTTTTCTCCCAGTGTTCAAAATGCACCCTCTGCTCTCTCCTCCCTTCTTGGCCAGTTCTGAGGGTCTTTACACATAAATGTAAATCTGCAACAGAGAGATGGATTTGGGGGCCAGAAAAGGCTGACTGCTGTATTTTTCTTTTTCTGTGTTTGTGAGTCTGTGTAAGCGGGTAATCATTTTAAAGCTTGGGGACACTATTGTACCAACATCTGTAACATAATTCAAAGACACACAAATACAAGGGCATTTTCTGTATCACCAAAACACATCTAAATTGTCTCTCAACCAAAAATGTCTGTGCTGGAACTCATGTTTTAGCAACCTTGGGTCAGTTCCGAATGGGAAAAAAGGTAGCATGTGATGAACTTGAAAACATAGAAGACCTAGAACAGGCTATAAAAAAATAAGTAAATTCTATTTTGTCTTACTGTCCTCTGGAGATGTTCATAAAATTGAATACATGAATATGTGAGTCCTGCAATCCTCAGAGTATTCAGATGCCATCCACGTATTTCCTCCCTTACCAAAGAGAATAGACAATGATGAATTCTAACTCAACCAATTCCTAGAGAATTATTTTATGCCCACAGTAAGTGTAGCTCACTGAGAGGGAAGSATGAAACCACTGTAAACAGTAACATTTATGAAAATGTTTATTTCATGCAGCTTCCCTGACTCACTCAGAAGAGTGAGACCTGAAGATGACCTGCTAGTTCAAGTCTACAGACATTATCCCCTATAATAATSGAAACAATCATACCAATTTGCCTCTTCTTTGMTTTTCCAAATAACACATTAGCTTTTATTTGGGGAAATCTCTTRTCTCTGAGAAAAGTTAAAAWGAACAYTTTAAAGCTTAAAATATTTTCAATWCTTGCATATTATTCTGAAYATCTGAAAAGATATTTGTAGGTAAAGTGTGTTCCTGGAATGGGYATTGGAAACAGCTGGGAGAAAAGGTTTATAGGAAAAGACTCACAGGATATGACTGGTAAGCCTACATGTGCATAAATGCTGATACTGGAAATATGCCATTTCTTCAAGCTCTGAAAATACAGATGAACTTATGGATATAGTTCTGTATGTGTTAGCCAGAGCAGATTGTGTCACATCTGCTTCCTGTGGGGTCTTTCATCATCTTCTGAAACATCTGGTACAARCAACTGTTAGGATATTGAATGATAACATCCTGGGAATGTGCTCYACCTTGGCCATTCCTTGTTTCTTCACACAATATTGTGAATAGGAAAGTCTGACAGGGACTGCACAAGCATAAAATAATTACTGTGACTTGGAGGGGAAGCTGAAATAGCAAAGTAGAAGAGCAAACAATGGACTGATGCAATCCATGGACAATATTCTCTGATTCAGCAGCTTGTGGAGTGGTTAATTGGCATTGATCGGGGTGTTAGTTAAACAAGAATATTGGTTTTTATATGCAGGATGCAAACAAGGTTACAACTTCCTTGCTAAACTTTATGGCCTGTTCAGACATTGAAGCACCACTTGAAATCTGTGAGGAAGATATGTCAGAAAATAAAAATAGTAATAACAATAATAATGCATTTTATCTACTTTCTCATTTAGTCCATAAAAGTATAACTGTAGAAGACAATGGATGGATAACTCAGAGCAAGACTTTCAACTACATGAAAAAAATCATAGATTTGAAGATTTTGCCCTATAGCTGAATGAAATCCAGAATATCTAATGAAAATGAGATCACTCGAGGACCTTCATAGTGAGGCTGGAATTTGTAGACTCAGAGCTGTTCTCATAATCCAGTGCWGCATGCTCAGTACCTTCCCTATTGTAAATGAGGTTTGACCTCTAGGTTTGATTTCTATTAACTAGTAACTTTCTCTACTTTTCACCAGAGAAAACTTCAGATTAAAATTTTATTAAACAGGATGTAGGTCTCTGAAAACTTTAAATCCCAACTAATTGGCTTTTTGGTGTAGGAAAAGCTTAATTAAAAAATTCCCAACCAGCTGCAGTTATAAACCTTCTTATTTTATTACATGTGTGGGTCTTTCTTCAGCTGCATAAAACTTTCCATGCCAACGCTRCATCAACATGAAGACTGGTGCATGTGGTGTGTGTGTGAGTTTAAAAGTGAAGATAGATTAGCTCAGCTAATGAGTGTAGCTGAGCTTAATTAAAATTAATAGTGAATTTTAAAATGAGAAAATAATTATGGCACCAAGTAAAACAGCAAGATGAAGAAAGYAACTGTAGCAGATTACAAGACTGCAGTGGGACGCTCCAGAAGACCTRCCTTCAGCTTGCTAAATCAAATCATGCAATTGTAGAATCATTTAGACCAGAAAATACCTCTGACATCTGAGAATAAACATAGCAGTCAGTTAACCTCTCTCTGATGTCAAGCATAAAAGGGTTTTTCCACCCAGAAATTGATGTGACAGGGAATGAACTTGTGGGGTGTTGCAGTCTCCTCTACCTTCTGCTGGGGTCAGCAGCCAAGGCAAGAGGGGCAAAGGGGCTCCTGCCTTGCAGTGACTTCATTTGACATTTTTGTGTAGGTCTGAATCTAATCCAGAGGTCCAGTCATAGAAATCCACATACAAAGTGTAAAACAGTAAATTTTCTCCTTGAAATGCTTTCCACAATAAAACTAAAAGAACTCACGGGAAGTCATCTGGGAAATGTCCCCAGAGTGTTTCACCCTGGTGGAACCCTGCTATGGATTATGGATTACTGCCTTGGTGTTCTCAGGTTTCTACTTCAGCTAGGACAGCATTCAGACCTCCCACATATTTCCAGTTTTAGCTGATAATATACGAACAGGCTGACAATGAAGAAAGCTTCTCTAAGAGTAAGTTTTATCTCTCTCTCTCCAATTCTGGGCATTAGCCTGGTTGTGACAGGTCATTCCTTTGAAGCATCATGAGTGACAAGCATTTAGCTGAGGTGCTCGTGTCAAGATTCAAGCTGTTAAAAGTCTCTGTCAATCACTAAGAGCAAGTCTTGCTCCTTCTGCTTATCTCTCTTTACAACTTCCTCAGGATCAAAATTCTATCCCAGTAGTTCATTCCACCACATTTTCCTAAATATGGACATTTGTGTAGAAGACTGTGTGAAGCATTTTTTAAGCTTCAGCTGAGGCATTTTGAGAGAGCAGAGCTATTTCGCATTCTCTCAGTTCTGGTTTCTGGCTCAGAGAATTCTCCTTGATAATTTGTAAACTAAATCAAAATCCTTCAGAAAGCTGTGGCATTCCAGGCTAAGTGGGCTGTGAGGAGCCTTTGTGTCCTGAAGTTTATGCGCAGCCTGGGAATCTGGGGATTCACTGAAAACTTTATGATCTTCCTTCTCTGAACTTGCAGAAGGTTGGGGGTTTCCCTATCCACTGAAGTTCTTTAACAAAGGGTTTGTAGCATTTCCTGAAACACAGAGGAATGAAAAGCTTTTCATTTTCTTACATGCATTGCTGATTTGTTCAGCTGGAGGAGATTTATGTGGGCTGGTTCAATGTGTCTCCATTCAGTTAAGAGTAACATTAATGGTATTTCTAGTGGGCAGACTTGCTCTCATGCTCACCTTCTTTGTCAGTCAGCTCATTTATTTCAGTTTTCATCTTTTGAACAAAACCAGGTCTGAATTAAGTGAGCCAATACATCTAATTAATAATGCCTTATTGGAATACAGTATGTGATGACTCCTAATCTTATTTCTTTGCAGAAAATTAAAAAAAAATAATGTGTGTTAGTACAGTGGGGAGGATGTCTGCCTCTTCCAGAAATCATACCTGGGGAGCTGGAATTGGTGGTCTAATATCCATCAAAAGTGAATTGGACTAAGTGTAAATGATGGACCAACCCCAGCACATTTTATATGACCACCTCTGATGAAACACCTGAAAAACAGCTATGCTTCATCAGAGGCATCACAAAAGTCGTTAATTTTATGCTATAATCGTCTCATTTTAATTTGATACTTAACTTCATTATCCTGTAGTTTAGACAAGCACGTTATTACATTTTCATTAGTGGTGAGCTGTAGGTAGCTGGCTCATTGTCAGCTTGTTTTCATACACACACCACCACAAAACTGAATTCTGTTTCCATGCTTTTAAGATTTTACAGTGGTATAAATTTCCTGATTATAACATTTACTCCTCATTGAAACATAGGAATGATGATAATCTCCTGCTGTGCTATAGCATTCCTAATCAGGTAACGTGGGAGTCACTCTGTAGGTGAAAACCTCCACATTTTCATGTGTTTCAGTACTATAGCTGAGTGAATCAAATGAGGGGAGTGCAAAGAAAACCCTCAATCACTTCAGCCTGATTTATCGAGGTGTGTAGCAAAATCTGGAATCAGGAGCAGAGTTTTCTGTGCGTTCTGCAGTGGCTGGATATGAGTGAGGCTGGCTGGGCTTTTGGAATTCAGCACAGCAGGAAAATACCTTTGGCTTCTGCAGTCCTTCTACAGAGGGTGTACAAGGACAGGGTCACACATTTCTGATGTTTTTGTGGTTATCAGTCTTAAAAAAATCTTGTTCTGATGCTGTGGAGAACATTGCTTCTGAAGCAGTGTCTGACAGCAAAGGAATTAACAGCCTAGCAAACTCAAAGTCCAAAGCCTTTGAWGTTTGCCCATCATCATTTTTAGTTGAGTTCCTCACTTCTTGGAAATAAAAAGTAATACTGACGAACGCAAAATCACTGAAATTTAAATTGCTTGTACACCCACAGAAATGCAGTGGGTTTGGAGTTTGACTGATGCACAAAAAGAAGGAATTCACAGCACTTTTTCATAAACATTTAAAATGCCTAAGTTAACGTATAGTTTGCGATAAGGAATGAATTTATTACTTTGTAACCCAGGCAGGACATGATAGGAAATTTTGCTTTTTGCTAAGAGGCACATATATCTAAGGGAGAGCATAAATAAGAACCTGGAGAACTGATTAAAAGAACCACAAGAAAGAAACCTAGCATCTGAATCATGGCAGGGTTTTACACAAAAAAAATTGATGCATTTTCTGGATCACAACACATTTGTAAAACTTGCTCTGAGCCTAAAAGAAAACACAGAAAGCACAAAAATATTTGTTACTGTTCTGGGCTAATGAACAATTTGAAGATGTTAAATTTCTGCTCCATTTGCTTTGCTACTGAGGGATTTTTTTTAATTGCAAGCAAAACTTTAAAATACCAGAATTATTCTGATTTCAGTTCATTGCATGCATTTTAAAAAGCTAAAATACAGCTTGGGTTTCACATTTTTGCACATGTTTTTTAACACAAAGTTATTTAACTGAAAAGGGAATTTTATCTTTCCAGAAATTAAAATGTAATGAGACTGGAAACCTTGCACCCATACCACCATTCTCATTCAAGTCCATTTTGAGGTTTTGTGTAGACGAATTTTTTTTTTTTTTGTAACAGACGTATATGATACATAATGAGAAAAACAGCAAAATAACATGATGGCTATTTAATCAAAGTGTGATGGTGTGAAGCTGCCTTGCCTTTGT
Organism: Malurus melanocephalus; assembly: GCF_030028575.1. Lineage (NCBI taxonomy): Eukaryota > Metazoa > Chordata > Aves > Passeriformes > Maluridae > Malurus > Malurus melanocephalus. The sequence goes on from NW_026623288.1 coordinate 1,140,749, forward strand.
TTGCAGGTGCTACTGTGTGTCTGGGAAAACTGGGGACAGTTGCAACCACGGGTAGAGCTTTTGTGTATTAGATCCAGCAGTATCATAAAATACAATGTGATTGTCTCTTCCATCTTTTGAAATATTTTTTTATTTAGAGAAGCACCCGAATTATCTGTAAGGGGTCTTAAGCATAAGTGAATTTGGTGCTAGAACCTTCTTTTGCTTTTGAATCTAATGTGACCTGATGGTGAATGAGCTTCTCCCTGTGGTTCAGTAGTTCCCACAGCTGTGTGGGTTTTTTACCATTTTTTCTCTTTTAAACTAATTCTTGACTTCTGCTAATGCAGCATCTTTCACAGACCCCCCAAGCGAGTGAAAATGCAGTAATTTTTTCCTGATGCTGTGTCTCTCTAGTTTTGAAGGGTCTGAGAGGCTCAGCCCATTTTCTGGATCTTSCTTTGGTAGTCTGTGCATAATTCAGTTGTATGGGCTGTCCTGCAGTCACAGCTTCTGTCTCAGTGCAGTTKGGTCTCCTCCTGAAACTTCTGTTTCCAGCCCAGTTGTCAATAAGTTATTGATCAGGTTAGAGTTATCACAGTGTTCCATACAGCCTCTTCTTTCTAACTTTTTGTCATTTTGTTTGAATTGGTTTCAGTCTTCCTAACAGTACTTCATGGATATAGTACAGAAATTAGTGGTATTGCCCTGAAAATATTCACRTCATCACTAAGAACACCTGGTACGTTTGATGGGGGAGGTTGGTGAGTTTTCCTGCTTATTTTCAGCAATGACTTTCTTGAGGACACATGGGGTCCCATTCTCTGACTATCACTTGTGCAGAACAGCAATCTGGTGAGGTTACCTCTGGTTTTCTCRCCTCCACTTTCACGTGCTCAGTCAACTAAGAAGTTTTCGTGCTGTTCTGTGCATCTTTCTCCTAAAAAACATGGCTCTATCATGGATGTTTTCAGCTGATTGACTAGCTGGCAAAACACGTTGTTGGTAATGTGCTCCATCTGCTTTATGTTCTCCAGGATCCAGGAGCAGTTGGTAGCGAGACTACCAAGGCGGCAGTCCAGATTTGCATTGTGTCTAGTGTGTAGGATTGAAGGATTGAAGGAAAGAAACGGAGGAAGGAGTGTTACATTTCCTCTCAGCTCTGTACAAGCAAGTAGGACACCTTAAATGCCATTAGAAAAATATTCGCTTGTGTGCCACTGAAAATATATTAGAGAGACATTTTTCTAGATAATTGTTCAAGTAGTCCTTTATTGTGTTTCCAGTCTTAAAAATGAAATAAATCTCATGCAGTGTAGCTCTTTAACAAAATCATCTGAACAGTGAATGAAAATGCATCTCAGTCACTCCTCCCACAATGTCTGTGCCTTTTATGGGCACTCTGATGCATTTGTTACCCAAATGATGCTGGATGTGAGCCAGGCAGAATAGGTGGCAACTGTAACTTGAACAAGTTAATTTAGACAAATTCCAAAGTTTAGGAATAWGTTAGGTTTAGTTTCAGATCTTGTTTCTCTTCTTCAGTTCATTAGTTTCATCCCTTCTCCATTTTGCAAACACAGTATATACTTTTCTTTCATTTTTCGTTTGGTGGCCACGGAGGTGTGAGGCCCAGAGACTGAAATCTGGATGTCCCAGGCATTGTGTTAGCAGCAGCAGCAGCAGCAAAATAAACCTCCTCAAGTCCCAGCCTTGAAATTGTAAAAGCAGTGAGAAAACGCTGCCTCCCCAAGCAGATTTTCAGGCCTTCTGCTGGGTCTTCTTACAAGGGTATTGGCATGGTGGAGACATTTCCTAACAGACAGATACAAACTCTTGAAAATGAACTGAAACTGTGAAGTCTCATTTCACATAAACTGTTATTGGGGTGATGTTTCAATTGCCCCCAGCTTGGGCAAAATTTGAACTGATGCCTCCTCCAAAGGCAGAAGGCTCCATGTCTTATTGCCACTCCTCTGAATCATCCAGGTATTAAAATAGTAAAATCCAACTGTTTCCATAGTGACTGTTCTTATTTAATATTTTACTTCTCCTGTCCTCTATCTGCCTTTAGAGTTGCTATTGCTTTATCGTTCACTTTCTTCCAGCAATTACACTATATGACTGATGGTTAAAAYACCAAACTCCAGAGACCTATTTTCCCCTCAGTACATGCCCATGGTTGCTTTAATGTTAATAGAAATCACATTTTTGGAGAAGCTTCATCAGTTTGTAATTTACCCCCTTCACACTAGAAATCAGGATTTAGTTTATTAGTTTATTATTATTATATTATAAACACACCCTCCTGCTGACCTTAGCACTGTCCACTCCTTGCCTCAGTGCCTCCCACTTGTCCTGGGGCYTGACTTTATTACTGCAAAAATAGGTCCTAAGACAACATAAAATTAAACCCATCCTTTCTGTGGCTGTTTGTACATTTGCTGCCCTGAGAGAGCTCAGCTTTTCACTGCCAACTTTGCTGACCTGGGGTCTGGGGAGAAGCAAATCCTAAGAATGTTTTTCACAGCTTTACCCCAGCTTGGGAGAGTGTGTTCAGGAAAGCACCATCGGTTTGATACAGTTAATTATGCAACTAATTCCACGGTCTATCTTTGATAAAGGGTTTGCTACACAATTCAAAGTACTTCCATTAGGATAGAGAAAAATCTTGACACTGCACTGCTTCAAGTTGTTGAAAAGGACAGCTCCCTTTGTTTGATTGGAATAAAAATTTCTTAAAAAGAGATTTAGAACAAGACTCTGGAAATGTGTGAGGCTTAAGAGAATAAGAGGGGAGATGTTTTCCTCACTCTRTGGTACTGACTAAGTCTGAGTTCTCCTTGAGCAGTAGCACCTTTCAGACTGGAGAGGAATGCTTGCTCAGAACAGCTTGGTACCAAAAAGAACTGATGTGCTCAAACTGGGGAATCTGGAGCACAAASTGTAACCAAACAAATGAGAAAAACCCAAACACTCTGAAATGAAGGTAAARTTCTTGGGGTTTTCGTAAAAATGATTTGCTATTTTTAGGCTATCCAGGACTTGAATCCAGCTTGAATCCTTTGGCAGGAATGTGACACTTTTGAGGTACAGCTCAGTCCTGGTGAAAGAAGATGCAAAAATCCACCCATTTAAGCCCAGCAGAGATACAGATGATCACAGAAAATAAGCCTGTCCSTTTGTCAAACCTAACTCTAAAAGATCAGGTGAAACCAGATATTCCCACCAGCATTATTTATGTCATGCCCTTAGTACTATGCCCCTACTKTTCTTTGGCAGAAAAAACRGAGGGGAAAAAAAAMCCCAGAAGAACAGAAAAAAAGAGGAATGGATGAAAATCCCWGTCCAGGTACAAATTTCTAAGCATAAATAACCCCAGAAAATAAAGCTTTTGACTAAGGCATCCTACCCACAGCACAGCAGTACCAGAAGCTGCCGTTCTTTCCTTGTGGCCTTTTCCTTGACAGATACATGTGTACTGCCCTTTGTGAATAGACACTTCTCCCTCTCAATCTGTTCCCTCAGCCCTCTCTATCCTGGGCACCCACTTGTATGAGGCAGGAATTGATATATTTTTAACTTTGCATCTGTGTGGGTGCATGTGACTGGCAGGCTGCCAACGTCTGTTGTTTCTGAACTCTTGTCTTCAATCATTTTGGAAGTAAGCCTTGTAGGGAGACACTAAGCAGGGATGAAAAAGGATTTCAGCCTACCTGCTATGTGTGGCAGTAACTAATCACTTAAAAGGAAAACACGAGATAAAGTTCAGTGCAGAATGGAACAGAGGAGAAAAATTCAATTTGTTCTTTTACATCTCAATTGTGAAACACTTCAAATAGGTGGTTATGTATTCAAAAAGATTAAAACTACAGCCAGATTTTCTATGGGACCAGATGATATCCTGGCACCCTTCTGCTCTGGCTCCATTTCTATCACCTGGAAAGCTGGAAACAGAGCTGCCAACCTGTCCAAGTCAAATGACAGCTCTGCTAGGAGAGTGAGTTATGTTAACTCTAATCATACTTTTTTGGTGTGATTATTTGGCCCAGGCAAGGTAAATTATTACTAAATCTCCTAAACTTGYTTCCAAACTAATAAGGTGCCCCTTTGTGAAGCAGGATTCTGACATCCMGCGTGGGCATTAATGTTATTTACAGAATAATGTGTGAAAACAGTCAATTCACAAATCACTGACAGATGTATCTTCTTTCCATGCAAGTTTCATAAAACAGCAATATGAAAGCACTTGAGAAAAAATAATGAAATATTTCAGCTGTCCAACCATGCAGAAAGWCCAGTAGACACAGAATGGTCACTTTTGCCGTAGAAATAACAGCACAAAGGTGTTAGAAGGGTTAATAGTGGCTGTGCAACATTCCAGAGCTGCAATGTGCTAATTTTCCATACCTGTGTATAATTTCTTTGTATTCTTTCACTTCACATTCTTAATTGTTACCTATTTTTTGATTATTCTCTATGGAGTGAAATTTTACAGCTCTTTTGTCTTTTTATTCTGTGCTGAGGCCTCTAGGCTGARCATATTTCTCTGCTGTGCTCTAATGCTCTCCTTTATCTTCAGGGCATTAGTTCTGTTTGTCATAAAACTGAASAGCATCTGATAGAAGTAAAGTTTCTCTTCCTTTTAAACCATGGAAAAATGTATTGAATGCAATGTGTGCTTTTGCAAGTCTTGTATCTCTTCAGGATGTGTGGCCTTCTGCCATCAGATCTCAGATGTGGTAYATTTAAATATTTAAATRTATTTAATGTTGTGCTGTATTTAAAAAGCAAGGCCACAGTAACTTTGGTTACTTTTAATATTGGAGCCATTTTACTTTATATTGCTTAGTCACATGTTTTTAGTGTTCAACTCAGTTCWGCTTCTCTGTGTGATAAAAGTAACWGATCTGTSTGCTCCTCTAAAATAGYAAACACAATCTTAGTAATTAAACTGAGAAAACAAGACTTAATTTTGCTAGTTTACTCTACTRGGCTGCCAATACAGAAGCCAAAAGCTGCTCCTTGTGCTGAGCACTGTGTGTGGCCAATAGACTGTCCCAATAAGTCAGCTGAAATAATTTCATTGACTTKAGATTAGGCTCAATGTTATTTGTCTGTCATGAGAGCACAGGATTTAGTGTAACAGCGGRTTTTGTGCTGAATCAGCAGTAGGTAGTGTCCAATTTATTACACTGGGAGTGGGAAGCCTTTGAGCACAGATTATTTGTCCTGTCCCACCACTGCCTGTCTCAGCATTGGCAAGGAGTCAGTGCCTGGGCACAGATCTAAAAATGCTTCAGGGATGGGAAAGCCTCAGRARGGYRGCGTGGTCACCAGGGTAGGTAAGGAGGTGGSCTTTTAATAACCCACTGAAACTGRGGCAAGATGAATGCAGAATATCACACTCTGTGAGCATTTGAGATTATTTGTCCTGTCCCACCACTGCCTGTCTYAGCATTGGCAACAAGTTGGCACCTGGGTACAGATCTAAAAATGCTCCAGGGATGGGAAAGCCTCAGGAAGRTGGYGTGGTCACCAGGGKAGGTAAGGRGGTGGCCTTTTAATAACCYRCTGAAACTGRGGCAAGATGAATRCAGAATATCACAYTCTGTGTTGTRTATYTGACTATACCATTTCATGCATCCAACTTTTTTATTTAGGTGTCTAGAAGGATGTGCAACAGATGAAATTGTCAGTGGGAATTCTGAGGTGAGGGAAGCACTCACCACGTTCCCCCTCACTTTGTACATCACTGGTTACTGTGCTACCACAGAGGCTTTTCCCCTCTGTGTGTTCTCTCCTGTGCTGCATCATGGTGTACTCACACAAAACATTATTTGCTGTGAGCACTGCTGGCTGCGATAACTGTAATGTAGCACAGCTGATTTTATGGGGAATTTTATTTAAAAAACAGTGAGCACTAAATTCATGGACCTTGAAAGACAAATAAAACAGATTCATAGATGACAAATCTTGAACTTTGTTTCAGTTCATTGGGGGTTTATGCAATACTTGTTGAACTGGTTACTGTGATGACAGAAAGTAGATTGAAAAATATAGAGAAAATAAAAGGGTAAAAGGGAGTGGGACTCATCTTTGTCCTTGTAAACCAGCAAGCAGCTAGTCCTAGGCCATCTGTCACTTCACTCTTGAAGCCCATGCCAGTGTAGACTTACGCTTTCCTGACCTTTGAAGAACTGCTTTTTCTCTTAAAAGGATGCTAAACTCCTGGTGGAAACGTAGATAGCAAAAGATCRTGTTAAATTTATCAGTGAGTAGTTTTCTTTAGTTTTCTGCATTGACAGAGTCTCGTTTCGGGAAGTATCTAACAAAGAACAGATAAATCTGAGACAGATCATAAAAAGTAATTTCCTAGTATTTTTTCTACTTTGCCTAATTTAGACTGGCTCAGAAGACCTTCTTTAATCATCTGATATCATAACACAGAAATGTGTTTAGCCTTACAAAAAAAAAAAAAACCCTCAGAGATAAATCAAAAAAAAAAAAAAAAAAAACCCTCAGAGATAAATCATTGAAATAATTGATCTATTTCAGTTCTGCTTCAGACACATTTCAAGGGCAGAAGTTATTTCTATATGTCATTAAAAAGACTTGGTGCATTGCTACAATTAATTATTTGATTAATATTAAAGTGGAATGAGATTTGTGGCCTCTCAACTCAATTGTATGTGGGTTTTCTTAAATTGTTGTTCAGTTCTGTGAGGCCTTTGTAGCTATATCTGTTAGCTCACAGTTTGAAAATGAATCCTCAACCCCTGACTAGTAATGTACTTGAAATTGGAGGCATTACTTGGAAATTAATTTTTTGAGTTTTGGATAGATAAAAAGGAAATTGAAAAAGCGTACAAAAGTGCAAACCATATGACTTAAAAAAGTTACAGCTTACAARTTAAAATATTTGTTTTTCATCGGTCCATAGAGACAGCCATATTCAGGGAGATGAGCAATTTTCACCATCTATGATTTCTGAACATGGTCAGCACTGTCTTGGGACATCCAGCAATAACATCTACCAYATTTCACAAATAAATCTCAGGGCACCTCTTAGAGATGGGAAAGACAGAGATCAGGGAGCTGAACAGACRTTTGGGACATCACCCAGCAGCCAAGAAGCTTCGCCAGACAGAGAATCCAGACCTTTGGAACATTTCAGTGCTGGTAGGACACTTCACAAAGCTTTCCTCCACTACTCACTGAAAGATTTGCTGTAGCAATTTGTTCATGGACTGAAGCAGTTTGTGGCACAATCAGAGACAGTGCACAATTGATTTCACTTATCCCTGTTCAGGCACATTTCTAATTTGCTTTGGAGCCTGACATCTCTAAATCAGGGAGCTGCAGTGTCCCCCTCAGTGTGTGAGTTCACCTTAGATGGRGAAGAGAACTGGGCCACGTTTATCTAATCTTTTTGTGAATACTTTTATGAATACTAAGTGCYTCATCTCAGTGACCTATTGCAGTAGTGACTTGACAGGTTAATTATAAGTGATGTGGGAAAAAGTATTCATTAGCTTTAAACTTTACTGCACTTCAACTTCACTTGCTTGTTCCCTTATTCTTGTTTTAGTAAAAGGTAGATAGGAGCCCCACATTTATCTTACTATTTCTTCTGTCATGTCCACTATCCCTGAATTAAGTACTGCAATTTTTTTGTATTTTTACTCCCTTACACAACAAAATATATTGAATTCTTGTGAGGAGAAGAAAAGACCTTGCTCTCATTAGACAGATGTCATTTGAAAGGGCCAAGACTATGTTTCAACATTGTCAATCTGCAGCTGCAGAGAGGCTCAAATTCTCTGTCTTTCCATGATTATACCTCTGAGGCAAAGGCTGAGTAGGAAGCAGTTATGCCTGTAGAGTAAACAAATGACACTTTGTCCTATCATTCATGGCCTGTGAAATCTCTTTAGTCCAAACTGAGAACAGAATGCTATCCTGAGAGCAAGGAACCTTTCAGACAACCATTTGAAAACASTTCCAAGCCAGCCACACGTCTGCCCCCTCTCAGTTACAGAATTCACATCATGTATCCACTAGCAGGAGCCATGGAATTACCATCCCTTCAGATTCCTTCACCACAAGGATTGCCAAGCTGGGGGTGTGCAAAACAGTGCCTCGGGACCGGGGTCAGCCTCGTGTTGTGTGGGTGTGCTGAACCCCACCCAGGATGTGTGGGGAAGCAGGGGCAGGAGGTGCCTTTTGTGCCCATTTGGAGAGCTGGCACAAAGCTCTGCCTGTGCTCGGGAAGGTGAGGTGACAACTGCAGGGCTGCTGCTCTGAGCTGGGTGCTGGGGAGACCTGAGCCATTCTTTCTGAGGGAATTGATGGTCTTCATCTCCTCTGGCACTGACATTCCCAATACTTTCTTCAGGGATRAGCCCTGAAGGGGCAGGGCTACACTGCAACTCTGTTCACACCCTAATGCTCTCTCACTCATCAGAGTCTGAGTGGCATTTCTTCCACCACTAATGATGCCTCCAGCTTTGTTGGTCCAGCCCTTAGTTCCTCTCAGGAATGGTTAGTACCTATGTTCTCAAATGCATTCTGAATTGCACTTGCAGTGAGCATTTACACTTATGTTATATATATGCCATCCTTTATTCCCCAATTACTCAGCAAGGAGCACTAACTCAGCTGCTGGGAGGCAATGCAGCCTGTTCCATGCTGCTGTGGGAGAAGAGCAGTGTTTGCTCCGATTCACTGCAGTACCAAAGAGCTGTGGTGGATCCTCCCAAGGCAGAYAACCTGCTGGGCAATCAGCTGCAGCACTAAGAGGTGCAACAGATGCATAATTGCAATTAACAGCGTCTCCTTCAAAAGTAATGTGTTGTCAATGCTAATAGAATTCATCCAGTGTTGTATTTTCTGTGCCATCCTCCATAAGAATGCCTTGGTGGGAAATACTTAGGCTTAATAAAATTGCATCCTCTGGCATTAATAAATGAATGCTTTAGATTATATCAGAGCTCAGATCAATATATTTTTCCCATATAATTTCATAAACCCAGCAGGCACACTGTCACATGTAGATGTATTCAAACATCCCAGCTGTAGTTGCTCTCTTTCATAGGATGGCTTTGCTGTTCTTTAACCTCTGTCATATGGCTAAACCTAGGAGACATCCTGTGAAAAGGAAAAAGAGAGAGAGGAGGATGAAGGGGGCATTATTCASAATGTAGAGGAAAAGTGGGACAGGCACCAGTCAACTGAGTCTGCCCAGTTCTGGAGTTCATGGGATTGCTGTTAGCTGGAAGGTAAGATTGCACACTGCTTTGTCTCTCTGGGTACCACAGAAAACAGCAGATTATTCTTCCAGAAACTTGCAAGTTTACTTTCATTTGAMGTGGCCCTGAATCTGGTACTATGAGCTTCTGAAGAACAGCTTAAAAAATGTATTTTCCATTAATCCTCATCCTTGTTTCCCACTCTTCTATAATTGTCTGTGTTAGAGCAGAAAATGCCACTTCTTCCTTCTTAAAAATACCAATTTTGACTATACCATTATGACTTTAAAAAATGTAATTATTTTATTTCTTGTTTGTRCTGTRTTTAGAAATCCTGGCAAGGCAGGAAATTAAAAGCAAAAAAAGGAATGCGACTTCTGGGCCGTGATGATTTTGCCTCTATTGTTGTTCAACAGACAAATATTCTCAAAGTCTTAATTCACAATCATTTGCATTTCATGAAATAACAAATCCCTGAGTCTTGTGCTTGTACAAGCAAATACTTGTACTTGCTWCATTTCTCTAATGTCTCTAGGTACCTGTGCAGATTCCTGTTCTGCTGCAGCTAGAGAAAACCTTCCTTCTCAGCCTGCAGACAAACTGACAGCAATAAATAGAGTGCAGATCCCACACATTCTTTTCAGTTAGGATGAACAGGAAAATAGGGACACAAAGCCATTTTTTTTTTCTGTTTGTAATCCAGGTCACCTTTGGGGGTAAAAATGTACATCTTGGGTGTGTGAAATGACAGGCTTGTCCAACATAAGCCTCAGCAGCTGTGAATATCAGCCTGAAGGCCTGGAGGAGATGTCCTGCCATATGGGATTCCTGCAGCTCTTCCTGTACCTACTCACTGCAGCAGCAACAATGCACAAAATGCTGATGGCAACAGCAAGAACTAATTGCTCCTGAACCTCACTGCTTTGTCGCCAAAAGTTTACTTTCCATTTCCTGTAAAGACATCAATCAGTGACCCTTCACAATGGTTTTGAGCTAAAACAAGGCTTTATTGTGTTTAAACGAAATGTGGGGGGAAAGCTGGAACATGACTGGTCCCTTCCATGCCCTGTGATGTGATGTCTGAGTAAGGAGCCTGGTGACACTTAAAGGCAGCATTAACTGCAGTSAGTCCCACAGGGCTTGACTCCAGCACTCACAGAGAGTGTCCCCTTCTCCAGGATTGGGGTCCATGGGGATCTCTTCTCACCCCTCTGGAACAGGTGCAGTGCCAAAGTTAAAAACCCGGTTCTTACTCTGAGCTGGAGAGAAAAAAATTGCCAATTTCAGCTGGGCAACCTTTCATTCATTTCACCTCACCTTTCAGGCGAGGGCCTGGCTGGTGCCTGGCTGGTTTTTATGGCAATGGCCACGTCTTTGGCCATGAGCACACCCTGATCACTCACAAGCACAGCCGAGGGGAGATGTTCAGCCATCATCCCTTACTGGCTCAATGGTGGCTTGTGTGTGCACAAGGGACAGGAAAAACATCCCTGGAGCTGTTTGTTTGAGAGGCCCACCACTGAATTTGTRGCAAAGGAAAGGGAATATTACATTTACTGAAAGAAAAATGCCCCTCCCTCCCTCCCTTCTTTCAGTTTCTCTGAGTTTGAGGGGCTGGACATTTCTTTTTTGATCTTTAGAGAAGCAGTAAACACTATGGAAGAGCTAAGGAAAACAGAAGCCAAGTGATGCATTTAATTTTGCGTTGAATTAAAGCAGTTCTGCTTTTGAAGGAAAAAAAAACTACCTTTTTCCTTTCCTAGGAAAAAAAACCCAACTACTGCTTGCATACTCCAGTTATTCTGAAGCCCTTTCTTTCATGAAGAAGCAAAGATGAAACTTCACTGAGCTGATCATGTTTCCCAAAAGTTCAGTTTAGCTCCTAAGATCCTTTTCTTTTTTTCTATCTCTGAGTTTCCCCTCTGGTCTGCTCCTGTGTTGCTCTAACRCTGCCTCCTTCCCAATTTGCTTTTGAAGTAAATTTAGTGGGACAGTGAAGACATCACTAAGGAAGAGTATGGGGTGAGGATACTGACTTATTTAACACACAAGCTCAGATCTCCATCACATTGAATGGTTTCTGAAGGACTGCAAAATCTGACATTGCATATGCCCAGATAGCTCAATTTTAATGTGATATAAAAGAAAAAYCTGCTTAGTGTTCAAGTGGAAATTCGCACTTGGCTTGCAGTAAAAGAAAAAAATAATCCTAATGAGAAATCTATCTTGATAGCTCAATTTCATTTCTTCCAGCTTGAGAGAGCAGTTGCATCCTTCCCTTGTTTACAATGCAGTGGAAGGAAAGCAGTCACCCTCAGTGCTGAGAGCTGCAATTAACAGATCAATAGCCACTTCCCCTTCATGAAAACCACGTTCTGTGCTGGGCTGATATTTTATTCCTGTATTGTGATCAGCACGATGSATCTTTAGTCTCTGCAGGTGAGTCCTGCCAGCTCCAAGCTGCTGAGAAGAAGAAGGTGTGAGCAGAGGGCTGGAGCTGCTCTCCCTGCACATCCCCTGCCCTTCCAACACCGGCTCCTGCTGCTCCACTGGGCAATTGCTCACCTTGTTCCACTCCACTGCCYTCTCCCTCTCCTAATGATTCACCATATGACTAAGTGGAACAAATCTCTGATGTCATAAAATGCAAAACGTACATTTTAATCAGTATAATATTCAGATATCTGCTGGGTGTATGTTTATGAGRAAGTTATTTACTTCTAATCACTGAGAGGTGCTCTAGTGGTGATAGATTATTTTCTTGGCTATAAAAATTTATCTAATGAACTTAGGCTACATTTCTTCTTTGTCAATGGATTTTGTCTGGGCTTCTCTAAATATAAATATTATTTGTAATTGTTTGCCAAATTGCTTTACCAATGGTTCTTGGTTTTCAGATCATTTGTGAGTTGTTCTAGTACTTGCCTATGAATAGGAGAGAGATGTAATTTTGTTTGGATTAGTCACATGGTCTTTAACTGCAGGACTTTTGCTGTGATCTTCAGCCTTTATGAATTCAAATTTTGCTTCTTATGGCTGCTTATTGATTCACTTGTGTTTCATGGCTGCTTCCTTTTCTTGCCAATATAATAACTAATAAATTTATTTATGGGAGGCAAGCAGAAACTGGACATGAATATACAAAGCTTGTTCTGAGCTTGGGGATTTTCTAGGAGGAAAAAAAAAAGATTGGGAGAATTAAAAATAAATGATAGGCAAATATTTATGCTTCAAGAATCCTTCACTCCCACGGAAACACTCACAACATAGATATAGGTCTCTCCTTAAATAAGAGGACATTTTCCCTGGCAGTTTTACATTCAGAATTCCTGTTGGCTTCCACTGTCTGGAAATTGGCTGAAGGTTAAGTATATAGATAAAAGGTCACCAGTAGCCACAAAGTAAGTCATAACTATTACGATTTTTCATTAACAACTTGAGAAGCATTAAAGTAATGAATTCTCTATTATCCTTTCCTAGYAAATGCATTCTCGGTATGATAAGAGCATCAAGTAAGAGTCAAATGTGTGAATATAACCCAGATAAGAAAAATAGCTGACACCTGGGCACTGGAAAATGAAAAGCTAACTTTTCCTGTAATGTAATTAACTCTTGACACAGTTTAGGTTTAATTGAATGGGAAAGCACCACAAGATAACTTTATTCTTGTCATTGGGTCATTTTTACCTTTGTTTGAGAGGTGTTATGCTTGATAGAAACCAATTAGAACTGAATTTGATTTTGCAAATKATTCATTTAATCTTTAGTTCTCATCTATCAGTCTAGAAAATAAGGTAATAGAAATACATAGTGAGCATGAATTAAGTTATGTGTTTTGTTAAGAATGTTTGAAATTTGTTTAATAACTTTACATACTTCAGACATCMGGAAGTATCTTCAAAGACATTGACAGCTGTCATTATTTGACATATGTACATTTCAAAATCTTGTTTATTCAGAGGCTGAAGTCTTTGTGCTGGTTTTCAGGYCTGTATTTCACTCTCTTGGCTTTTATAGACTGTGTTAATGGTGGTGTGGCCATGATGGTCTGAGATATATGAGAAGTAATTACAGAAGTGTAGCTGAATGTCAGTGGATACTAATAGGAGTTTAAAATACTGTCAAGGCACCATGATGYACTGTCTCATGATACTAATGCAGTAATACCAAAGTTAACTTTAGCAGAAATTTTTGGGGCATTGTTTACAGATTTCAAGGCTCTCCTGAGACCARGAAAATATTCTTCAAAGGGGGCCAGCAGCGCTGCCCAACTCTTAGATGAGCCCTTGCATTGTTTCAAAAGATTCAGCACAAATAGTCAACTGTGCAAAACCAATATAGACATTTCACRAGATTAGTGAACTTCTCCCATCTTCTGTAGTGTTTTTCTTCATGGATTTTTTTTCTTTACTTTTTCTGCTTCATAGGTTCTGTACAGATCATTGTTTGCTCCTGAGGGTATACAAAGCTTCAGTCCCCCTRTGCTGGAGGTCAAAACACATGAAACGTTGGCTTCTCTTGAGCACACTGRATCCAGAACCCAACAGGCATGAATGGTGGGTTGAGGAAATTGCAGAATTGCATGGATGGTGGGTTGAGAAAAAGTCTTTTCAGATCTTCTCTGAAACTTCTCAGACTGGAAACATTTTATATCTCTCTCAGTACAGTGTTAAAACTGCCCTGATCCGTGAAACAGGGTCTGAGAAGGCARTGCCAGGTTTTCAGCCAGCTTGTGCCTTCCTGAACACAAGGCAGCAGCTGGAACCTCTATTTCACAGGGACAGRACTTGCTCAGCCCCTCTGGAGTGGGCCAGGGTGTGCTGACACGAAAGCTCAGTCTGGGGAGCTGAAGACCTGTAAAAGGCCTTGGTGGGCAGCCTGTTTTCTAGGGAGCAAATTCCAGACTGGTAATGACTAAAGAACCTGCCCATGCCAGGAAATGTTCTGCCTTTGTCTAATGTGTGAGAATCCAGGAATTTCTTCTTTCCTCCAAGTTAMACTGGATGACAGAGTCAAAAGTAGGTGGGAATGCTCAGGAATGCTCAGCTGAGCTATACCTGGCTCCAGTCCCTCTGCTTTTTGCTCTGCAAGGTCCATCCAGTTTTGTCAGTGAGAGGCTCAAGCCCTTCTCCTGCGTTTTCAATGGTTACCAGGAGCTGTGCTGTCTCCCCAGTCTGCCCAGTTGCTCCTCTCTAGTTCAGGTCTRTGTTTGGGTACTCCTCACAATGGATAAGTGAGGCTGAAGCCTGCCCAGACAGGATATTAATGATCCATCCACTCCAGGCATGTCATATTCCTCCCCATTTCCCTGTTGCATTGGTGCCATAGATTGATATATTGCAGTCAGTTTTTTTTCTCAGTCGTTTCTGGAGCCCTCCAGTCTGGCATTGCCATCGCTGAGCAGGAGCTGAGCTCCCACGTGAGCAGAGCACTCTGTGCTGCTCCACATGGTGGGTGAGCACAGGACTGGTGTTTGGATTTATGATGCTGTGTTTTTCCACTCAGGAATACCCTTTAAGAATACCTTGCTATTTCTAGGAAGCCCCAGCCAGTGGTAAATTATAGCTCCATTATATGGCAATGGCACCCGGTGGCTCYTGGAAGCAGAGTTCATGCAGCTCTTAATGAATCATGACACCACCAATCTATTACCAGGGTGGGGGTGATATATCAATAACCAAACTTCCCTTGGAGCCAAGCAACAATCAGAGCTACGAGCTTGGTTGATTTTGCATGTCGGCCTGGGTGCACCTCTGAAAGCACAGAGATAGTGCAGCTTTGCATTTTGAATAGCTGTGCTGGTCACAGCAAAGCAGCCCAAGTCCTTCAGCCTCTTCAAATTTTGAAATGAAACAYATACTGCATTTTATTATATGGGTATTTATTTCTCACAGTGCTTTCTTGAATTTTGTTTTTATACCCTGGAATACCAGCATGCATTTTCTCATGGCTCGGATGTTTTCTCTAATACAAATCATGGAGTCACATCAACAAAGAAAATTCATCTTTCCTCTTATTTGTATTCAGCTCATGTAATTTTATTCTGGAATGGTAAAAAGAGGTKTGAGAGATTCACATATAATGTTCATCAGATCTTAATGAACGTGTGAAGTGATTCCATCACAAATGTGTACTTATAACTTCTGCACAAGGTCAGACTTTGTCAGTATTGATTGGGAACAGAATTAAAATGCCAGGAGTTGTCCAGTTTATCATCAAGCTGCTGAAACCATCTCCTCTCTGATATTTCAACAAAGAAGCCTCAGGCAATCACAGTAATYATTCAGAAAAGCAAATCTCGACTACTTTTAAATGCAAAATTCCCTGTCCTAGCCAAATGATTGTTAGCAAGGGATTACAGCATTATAAAAAATACTTTGCCCTTCCTTATGCATGAATCAATCTTGTTTACATCTGACCGAAAGATAAAGACAAAAWTTCAGTCAAAAAATTCTAGAGATCAGGTTTCAATGCC
This sequence comes from Malurus melanocephalus, assembly GCF_030028575.1. Lineage (NCBI taxonomy): Eukaryota > Metazoa > Chordata > Aves > Passeriformes > Maluridae > Malurus > Malurus melanocephalus. The sequence goes on from NW_026623288.1 coordinate 1,156,454, forward strand.
CAGCAGATGACGTCAATAAATACAAAATAATTCTAAAACGTTCAATAATACCTAGTTTTTAGCTGAAGCTTCTTGTGAGATAAATCAATACACTCCGATATGACCAAAGTTTGTTCTATGATAACCTCCGAGTTATTTCAATTAAAACAAAATAGCAAAATATTCTCTCACTTGAAGCAATCTTAAACCTGGTAAGAGCAGTTTTTTCTTYCAGACTCAAAGGCATAGGTTTGAAAGCACATAAGCAAATAGGAGTGTTAAATGTGGGACTCTCACTTCTTTCACTGAAGCAAGTTTTCTTACATGCTATCAGAGTAGCTGAGATAAAAATAAATAAATAAARATAGAATGTCAGAGCAAGGAAAATGCATGTCACCCATAGCCTGCTCCTGCTARGAAACAAGGCAAAGAGGAATGAACTACAGCAGAGTAGACCTGGAGGGCTGGGCTCCATAGCAAGCAACACTCAGCAGCTCCTAATCCTGGTTTTGAGAGGTCTTACCTGTCTGTCCCCAAGGAARGGCTTAGAGCAGGGATCTGACAGGAACTGAAATGCTAAAGCAGCAGTGAGGAGCAGGATATACACATTTAACACACAGGGCTTGACCTCAGTGAGGCTGGAGCCTCTGCTYACACTGAGTGACTCTGCAGCCTCTCGTAGCTGATGTCCTGCCTGACACAAGGCCTGGGCTCTCTCTGGCCACAGTGCAGTGCAGAACCTGAGCCCTCTGTGCCCAAAACAGCCTGCTATGGAGCATCCCCCTCTAATGAGGCCAGATCTTCTACCTGATAGCACTCTACATCAGTCAACTGACTAGTTCATTTAGGTTTAAATGGCCCTTCTGCCTGAAGAGAAGTGTTGGCTGCTGTCTTCATCTGTCATGGCCATCTGCTCTACTCKTTTTTTCTTCTCAGCATGACTAAAGTAACTTACATATGAGAACAGATTGMGGGACACACATTAACCTCTTTAGAGACCATAAATGATCCCCCAGGAGCAGAGAGTTTACTCTTAAGCTCTGATTCCCCTTTTCTTGCAAGCACACACATGCTATCTTATGCCACTATTCCCACATCTGAGTGTTTCAGGCTTCTCAAAATAACTGTCTCTCTAATTTTCTCTTTGGGGCACATTTTGCTTTCAGTTTTTACAGACTTCCCACTGACGTCAATGAAAGCCATGAGCACATATTAAGGGCAGCATATGTCCCAGAGTCAATGCTTTCTTTTTTCTCATGTCTTTTCCACTATAATGGAATATCATCTTGAATCAAMCTTGTGTCATTAAAAAGTAATAACATGCTATGACTTTTTGAGCTCTGTCATTGCACTCACTGAATGAACTTAGGCACACACAAGATAATTATCTTAAATACCTATCAACACACACCCTTCCTATAAACACGAGGTTGACTGAGGTAAGCTGGATAAGATTTCAGTCAATGGTTCCTAAAAGTAGATTTTATGTATAAAGATACAAGTGGAAATTTAGGTGCTCTTTTCCTTACTCCATCAGTGGCTGTGTAGCTCATTTTTTCCTGGCTCTTATACCTTAAATATTGTTTAAATATTAACAGCAAAGCAAAAGATTCCACATTATATAGTTGAAAAAGCACAGGGTACAAAAATGATAGATCGGTTAAAAGGTCAGACTCTACCTGTCTCTCTCCAAGCTTCAGTACTGCAGCCCAAAGAACAAGGGTTCTGGCTTCTATTASCCACAAGGAAGAAAGAAATTATCAGAGATCTCAGGTAATAAAAGCTTTTTTTCCACTCAATTCTGCAAATGCAGGAAGATGCAGCCTGGCCTTCAGCCAGTATGAGAGCAAACTCTGTCTCCCAGGCAATCTCAGCTCACCTGCCACCCTCTATTGCACAGCACACAAGAGTTACTGGGGTTTTTGTATGGCCCAAGCATCAGAGAAAGGAGGAAATGTAAATAAGTGTCTGAGGTTCAGGTGACAGCACCACTCAGGTTAGCAGCTTGGCATCAAAATGAAGAGAGCTTCAGTCAGAAAAGTGTTAAAGCTTTTATTGTAGGCACAGGATAATATATCCCTGTGAAGATCTCGTCCTGGTCTCTGCTAATTGCACCTCAGCATAATCCCTAAAGCAGGAGATTTTTGTATTCCTTGCAAGGTTTGCTTGTATTAACTATTCTAATGCCAGATATTCTTGGCACCCTGCATGTTGTGATTCAGCCCAGGATTCTGGTAAATTTCTGCAAATAAATTTACCTTCATCCCTWTTCCTTCTGCTCTTCTCTTGGCAGTGTCCAAGACTGCAGAGTTTGTGCTGAAAGCTGTGCTGACCTATTGGCATCTGTCACAGAAAGGATTCTACCTTTAACTGCAGTTTGTTGGTGGTTATGCAGCCTGTGCAGGATCAGAGAATCAGAAAGTGCTGAGTTGGAGGGAACCCACCAGGATCATCGAGTCCAACTCTTCATTAATTAATGAGTTTTAGATGAAAATACTTTTTTTCATCAGCTTTACCTGATTAACACATTTATTTATATAATTTTAAATATTTTTTTTCTATACTAGTAATTTACAAATCAATACATGTGGCATGCAATTTTGTTTAATAACATAGGCCAATACTTAATTAATGCTTYACAATCATGTGAAATCCTGTTAACACAGTAACATAATATATGCTGAATGTTTCGTTGTTCTAGTCCTGGCCTGCTGAAAAGGAAGCCATAATAAACATCTTTCATAATTAATATACAAATATAAAGAGATTGAGCTYGGACCCTATCATGTGGATGCAGCTTTTGCAGAAACTGTGAGTGATGGTTATGTAAGTTTTCTAGGCCATCAAAATACAGTCATCCCTAAGGATGTACTRGAGTATGTGTGTACAAGGTCAGGATTAAAATGTCCTTACTGAGCCTCTCTTTAGCTCTATTACATGCAGCTGTGTCTTGAAAACACTTCAGGCCAGAGACTGTATTTTTCCATTTGTTTTTGGAGAATCTGTAGGAGCGCTGCAAGCAAGTGATAACGACTCCCAATGAATCTCCTGCCTTTGGAGYAGTCTCATGGGATTTTCCTGCCATCTCATGACAATGATGTTGYCCTATTTATTGACTGACTGGGGGGGAACTGCCATTTGGAAATGGCTGACAGACCACCCCAGCTGAACTCTAAACAGCTACTGTGTGTAAACTGCATWATAGGAACTCCTAAAACTAGCTTGTTCTCCATACACACATAGTGCAGTAGAGTTGACAAAAATCAGTCTGGGATGTGTCGGCTTCGGTGTGTGCAACTTAGAGAACACATTGCACAGGCACTRTGTCATTTTTCTGTGCAAGATCATCCATTTTTTATGGCAGTTTCTGAAGCAATCCTGGAAATTAGCAGAACAAGGCTAAAAAGAAATGCATACTCACATTGYCTTTCTCTTTCCATTTTGGTGCTGAGTTCCATTGTCACAGATCATGTAACACCATCAAGTTATCCCTGATCTTAACAGTGCAGCACATCCTTCTCCTCTGTTGGTGCACAGCTTTTCTGGAGCCTCAGCCACCTGCACAGCATGAGGAGAGCTCTTTGTGGGTGCAGGAGGCAGCAGTCCTGTGGCTGTGAGGGAGGTGCACGCCTGCCCTGGGCTGCAGTGAGCTCAAAGTGCCCACACATGGATGGAGAAACCTTTGCCCACATCATTTGGGTCTTCTTTTAACCTCATTGTTGGGGCTTTGAAGATTCCTGACTGCTCTGACAAACCCCACACAGTCACACTTTCCACWGGGATCTTTGAAAAACTGGCTAAGAAGTAACTGGGCATTGGCTATCAAACATCTCAACATTTGCAGAACAAGTTTTAAATCTGCTGATTTAGGTGACATCACAGCCTATTGAGAGCCACCTGTAARCCTCCTTGGCTTATACATTTGGGGAAAAGATTAAGTAGTGGCTCCAWTAAGCCATATGCATATTCATGCAAGGTTTGTTATTTGTATACTCATTACTTTTTCTGTCATAAGTATTTAAAAATCAACACCTTYTGTATGCAAATTTCTCCTTAATAATACTTGCCAGCCTTCAAATTAATGAATTGCAAGCATAATTTTGCGCATGACTTTGAATCACAGAACAAATTAAGATTCAGTCACAAAGATGCCATTTATCTTCTGTTTTGCAGTAGATGATTCTCAGTGCCCTGTGCGTCAGCATGTAAATATTCTGGCTGGAGATGCACAGGCTTGTACAAACAAATTAGTGAAAACTTCATCTACTGATAGTGCTTATTTTTGTATGTTCTTACATGTTTTCAGTAACTGCCAAGTACCCTGAACCTTTTTAAGAGCTGGGTGTGTATTTATATATACACTGCATTGACAGAGTATCATCTTAGCACCATGAACAATATATAAAAGACCTCCTCCTCAAAGATCCATAAGGATTATATAGGGCTATATAAAGATTTGTGTGACTTAGCTCTGCCTACAAATGCTGTCCAAATCATAGCAAAATCTAAACCTTACACTTTCTAATATACTAAGTAAAATATGGAAGTTTGTGGCAAAATTTTCTGACTGTTCTTTCTCAAATACCACTTTCTTCAGAGTCCTTATAGCAGAACTGTCTGGGCATTTCCACAGCACCCTCTAGAACCTGTTTTTATTGTCTAATTGCCAGTTAATGCATCCACCACACAACCCTGGAGCTTGATCCTAAAATAGCTGGAGTCAGAAGAGTAAGGGAGACTGGGCATGGAATTCTTGATGCTGTGAGAGCGAGGCATGCGTGCATGCCAGCCAGGTGTTTTGGTTGAATGAGTGATCCCTCAACCAGGAGAAACGATGTTTAAAAATGGCAGTGAAGTAGATGCATATCACAGAAAGTTTCTCCTAAATGAAACAATGCTGGTATCGAGGGCAGCTCATTTCACACTTGAGGACAGTTTTGAGGCAGGTTGTTATTTCAGTTTCATCATCTTTAGTTACTGCTTGGTTGGTAAAGAGGAAAAAAAATTAATCAACTGCACTACAATTAATCTGTGATATGATATGGCATGAGCAGTTATTACTCATAGTGAAAAGCAATTTACCAATTCATCCAAAAATAGCATAGGAAAAATCTTATCTGTAAAAATGATCATCTTACGCATTATTTCCATTTATGCATTAGCTCACTACAGCTACTTCTTATTAACTTTGGGAACTGTTAAGCATTTCCCCAATGTGCATATCTTAGAAGGATTTTCCATTGCTCATGTTTCCAATTGGTATAATGGAATTTCTGAAGACATGATTCTTACTTGTATCCCATTGCACTTTCTTGGGTTTTCAGTTTTAAACACCTGCTTCAAAAGCTTTTTTTRATTAATTCAGATTTTCTTATATTTTTTGGGGTGAGATTTTTTCACAATACTTGTGTTTTAAGGAAASGTGCTCCAATCAGAAAGAAGGAAACAAAGAATTCAGAACGTTTTTTGCTCAGTCTGCTGGAAATTCAAGAATTTGGTCCAATCCTCATTTGTCAGAGCCGGTTGTGAGGTGTAGGCAGTAMCTTGTGATACTTTACTATAAATAAGGGCCTCTACTGCATTTCTGTRGTGTTCTTGTCTTCCTGCCACAGCAATAAGCTCCACTAATCTTTCCACTCCATTGCTATTTAAATGGTCGTTAGCAGCACCAYTGACTGTCCCCAGTAAGAGACCAATGCCAGCTGTCTGAGCTGACATCAAACCTGTGAGCAACTTATTTTTTATCATAGCTGTGAGTCTGACAAAACACTGTAGTAGGGAATTAACCAGAAAAACAGTCTGCTTTTGTCTATTTGCTATTTCCTTGGCACATAACTGCCATGGGCACAGGCTGGTTTCCATCCAGTTARTCTGCATTTGGTGTCAGCTAAATGGTTTTGCTGTTCAATCATTCCAGAGCAGTCTGCAGAGCACATGAGTTATGGCAAGGTGGTGCTTGAGCCCTCTGTGTTTGCTGGCATAGGCAGGATCCTCACACACCTTATCAYTCGAGCTGTTTGCCTTTTCCTCATTCATACTTAGGTCAGAAAGATCTACTTAAGGTTAATGAGCCAATTGTTGTAAAAAACACCAGTCACAATGACTGTTTTCCTGCTTCTTATTATGTACATAAATTGATGCTGGAGATGGAGAAGTATTGTAGCATTCAGTATTGTTCTGTATACAAGCAGACAAAAATTGCTTGCTGGAGATAATTACCCACTCATGTACAATTCAGGAGAACAAATGGCTCTTTCATTAAATTCTTGATTCAGTACACACATTTTCTTGGACTTCGTTCTTAAGCGTAGCACATTGGAGATGTATTTTTAAGTTTTGAAACAAATTTAGAGTAAATTATAGCAAGCTGAATTCTGTTAAGTTCCCCAGGACCTGCTGATCTGTCCACTTAGTCATGTGCAGGTGAAAATTTSAGTCTCTTAATGCAGCATTCATGCTGAGGCACAGGAAGAAAACAAACACTGTGCTATGAAATTACCCTTTTAGAGGAGGTAGCTGTATAGTGAAATACCAGTTTTCCAGACTTTTTCAGTCTTTTATATTGCCTATAACCACTAAATAGGCAATTAATTTTTTACTTAAATTTCCAAATTATAATTTCATGGTTGTTTAGACTACGGAGGTGAAGAATCTTCTGAAAACATCATGTCCTGGTTAGTAGATCTCCCATTCATTGGCAAGGAGAGCATTTTCAGCAGTCCCCATCCTCACATCTGTGTCCACATTTAACCCCTACTGAGATACTTCTGGTTGCCTACAGAGTCCACAGTAGACTTAAGTCTAACTATCCATGCATGTCTAAAATCATTACTTTTCAGCACTCCCTCTGAGCTCCTTCATTTGTTCTCTTTTTTCATCACCTGACAAAATTTTCACTAACATAGATTCAGCTCTGCTATTTTGTGCTATCCTCAAAACTCTCCTTGTCTGCYTTGCTGTCTGCAATAATAGTTTGCAAAGTAAGTACAAAGGAGTTTTCATTTGCTTACAGCAAAATGATTTAAATGGGATAAAAATAAGGAGACTGACACTAACGAGAGGGATTTTTATAGCATTGAGAAAGCTGGGATTGCCACTTGTGATTGATATGTGTAGAGCTTCACACCACACAGTTCTGCTTTCTTCAATCATCATGCCAATTATTACACTAAAATGTTAGTGACACAGTCAGCAACTCRTATACAGCTGCTGGTTTCTCAAGTTAGCAAAGAAAATGCAGGTAATTCTAAAAGACAATTTTGGAAGGTTAATTTCTCACTGCCTGTTGAGAAAAAAAAACAGAGAAACCACTCAGAGATGCGGAAATAGGCCAATTTTGTAATGGCTGCAGATGTTCATTACAATTTGTATYATGAGAATTTTGTTCGAACTCTGTTCGTATCACAGCTAAAAACTGTTATGAGAGTGTTATAAGAATTATTCTATTTTCTGTTCTCTTTTAATCTTCGTAGCAGTAATGAGTCATCACAGAATTTCAGTCTTCAGTACATTGCCAGTTTCAAAATCACATCAAAATGCTGAACAAAAAGAGAAACTATGCAAGTTGAATCCCTTTTCATGAGATTTTTTTAAGAGATTAGTGATCTGCTTATGATAAATTGTATTTCTAGGGCTCTTCCTGATGCAACATTTTCTAATCATAGCTATGAGGTAGATTACCACAGAATCCYAGACAGAAGATGTGTGAAATATCATTAGGAGTTTATAATGTGTATAATAAGTCATATCATCCATCAAATGTATGCTTGTTAAAGTATCATGATGGGTAAATTACCACCTTATCCACGGTGACTGAAAACACACATAGAGCTTCAACAACAATATGGGTTCTGTTTCTGGCCTGGGAGGGGCAAAATTACACAAATAATCAAAAATGCACTCAGTGGTTGGGCACAGAGGACCTGGTGAAGCTTGAAGAGTTCTTATAAATCTCAGATCCTGGAAGCACCAAGACACCCGTTGGAAAAAACTTGACCAGTCTTATTCCAGGTTCACAAATGAATTCCTGATCTAGTTTGACTGGGGTGTKTGTGGTTACACACCAGATAAAGTTGGCCCTAACTGGACAAATCACATTTCTCACCAGTACAGGGAAGCATTGGCAAGGCAGGGTGTCCATTTCCCCACCAGAGCAAGGAGGATTTATTTTTATTCTCACTAAATTGCGTTGACCTCCCAGCAGTGATGTTCAATATGTGTAATTGTGTTTGTCTCCTGGAGGATGGGCTAATGGAAAACATTCCTATGATAAATCCGTTCAGTCCAATTTGCCATTAACAGATGATGTGGTGACTTGTCAACTTTGCAAAAGAAGYGTAAAATGATGCCCACTCAAAGCAGCAGCATGTGAACTCATTTCCACAGGCTTAGGTGGTGACTCAAGATTCAAAGCAATGTGAGCTAGGATCAGTAGCTTCTAGGAATGAGCTTATCTTGTTTCTATTGTTTCTCTTGTTTTATATTTTGCACAGCAGAGAATCTGTTATTTAACTTCCTAAATCACTTAATACACTCTATCAAATTTAAAAGATCATGCCAATTTTTCAGTTCTATAATGGACTAATTTTGCCCTTAACTTTAATCCTTAATTTAAAAGGATAATAGGTTGTKAGCAGTGTTTTAACATTAATTTTCTTTTTTTTTTTAAATGTACACAAGTGAGGTTTAGCAATTCTCATTTGAGAATCCTCTCTGAATTTGGGTGTAATGAAAAATCACCTTTATTGGGTGGCTCCTGCAAGCCATAGRAGTAAGAGTGAGAAGCAGTGTAGASATTGCCTTAGGAAGCACAGCAGCACCTGAATCTGAATTTCTCCATCTGAACTTTTCTTGGGGTTTGCAATGAGGRGAAAAATCTGAATCTTTCCCTGGATTTTTGATTCTCTCATCTTTGGTATGGATTAGTTTTCTATACGTGTAAGAGCACTCAGAATTTCCCACAGCAGCAGGGAATTTAGGCCAAGGAACTTTAGSAGATTTAGCCCCTACCTGGAAGCCTTACCAGTTCGTTCTGTTCTATCTACAAATCTTCTTGCTCTATTCTGAAGATCCCTGGATACATCACTGGAAGTTGTATAAATGTTAATATTTGGAAGAGGCTGGTTCAGCCCACAAGGAATGTTCCCTTCCTGTCAGTCCCTTTCGTGTGTTGTTTGTCCCTGACCTTAACAATRCCATTTCTCTATTGCGAGTTGTGACACTGCTCTCTTTGTATAAGGACATGATGAGGTAATATATTTGCTAAATCCATTTTATTAAATTATTTTCAGTTACAGATACTCTCTGTGAAATATTCTTTTTATTTCTGTGTTTCAAAGGGCAATGCACAACAGGAATTGCAGAACAACAATCACAGGATTTTCTCAGAATTGCATTTACCCTGCTCATCAGTTCCATCACATAATCACTTTCACACTTCCTTGAGTGGCTACTCGTGGAAGGCAAAACTAAAGGCAAAAATCCATGTTCCATCACTGCTAATAAGAACTGCCATCATTTTCATTTTCATTTCAAAGATTCATCTGAAGAATGGATCCTGACGTAGCCACGCTTAGTACAGATACACAAGCTGACCCAGACCTTACTTCATCATGCAGATGATTGTTACTCATACTGAAAAATCATTAAATTATCTGCAAAGGAGAGTATTTCACAGTACAAATGAAACTGTAAGAAGATTCTCTCATCTGTCCTTTAAAATAAAAAAAAAAAGGACAATCCAAGTGATTCTGTATCACAGTATTAGGGYTGATTATTTCAGGGTAGTGTAAGTTAATGCATGAAGAGAACTGCAGCTTTCATGTTGTTAGTTTAAGTGCTAATGAATAAATTAATTTCCTTGATAACAGAAAGAAATCCAGACCCATAAAAAATACATAAGGCAAAATTTTCTATCCATATTAAACTGAATTTCAGGCCATTGCTCACAGTTACTGTGGAGTATTTAAAGGCAGAGGAGATGTTTTATTCAGTGCTGGCACAGCTTATCAACAGCATGTGTCTGCACTAGCAAGGGGAGCCTGCTGTACTCCATCAAAGGCTGGGGCAGTCTATAAAAACATTCAAGGAACTGGGAGAAACAGCAGACTCTGTTCCAGCTAAGAGAGACAGCAGCTGTGTGCCAGGATGTCGTACTTCCTGCTGTAACAAGTAACAATAGCGAGCATAAATTAAGGAGGTGGAATGGGAAGTGATGGAGAAAGAGTAACTGAACAATTTAGTGACAGTGATTTACAAATTGTTTAACTGTTTGGCATATCCCAGCACCAGCAGGGCTGGATCCAAACTTGAATATCCCTTCCTGAAGATTGTCACGGTTCTGCTTTGGAAACAGAGAATGTGACAGACAAATAGTACTGGGAAGCTGAGCCTGTGASAAAATGGACACAGAGAAGTTGCCTCACGCAGACAGAGCTACGTTCAGGAGCTGTGAGCTGTTTCTGGATGGCTCTCCATTCACTTGACCCATGGCTGAGAACAAAGATTCGTTTCACACAGGTCAGCTGAGAGCCAGCAGATTGAGGTGACCTTCAGGTACTCAATTTGGTTTGTCCCTCTGCGTTGGAACTGAACAGCCTCACATCATGCTGCCAGTTCTCTGACTCACACAGCTCTCTGTTGGCCTTTTTTTTGTTGTTTTCAAACCTTGTGCTTCAGTTTTGGAAAATCTCTGCAGTGACGTCTGGGGGGGAAGAAATCAGCTTCAAGCTTAATTTGTGTTTTTAGATATATATATACACAGCAAAGTTCAGAAGGGGAGCAATTCTTCCCTACAGTATCTGTACCTTCCAACCAGCAGTGAGGCCCCCAAGGAACAATAAAAGCTTGAAAAGTAGGCAGTGATGCTGAGAAAGAAACATAGCCATGGGATGTCACCACACAGATTTACAGATCCCCGAGCAGGATCACCCTCCCAGGGCACTCTGGAGCTTCTATTTAAAGTTACCCTGCCTAACGTGATTATGTCCACCTAGAAGAAAACAGGGCAAGCAGCAGCTGTCCACTGTAGAGAGAAATTGCYTTTGCATATGTGTTGGGATTTCTTCCTTCCTAAACTTGCCAAGAACAAGATATAAAATAAATAATTGTCTCATTGTATGGAGGAAGCAAGAAGACCTGTCACTCAAGACCCAGCTATTGGGTACTCCAGCTAATTTCCATAGCTCCTGGAAAATGCCATAGAGCTTGGAGTTTCACTCCCAAAGGATTTGGGTTCTCCAATGTCAGCATTTGTTTCCAGAATCATTTCTGGTTTGCCAGGTGACATTTCTGCTCCTTTAATTTCTTCTYCTTTTCTTCAGAGCATTTTTAAGGCTACCTTTCCTGTGTAACACTCTATCAGCCTTTCAGAGAATATTTTGAAGTATGTGGCCTCCCACAGTTGTACAARATTCCCCAGCAAATCCCCTACTCTTTTTGAAGAAGGTATAATTGCACTATGTCTCTTTTTCTTTTCCAAAGCTGAGTGGGATTTACAATAATACAAGTAGAGCATCAAAGGAAATAAAACCTATTTGTCAGTTTTCAGCTAGCAAAAGAGAAGCACCCACCCACCTCATCCATGTGGGTGTTCTTGGCCTGTTCCAACAAGGTACACGCTTTAAAATAAGATTGGAACAATAAAGCTTGGGAATCATTCAGCTGAAATCACCAGCCTGCATACACTTGGCAGATTAAAACTCCGGAAAATTTCAGGCTGACATTTAGAATGGAGTGAAATTGTTTAAACTACATTTAGCAGTAACTTTTCTATAGCCTCATCTCTTCATCTTCCTAGCACAGAGCTGATGGGCAGTGTGGCATCAGCACTGCCTGGCTGAGATGGGGCTGGTGTGAATGGACAATGGACACTGCACACACMCTGGGGTGATTCAGCAGGCTGCCACAGACACCTGGCACAAACCTGGCAGAGATCAGGCTGAGTTACCCTTTAAAACCCCATCTGGATGATATTTTGCAGTATCCTATGCTGAAAACCACCTCTGGTTCCTGACTGTCCAACCTCTTTGTTAACCCCTATCCTGTGTTAAACCTTCAAGATGAGTCTGTTCTCTCTGCCTTGATTAGATATGGAAAGATGCATAACTTGGAAACAAGTAATGATGGTTGAGCTATATTGCAATGAGAGTGGGAGAAAAGTGAGGCTCATCTTACAAAGAACAGCCTTACCAATATAGGGAGACTATTGGGATTTATTTGCTTGACGATTTTGCAGTATCCTCCAGACCCTCACTGAGGCTGGAAGTGGCCTGGGTAGAACTAGCCCAGCTGCTTTATAGAGCATTAGCCTCCACAGAAGGATTGTGTGCCGTGTGAGTGCTTTCCTTTGGGTGGTAGGCAGCACCAAGGATGGGCTGGGAGGTGAACACCACCTGGCATTTCGTAGCACAGTTGTCATAGGAATGGTTAAATCTCCTCAGAGGATGCTGTGGCATCAGCATCCTCCTCCCAGACACAAACAGAATTTCCRAGGGCTGGAAGCAGCTCCTAGCCCGAGCCTGAATGAATGTGCTGCAGTGACATTTGGGCTGGTCACGTTCCCAGAGCCCTGGCAGCTGGAGCAGAGTGCAGTGTCCCTGCCCCGGGCACAGCCTGGCTCACTGCACAGGGCTCAGTGATCTGGGGCAGGTGAGCAGGTGGCCTTGCTGTCCTGTTAGACATCACCACGTGCTCTAACGGGGCAACTGACCTTCCAGGCTCACTATACCTGGCTGTGTCACTGTACCTTTAGAAAAAGAATGCTTTTAGTTATCCAAATGAATCATTCCTGTGCCACATCCAAAGAGCYGCCTCAGTGGATTTTGGTGTTTAAACATAAGTCACGTGTAACTTTTGTTCACCTCGTGAACAATATTGACTTGATTCCACCAAACAGAATGACGTGAAGCCTCAGCTATTAATTGTAATGTGCTGGGGCTTATTTTTAGGAGCTTAGAGTACTTAGTGCATGAGAGCTCCGTTGTTCTAGCAACTGCATGTGTACCTATCCTCAACAGCAAATCACTATAGTCAAACGTTGTCAGCTATCAATAATTCATCTTATTTTCCACTATCGTGATATACATAAAATGGTACTTACCACTTTTGGAAATATAACTGTATAATCCTTCATTCACTCCTTGTTTTTAGTAGGCAGACTTTTAGTGGATATCTGTAACTACAGGCAATTTTGCAGCTCAGAGAAAATGTCAGATAAATAAGGGTATGGCTCACACTCCACTAAACCTGTGGAATGATTCCTATTGACATCAGTAGATACTCTATAAAGGTTTAAATGTTTCATCCCCTTTTACCCCCTTTTTSCTTGTACTCTTATCTAAAATCACCTCTATTAAGCACAATTCATCTCATGCATGATAATGAATCCCCGTATATGGGTGAGGAGAATCTGTTAGTGGATAGAAACAAGCTGATGACAGAAGCCCGTTATGGTTTCACAGGATTATGGTSGCAAAAAAATCTACAGACTCTCCCACAACTGAGAATTTTGCAAGGAGATTTTCTTCCACTTTWAGTCAGAATAAACTAAACCAGAATACTGTGTTCCTTACAGATATGAGAAACATTAGGAAACCTCCTGGGCATTGCTTMACTGGGGACTCTACCAGGAGCAAGTGAATTTGTTTCTTGAAAAGCTAACCTAGGGTTTTTTGTAATTTTTTTCTCTGYTTTCTTTAATAGTACACAGGGAAGCACTCAGAAGATCTCTAGAACCTTTGTTCAAATGAGATAYAAGAAAGCATCACACTAGGTATGAGCTGTAATGCATGCCTGAAATATAGATGATATTTATTTGAAAATGTATTTCAATTTTGAGACGTGCAAATCTAGAGCTGTCTCTTTCCTAGCAGACTGTGAACAGAAAAAGTAGAAAACCTTCAACATGTCTTAACTTTATAAACAAGAATTTGGKGCTTTTCTCCAATTATCTCTGTTTTCTTTCATTTTATTTTTCWCTCTAACCATCTGCAGCCCCACTGAGATCTTTGCCTGGTAAATTCACATTTGATACAGAAGCACGTAGGCTGAGCACCAAAGCTGCAGCAGGTCTTTACTGTGCTTTCCCTGGCAACAAAGCCACACTAAAATTCTCATGCTGTCCTGTCCCCTTTTCCATTCTGCTCCTTGCTTTTCCACCTCCTCTCGGTTACTGTCCCATCAGATGTGGTGATTCATCTGTTTGTATGGCTTTGGCTGCAGGGCCTGAAAATTAGGATTAAGAAGAAAATATTGCAGGATTTGGGGTTTTTTTCACAGTCTCTATTGGAGATCTAGTTTATAGCTTGTTCCCTGAAAGCTAAAATAGTCTTGCTTAGAGCTCATCCCCACAAATGGTTGGACCAGCCTAGCAAGGGGGAGCAGAAAAGGACAAGCAAGACCAAACACTCCCAGTGCTGCCTTCACAGACATCAAAACCCTGACATTGTGACAGCATGGCTGAAGCATGGGGCCAAAGAAGAGCTGAGTGAGCTGATCTGGCAGTCTGTAAACTGTCCTGCAGGATCCTCCAAAGGGTAACGAGGAGCTGGTTTACCCCATTGCTCTATGTCACCTGCAGTGCTCACTGCTTCATCCTGGATAAGGGCAGATGCACCTTCCTGCAGGGTAACTCCCAAGCTATAAATCAAAATTTGGGCTATCCTGATCATCTGCCATACCCTAAGTTCTGTTTAAATCAGTGTAAAACCTGATAAAGATCCAGCAACTCRTTTTTAAACTTATATTATTGTTGTCTTTTAAATTAAGTTTTTCTGTGTCCTATTTAAAATCCTCCACACGCTTTCTCCAGTTCTCCATACAGCACAGACTTATCTGCTGCACACACTCTCCAGTGATTGAAAATGCTGTGCTTTTCACTCCCAGTGCAGCCAAGTCAAGCTGATAAACATGCTTCCCTTCTCCTGAGTGTCAGTTTGCAGTGTGCTGAACTTACATTTTCATTAACTTGACTTTAACAAAACTTTTCACAATTCTCCAGGGATAGCTGCTCCCTGGTGTAACTGCTCAGAGCTCCTCTGAAGTCAGACAACTTATGATGACAATTGCTACTAGCTGAGGTCTGGCCTGAGAGCACTGGGTTGTGTCTGACACCTCAATTCCTCATGAAGCAAGATTTATTCTAGACTGCTGTCCTTTCACAGGGTAGCTTTCTACATGAGGAGGATTGCATGCTTTCACCACATATGAGTGGATGAGAGTGTTTTTCAGCAGAAGTATCTGCAGCCATTTCTGCAGAAAGTTCTTTGAAAGCAGTTTTCATTGAAAGGGAGAAGGGAAAGACAACCTCATTGTTTTGAAATGTAATTTTCTTGCTGAATAATTTATTGCCCCTTCTGCTTCTGTTGCCTCAGGTGTTCTTTCAAGTGAAATGCCCTTAAAGCTGATCACATCAATGCCACTGTGTTTCTTCCCTCTCACTTTTCCATAGTACTACATCTCCCTTTTTTCTTACATCTGCTGAGAGAGCTGTGGCATATCAATTGCAGAGCCTACAGCTTCACCACGTTACCATGCTAGACAGCTTTGAGCTTCAGGAATGTGTCAAAGGTTTTTTCCTTCACTTTTGTCCTTTTGCAGCACAGAATACTTGCAAAGATTCTGTGGTCATTTCTTCCTTTTAGATACACTGCACTATWCTGATTATCAGATAAATTTATAATCTTGTTACATCCCCACCCTTATCTCTTTCAATTTGGTAAATGTCATGTTGTTTGACCCATGACTTAYCAGCCTGATTGCATATTATGTTTAAAAGTCAAGTTCAGAAATCACCACTCTACTTTATACTAAATATTTAACTCATGTCCTTGGCAATAAGAAAAAAACATACCCATAGATTTAAAAACAGCCTWCAAAAATCAGAAACCATTATCTACAAAAAAGGTTTATTCTCAGTTCMGCCRTCTATAATTACTGTACAATAACAARCATCTGTCTATCCTATTTATATTGCCAAGATGAAATTATAACCATGCTTTTATTCTCTTTATTTCTATACTGAGAACTAGCATAATCCACATTCTTTGCAAAAATAATCACTCTCAGCCATTTAATGGTATTAGCTTTTCATTTTCACTGAGGCTTCAAAATCTCTTTCCWTGTTAAATTTATTAACAATTCTCAAATAAATGTATTTTCTAGGTATAATTATCTATTGTTCTTACTTTATAAATGTAGCAGCAAGAGCAGAACTACTTGATTAACATCAGTAGCATTAACATTGATTTATATACTGAATGAGGAGGGAATAAGGCTTCTGATGAAAGTCTCACCAGGGTCCTACTGAGCAGCGAGGGCTGCAGTGCTCATCTCAGCCAGTAACAGAAACACATTCACTGCATGCTGGCTCAGACTGSAGAACTGGGCATATATTCCTCATATGAATAATTCCATTGCCATCAATGAGATCATTTATATAAACTAAATTCACATATAGCTGTATGTTTTCAGGCTCATGCTGTGTAAAATCATGTAAGTGTGTSTGCAAAAATGAGAGGAAGTTCTGGGGTTTGGTAATAGATTAACTGCTGCTTTTTWAAAAATCTCTTCTTCCACTCTGGCCATTTTCTTTAGATTGATTTGACATTTCTTCTATGTCTTACATCTATTTCCCAATGTTTTTATTTCCTGAGGTTTAGTCTTGTCCCCCTCTGTCCTCTGAGACTCCATAGAAGCAAACTGGATGTAAGCTCTTTGACATCAACTTCATYTTTCAATGATGTGAAAAGACACAAAAGCTGCCTGGACATTGCTGACCTGCCTTTCCCAGAAAAATCCTTTCTTTAGTACTGAGAATCTGGGTGCTCAGGTACCTCACAGATTTTGCCACTTGTAAGCCACCTTGCTGAGAGTGGGTGGGGTGGCAGTGAGCCATTTCAGAATCAGGGATGTTTCTCCACTCTGTGTGTATAGAACACAACACTCCCTGCCAGCATCATGAAGAAATACCAGCAGCTGAAATATTTCTAATAAGTTGGAAGGGTTAATTTTTCCTTCAGTGTTATCAGCTGCTTTTGTTGGGTTGTTAAAATCCAAACCACACCCACAGCTCGTAGATTCAACAGCATCAGAGGAACTGGTGCAGAATCTCATTGATTGCTGGTATCAGGATCCTCCATGTGCCATCCAACCAAACCTCTTTAAATGTTCCTTTCTGAACACGAGTGGTCTCAGTGCATTATCTGCTTGTGCCAACCAGCTCTTTGTAGCAGGATTTCAGTCAACATAAAATGTGAAATATGCACGAAGAAACTAAACTGTACCGAGATCTTCACAGACCTCCTTGAAGAACAAGTCTTAAAGACTCGGAGTTTCCTTAGTTGTGTCTTTTCCTTTTGATGATGGGAAATAAGGAATCAACATCCATCATTCAAAACACATATAAAAAATTGAATATTCTAGTTTTAGAGTAGAACTAATTTTTTTCAATGCCCAGACTTGAAAACCAATTATTTTTAAGATAATATAAATGCGTTGTTTTTGTTCCTCTGCTGACATTTATGGGAATTTTTTCAGCACAGAGTAACTAATCTTAGACTAGAAAAAGTGAAAGTGGATATGCAAAATTCAGGCACAAAATCTTGATAAATTTTTGACAGTGTGGTTATTTAGTCTCCTCACTTTCAGCAGTCTCAGTACTGGAGGCTACTAATAGCAGCAGGATTTTACTGTGTTTTTATTAAGTTCCAGTCACTTTAACTGTGCTAGCACAAGAGTTTCAGTTAAAGTTATGGAAAAATTTGACATATAAATATTACAGTAGGGAACAATGAAGAACTAAAGATCAAATTCTGTGCTGAAATATGCAGGCCTCTAAGATTTGGGAGGGGGAGAAAGGTTATTTAGCAGCTCATTTTCTTTGGTTAATTTTAGGTTGTCACTTTTTTCGGGTATTAGAAGTGAGCAGATGGTACTGATATTTTGCCCACTTTTATCATCACTAACTGTTTCGTTAGGAATATTCATGTAGCCTCATTGTCATGGAAATGCGCACACAGGAAACTTAAAATCAGCCCAGCCATGTATGTGCTTTTGTAAACCTCTGTTTTCCTTATTTAGTTATGAAATTAGCCCATTTTTTTCGTGAATCTACATAATTTTAACATTTAGTGTTTWAAAAAAAAACCTGGTGAGCAAATGTTAGCTATATTGAATTAATTTTGGAGTAGAAATACAGGGGCAGAGAAGCTTTGGTACTGCATTTGACAAAGGCAATTGAGTGGTTTCAGAAAATTMCATTAGACCACGAAACATTTGCAAAGGTGTTTTTGGCTATTCCTCAGAATTATGAAATATTTATGCAGGGTCGGCATCTCCCTTCAGTAAACTGATCAATGTGCGATCAATAATGACCTTTCCTCTGATCCAAAGCCATTATCATATCATAGAATATTCCTAGAGATGCAAAGTGGAGACAAGACCTAAGAGGAAGATAAACAAACAATAAATTTGGATAATCTGTTATTCTGAGCACCCAGCACAGCTGTGACTGGAGAGGACTTGCTTCCCCCATGCTGCACTGCCCCTTCCTTGGCAGGGAGCAGCCAGATCCCTTGGCAGGGACACTCAGTGACCAGAAAAGGACTGAGGTGATTTCTGGGGTGTAGAGCTGCTGTTCTGTCCCCATCCAGGGCAGTGCTGTCCACTCCCAACATGCCAGAGCTCTCTCAGGTGAATGGAAGCCAAGTGTGTGTGTAGAAATGAGTCTACTGATAAAGCCAGGGCAGAAGGAGCCCCACAGGGAAAGCAGAGATGCTGTGAAGGCCAAAGTTTCCCTCATTTTCTCCTCTGTGCACAGCTATCCTTAGTGCTGCTTCTTTTAAAAAGAAACCAGCAAAACAAACAAAAAAACCGAAATGGTTGCTTGCAAGTCAGAACATCTTCACTCAGTGTAATTATTTTCAGCTTGTTGGGAATATGAGGGAGTCTGGGTTAATTTTCAGATTTTCTGGTTTTTTAATTCCTGTATTAGTTCTGTCTCTTAAAGGATGTTGGTGAATCATCARCCAAAAATTGCAGATTTTGTACAGTCTCTCTCTGTCATCACAATGCCAGATCACATTCTGAGTAGCCCTAAATCTCAATTTTAGTTGAAATCACATTTCTGCAGTTAAAATACTTGAAAAAGCCTGCTTATGTTAACTGTCAAACTTTTGTGCTTCTATAGCAGATGGTAACTGTCACCTTGAAATTAGCAAGGAGACAGATAATTTGAAGGTGCAGATTGAGTGATTTATGGGCTTCCCCTTTTCATTTCGGTGCCATTACAGTCTCACTTGAGATCGCTGCTGAAACTTAGAGGATTGTTACAAAGGTATTTGACAAATCAGATGTGGACTCTGCAATTGTACCTTGCCAGTGCCTCTGGAAGAAGATGTTATTTGGATGAAACTTTAAACCAACACTGTTGGCTGTGAAATTATAAATTAGCTGCTCAGGGCTCAATTGTAAGTAAACTGAATAACACAAGGTTCTCTTTGCTCTTATATTTCCTGTCTTTGGGTAAAATCTCTGAACAAATATCAGTTTATCTAAATGAAATATRGTAATCTGTGGCAATGACTGAAGTGTTAAAATACAGAAGTATGGGTACCTATGACCCATAGCTCAAGCTTGCTTCAATCTATTTCCAAATGTRCTGTAATGTTCTAGTCTGATTAGATATACAATTACAGATTTTTAACATTTCTGGATATTCAGTCTGGCTATCTAGTTTGATTCATTTTCAAAATGTATACTCTTCTTATTGCAACCAGAAATATTGCTTTACTTTGTACTCAAGAAAGTAATTTCACTTTTCTCTTATATTCCTGAGTATTTACRTTGCAAATGTTTTTAAAATGTTTATACTGCACTTAAAATCTCCTTCTGGACAYTTGGGATAGGATTTAAGCAGAAGCTAATGAAATTATTGGAAATCACTTGGGCATGAATTCATGCACACTCCAGTTAGTCCTCTTAAGATCCTCTCTGGTTTTAGCTGAAATTTCAGGCACATTACTGAGTCTGTAGGTTTGGACAAATTATCTCTCTTTGTCAGGAATCTCCAATTACTGTGAATGAGCACCAGSATTGTAACATTGCATAACCTCTGTGCTTTATTACTGGCCTTTCTTAAAAGCTGAATACCTAAGAATATAGAACATTCTGGCAAAATGATCAAATATCCTCCTCAACTCTAAAATGTACTTTTGAAAAAGCACTTTTGAGATATTATTTTGATCCAATACTTCATTTTAGTGTAGTTATAACTTCCTGGTATTTAGTAGCCTAACAATGAGAGAATGACATGAGGTCAGCAGCTGAACCTAGAGCAGCTTCATGACAGTGGAAATTTCTGCTCTTTCCTACTTCAACTAGAGGATGGATTCCCAGATYTGTGGCATTTAGTTTTTTCATTATTGCAGTTTTAGTGTGATTACTTGCTTTACATATCCGTGAAGTCATGTTATTTCTAGTTTTAAAAGTTAATTTATACCAACCTGTAAATTGAGAAATCTCTCCTCTATCCTATGTTCTCTTYCTCTTTTCCAACCCTAACTACTTGCAGGTATAATTGGAAGACCTCTCCACCTTTCTGTTCCTCTGGAAGGAATTTAGAGTAGGAATAAATCTGTCAAAACTCCCATYGGATGAAATAATAAATTTGCTCATTTACTTTTTGGTACCTGTGCTCAGGATATATAGAGCAGAGAGTCTATTGCATAATATCTTCTCCTCTGGAGACAGGCCATTGTAATTATGTTAGCAATACTATTCCATTATAGTTGAGCTCATGCATACAAATAAAAAAATAATTTAAGTAAATTTCAATTTTATTTTTTTTTTCTTTAAAGAGGCATTAGACTACAAACCCTCTAAATGGGTTTTTCTCAAATATAGATGTAAAGATATCGTGTCTGTACTGAGCCCTGGTCTTCCAGGACTCCATTATCTGATGATCACTAGACATTTGTACTGCAAGTGGTGTTGTTTTCCAAAGGTTTTGTCGTCGTTGTTGGATTACAAATGCAGAGCTTCCACAAAAAAAGTAATTTGGGAAAATTTTTAAAAGAAAGCAAGTATGCAAAGTTTGTGTGATCCCTGAGTTTTCCTTCCTGCCTCCTGTGCAGAGTAAGCAGGGAGAAGGATGGCTCTCTGTGGAGTACGGAGTAGCAAACAGGGCTTGTGAGAAGGATCACAGATGTCTTTTCCTCAAGAGGAGAGAGGGTGCCAGGCATCAGCTGGCGTGTGTGTTGGGACCATCTGGGATGTGAATAGGCTCTGGGTAGATCCCCACACCCCTGACACCGGGATGGAGAAGGAAGGTCGGTCACTGTGGGTTTAAGGAAGCCTATGGCACAGGAGGAGCCCGTTGCTTCCTCCTCCCTCGCTCAAAGGAGGTTCAACACGGGCACAGAACCCTCCCTGTGCCCCACAGAATTCATCAGATTTGAGGGCAAAATCAAAAACATGCAGATTTTCCAACACCTGGAGAAACAGCCTGAAGAAGGGAAGAATTTTCATCTTTCACTGTAGCACAGAAAAYGCTGCCTTGATGTGTGTAAAAGCCATATGTACAGTGCTGGTGTGTGAGGGAAATCATTTCCCTTCTAACAGACTAACAAAAATGGGAATATCTGAGTGGCATATTTATCATGGGTGGAGATCAAACAAAGCTGCCTAAAGGGCTGGCCAATTTGGCCAGAAAAGATCAGAGATGACTGAGATCTCCCTGGTTGCCCACAAATGCAGCAGTGGTGGCGTGGCTGCTGCTGAAGTGCTGCTGGTTCTGCTCAGGTGCCTTTTCCAAAGTTAATGCAAAGTGAGGGGATCAGGTCGTGCTCTCTCTGTGTCCCAGGAGGCAGATCCAGGTGCAGGGCTCTGGGCTGGCTGAGCAGTGCAGCTCTTCCCAGGGCTCCAGAGGGATTGCTGACATGCACAGGGGSCTCGCCAGCTGGTGCAGCTCTGTTTGTTAATATGGCAAAAGGTGAACTGGAGCATGCAGCTCACTGCTTTCCATCTACTGTGAGGCGAGTGCACAGTAAAAGCACAGAGGAAAATTTGACAGAAACAACCAGCTATTCTCTTTGACGAGAGAGAAAAAGGAGGATTCTCTTTAAAAGTGTCAGTATTGCTGAACTGCAGCATTTGCCCAAAGTGCAAGCAGCRAGGAGAAGCCAGTAATGAACTGGGGCATGGTTTTACTCAGCCTGCTGACTTCAGAAGCCAGGGCTCAAAATCAATGAAATCAATAGGAGCCCTTCCTTTGACTGCAATATTCTTCACTGTGGAACTCCAGTGATATTTGAAGTATGTCTGTATTATTGAAACACATTTCTTTTCATTTGCTGTTCACATTTACTGCACATGTGATCTYCTTGTTAGCCTAAATAAGCTTATAATGCTCCTCTGAAAGAAGGAAAAAGAGGGAAAGACAAATTAAAGGCCAGGAAACTTGCAACTGCACTCTTATATGGGATGAGCAATAAAGTGCACAGTGATATGCAGAGTTAGGGAAACAAAGGCATTGAAATTTTACCATTAAAATGGAAATATTTTATTTGCAAGTAGAAAGAAGACTTATTTTGCTGTAATTCCAAATAGCTTAGTAATGACCTAAAACAAATCACAGCCACACCAAATGGGGAATGTTGAATGGTATCACTGAAAAAAAACAAACAGTAGTTCACATGCATTATTGCCCTTAGAAGTCTAAGTGTGTTATTACCCATAATAGTTCTCCTAGTAGCCATCAAATTCTTATATAGTAAGAGCAAACAAAGAAATAAAGCAACATGTGAGATCCAGAATGGCCAGAGAGGTSCCCCAGTACACAAACTGGAATGCAAAACTCCCCTATTCTAATGCTAATGGATCATTTCAGCAGAAATGATGGCAGAAATAAAGCATTAGGGCCATTTTCAGGAAGATACATCTCCCTCCACCAGATCTTTATCTTCCCTTTCACATATACCCAGCACAATAAAACATGGACTGTGAATTCTTAATTATAGGTGAATATAAGCACTATTTTGAAGATAATGCACTGTTTAGAAGATAGGGTACTGTACTGATTTTCCTYCCTAGTTACCTCTTGTTTAATAATAAAAAGAAACAGAAAATAATTACATCTGCTGTGATATTAAAAACACTTCACACTCTGCACTGTTTTAGTCCCAGAATTTCTGATCTTTTCTTTAGAATGACCCCAGCTTATTATGTGGGAGCCAAAGCAAGAGGGAGCTTTTATTAAGCTTTTTATCTGAAACTATTCATTTTGATTTAAGGGCATCTTTTTGTAACATAAAATTCATTGGTATTTTTCTGTGTTCTGAGGCAGGTACAGGATTCTGAAAAATAAGTGTCTTGCTGCAATACTGCTATTTCATGTGCTCTGTATGTGCAAATTAAGTCAGACTAGTCATCAAAGAAGGAAAGAGGAAAATTAACTGAAATCCACTGATTAGTCAAAGAGAATATGGAAATTATTCTACTCAGCTGAACATCCCAAAGGCCAACATGAGACAACAAAGCTGTTCCAYGTATCAGTGTGGTTGCAAATAAGCTGAAGAACATTTTCTGCAGAGACTGCAGTTGGATGGATCAACACTTTCTGAATGTCGTGGCTGCTGGAAGGTGTCCCTCATCCACACTGGCCTCTCTTAGGGCTCTGAAATGCAGCAGCAATAGGATGATGGCAAGGTRAAGAGTGACACAGCAGGACTTGCTTCTTTGAATGTTAAATAAAAGCTGATCCCAGTTTGTGCAAGTGCATCAAAGAGATGGAAGCCCTGCAACCAAACATGCAAAGTGCACCCCTCCTCTAATGTGCCAGCTAACGAGGTCAGAGGCTGCAAGACCAAGAGAAACCTCTGTGCTATTATTATCCAGCTGTTAAACATCTATGAGCTTGCTCTTCTTTGAACTGGAGTTCTAAGAAAAACATCTAGTTTTGATTTTCAAATTATCATTGATAGAATTCTTCACAACCYTGATTAAATTGTTGCAAGATCTAATAACTCCTGCTGTTAAAACTGAATCCTATTTTTAGCCTGGATGTATCAGGCATCCAAATCTAACCACTGAGCCTTTGTTAAAGTTTTGTTTACAGACTGAAGATACCATAGCAGAGTTATGCTTCCCACATTGCTCCTTAGATGCAGTAGTCCCCTTTACCTTAATCTTCTCACCAGCAAACTGAAAAAAGGTAAACCTTCTAAGCATTCCTTCATCTCTCTATAATCAAGCAGAAGCCCTTTAAATTGTACTTTTCCAGTACAGGCCTCACCAGTATCRAATAGAGAAATAATATTTCCTCTTAATAAGTACTTCCCTATCTGTATATTCAAAGACTAATCCACTTGGTYTCAGCATCACACTGGGATGGTTATCTACCAGGATCAGAGAGCTTTTTTACAGAGCTTCCATGTCAGTCTTTTATCTTGTAAATATGGCTTATGGATATGTAGGTCTTGGCTTCTGCTTGTACTATATTGCATATCTTTAGATGTCCTAGGATGTGATCTAGTGCACTCAAATAAATAATCTATTTAGGTTAGACATATCAGGAATTTCTTTCCACTTCACTTTTAATCACCATTAAAATATGATCCATTTTTGTTAGGTTTTAACAGTCAAAAAAGTTCCCTTAATCCTCCAAAGATACTGACTGAAGATAATGGCTAAGAAGGCACAGTTTTCAGAGTTAACAATCAAGGGACAAGGCTTGCAGGAAGGGAGAAGGGAAACCATGAGGCAAATGCCCTGATAATCACAGAAAGTTTATCTAATTTAAATATATCACATTACAGTACTCTTAAAAACTYGTGTCACCTTATCTCCTATGTATTATCTCAGCTGGTTCTCATCAGACCAGAGTGCTCGACCGAAAAGCCCCTGAGCACCTCCAATTGTCAGATTTTTGAAATCAGGTAATGATCAGGCAAGGCTCAGGGCTGAATGCATACTTTGACTGCACTTAAAAACTTTTTAGTACCTAATAAGTGATCTATGTTTTGTGATTTTGTTTTTCTTTTAATTTCAAGAAACCATTCATGATGTGTAKTGATCACCTGTATCAGTGTGCAGCTCCTTGGTCCACTACATAACAAAGGCTGAAGAACAGATTTTGTCTCTATTTTAGTTAAGAGTTTAGAAGTTTTACTGTGATCCGTAACAGCTCTTCTGACACATCACCTCTTCTCCCCTTTAATGTTATCTTGCTTCCAAGTTATTCTCCTGTAAAGGTTGCTTGCTGGCAAATCCTCTTCTTGTAGACTTTTAAACTTGTGTCTTAAAGTCATTCCTACACAACAGTCTGATTTCAAGGATTCRTGTGTTTGCTACATTTTCATTGGCACTGTGCAACCAGAGTAACATTAATTTGGATAATCTGATGAGGAACACATTTGCTACAAGCCAAAAAAATTGAGAAATAAAATTTTGTGGTGTATTTATCTTTTTAAAAAGCTTTCTGACCATAAATATTCTTGTCTGTCAAAGTTTCATGAGGTTAGCTGCTAGAATAGAAGGTCAGCTGGGACAAGAACATAGTGTGGAAACAGGAAATTAAAATAAAACATAAAAGATGAGGTTTCCCCATTTCTTCTGCTCTTGGTTGACTTTAAAAGCCCTGCTTGKCACAAAACAGTTAAATAACCTTTATGTTCAGCAGAGATGTATATACAGGGGGTAGGAGCAGGTTTTATATGGCAGCATGTGATTKAGGGTTTATTAAGGCAGCAGTGGCAGAGACTCTTAAATCATAACAGAGCTTTGTGTTAAATTTCATAGCGCTGAGTTCTGTGCTTCTGGGTAGTTTCTCTTAATTGTGCTTCTTAAAATGTACTTTAGAGTTACRTGTCTGAGACTGTGATTTATTGGTATAGATCTTGCTTCTGCTTATGAATAAGAAACTGTGCATCCTGCAGCTGCCTGGCCCACGAGACACCTGTGAAGGTGCTCTGTGTCCCATGCAGTCCTTCAGCTCATCCCCTGCAGGGCCTTTTCCAGATGGGCTCTCAGCCTGTCTGCTTTAGGGGTTTGATCTGACCTCTTGCCCTAATGTCATTCTGTTTAAGCACTAAATTAGTTTTACATGGGGAGACCCTCTGCACTTCTTCTGGWCAGTTTTTTAGGTGTTTTGCCTCAGGCCTGACCCTAACTGGAGTCAACAGATTCTGCACCAAATTGGATTTAAACCATTTCTTCTGTTTTTACATCCTCCCAAGGCTCCATTCAGAGTTCACCTTATCCTTGTTGTTACCAAAAGGGCTCAAAGTACAGGCCAGCCTTCTTAAATCTGGCATATTAAGCCTTATAAACATCAGCCTTCGACATTTTTCTTCAGCTCAGATGAAAATCAAAAACTATTCTCATTTGCTCTGGTAAAACACAGCTCTGAGCTGCAGAAATGCAGAGCTGCTGCTCCATGTGATGGTAGCGTGGGGCAGCACAGGGCAGGGGCAGGGCTGGGTGCTGCCTGTCAGAGCCAGGATCAGCACCGTGTTTCTGCAGGACACTGAGTCACAAATACAGCCGAGCTGAGAGGGATTTCTCTCACGTTACACAGCCTGTGATAACAGGAACCACGAGACTGTCCTTTCTCTTGTTTTTCATCTGCTGGGTGTGCAGATCTCACTGCAGGGACTGAGTGCTCTGAAAGCTTTGCAAGAGCATGGCTGGCAAGGAAAGAGAGATACCAACCCTGCACAAAGTATCAGAGACAAGTGGAAGAAAGGATATCACTCACACAACACTGCTGGAACCATCAGACTATCCTATTTCAAAAATGTATTCTTTAGTTTGTGTCTATTTATAGTTTTAGCTGCAGAATATGTAAATTCTTGAATTTTATTTCAAAGATCCATATTCTTCAGTTCTAGTAAATGTCTTTGAAATATTTCCCTTAAATGAAAACTTACACATAAATATTCAATGAGTTCTGCTGACCAGAATAGATGTGCTCATTTATCCTTCAGGCAGACATTTGGAGAGTCAGGAACAGTTATGCTTACTTGGGGTTTGGTCCAGGAAGTACCTTTCTCTGTCAGTGTCAAGCTTTCCTGTTGCTCTGAGCTCAATATCATCACGTCACACATGTGATGTTGATGCAAAATATCGTATATGAATCCTGTTATGTACACTCATGCTTTTTTCATTTCATTCACTGTGCTGAAGATATTGTCCCTGTTTGTTGCMGGGGGTTTGGACTAGATGACCTTTAGAGGTCCTTTCCAGCACAAACCGTTCTGTGATTCTATGATTTCTCTTTTGTTTTGAAAAAAAGAGATCCCTCTCATTTTTCTCACTTTGGGTCCATGTCTCCCAGGGTCTCTGGGTTTTTTCTCTTTACTCACAGGCTGTATTTCCTAGGCTTGTTTTAGCATCTCTTCTCTGAGCAGACTGGCCAGGGTCTGTAAGGAAGTTAGTGACAAGAATCCAGGATATAATATTATTTGATAAAAGATTCAGCACAGCTGCAGTTAACAAGAACTGGAGATTTGGGAAGCCCGTTTATCTTGTTTTTATTGAACGAGAGCTSGGAATATGAAAAAGAGCAGTTAATAGCATGTGTAATGCCAGAAAAAGACAGACTAAAAAGGGACCGAGTCAGATTGATCTCTAACCAAACCTGAATAATAGCAGTGGATGTTAGATCTTTACAGAATACTAGATAAAATTCAATAGACCAGGTTGCACTCATTTCTGTACTCAGCTCCTACAGCTGCAACATGGTTTAGTTTTTACATTTTTTTCTTGAATATCTCCATAAATACTGTTATCCTAGATAAGATCTGTTTTAATCACAATTAGTTCCATTACTAAAGTGATTCCTGACCTCTGTTCTATCTCAGTCCACTGAGCACAGCCCTTTCAAGAAAACTGGGCTGGCAAAATTGCCTTCCAACATGATCAGCTTTTGCATGTAGCTTGCCTGAGTAGGAACTATAGCAGAGCAAATATCTTCCATGTTATTGCAAAGACCTTACATATTTGTGATCAATTCAGCTTTTACAAGAGCTTACTACCTTCAGTATTTCCACAGGTAGCAATGTAATGAGCAATGAATATCAATTATGTGATTGCTAATGAAAATGTAATCTAACCTAAGCACAATTAATTTCTGTTGAAATCTGACCCCTCGGAATGTAAATTGACTTGGTTCTGTTTTAATGGAAAGATTTTTTTTTWAACATTAATATTTTAACAAGCCATGTCAATTTGCTATAACAGGGTATCCAATTGCAAAAGCTTCTTCTTTCATTTGCAGATGCMTACATCTTGGAAAGTTAATACACCATATGTAATGAAAAATTCCTGCACAGTGATTTAAAGCAACCAGAACTGTTTGTACCCAAAGGCCTCATCTTGAAAGATTTGTACACACTGATCCTAATGTCCCAGGTACACTCTGTTAAGTCAAAAGTCTTGATCCTTCAAGCTTCTAAAGAATTATGTCATCTGATGTCCTCTGCAAGATCCCTTTCAGGGAGGGCAGCCCTTCCCCTGCGGTGCTGCAGAGAGTACTGCCAAGAGAGAAGACCAGGAGCAGAGGAGCATCAGAGTCAGTGCCTATGGAACTGAGATATTACTGCTATAAATCCCCCTTCCAGACATGACAAGGCTTGGAGCTGCTCTTCCTATTGCTTAGCCTGATCTAACGGTCCTCAAGAGCTCAAAATATGTGAAATAGGTGACAAGGGATAGGTTTTCTCATTTGTCTCAACTGCCAGGGAGCAAACTGCATTTCAGTAGAGCTGTTGTACCAAAATATCTGAGAAGACTCGGGGCTATTTCTGAGATTAGGACTGAATTTTAAAACGTGCTTGTTTGCCACACTGAGCTTAGTGAAAAGGTCTGCTCTGGAAAGTTTAATTTCTTATCAAGCCAGAATGAGTGAAGCAAAGGAAATGAGACATTACAGGAGTTAGCAATATTCACGTCTTTTATCAGTTGCAATTCCCCAGTTTTCAGCTGAATATGCAGAACCTGGTTCAAATCTCTTGAAAGGGGCTTGGCCCCACAGTCTGGATGAATGATCTCCCAATTTTGAAGCCTCTCTTGTTTATCCCTTGCGGGTCAGTGAGCTCTGGCTCAGCAAACACATTTTGGTTTATCATGGTTTGGGACAGCCAAGGACAGCAGCAGGGCAGCAGTGCCCTCCAGGCTCCCTAACCCCTGAGCCATTGGAGAACTACCAGAGAGCTGTAAATCCACCATTCCCATCTTCTGACTTCAGATGGTTTGTTGCATGCTCATTAAATTTGAGGATTTTGATCAGCAGTAGTAGCCAGCAGTTCAGAARTGGATAGGAATCCAGTGGTACCTGTTTAAGAATGTTTATTAATTTTTGTGCTTGATTTTAACTGATCACTTCACTTTGAAAGGAGCTCTGAAAATAAATGCAATTAAYAAATACCARTATTAAGCTCTGTACTTGTTTCCTRTGAAATCCATTGYTTTAAATCAAAATATCAATGCTCACACATACTACRAAGTAGGATCATTGTTAATTTTAACCCAATATCCCGATATTGCAAGATACGGCCATAAGATTTCCAGAGGTTATTAGATGTTTTTGCTTGTAGGTTCTCTAGTATTGATTTTAAAGCTGTTAGCCRGAAGGCTTGCTGACATCAAGCTTTTGTTGTTTTATTTTTTTCCAGTGAGGAAWGCCAGTCAGGACTCTGAGTCTTCACACACTGATAATATGCATAATGTTATGTGCAGCATTTTAATAGTAGAGCAAAAGGGTRTGCAAATACGCCAATTTCATTTACACAGTTGAAATCTGCTTCAATAATTCTTGTGAGATAAGAAGAGATAAACTAARTATACTCTTTTGCATCAAAAGTCTATTGATAGCCGGCTTTTAGGAATAATTCTAGTGACTTCTTTGTCTTAAAGTACAAGTTGGAATTTTTATTTTCTAATAGAAACAGGACATTCAAGTGAAAATGAGCTATTATATACTGGATACTTCCCATACAAGGCAACCTGCACTGGTRTCCAGCTAAACATCGATCATACATCCTCTTCAAGAGCCTAGAGAAAATATTTACACTACTAGTCATTATCTAGTAGTCCCTCTTCATTTATCAGCCAGCTTGGAAGTAGCAGCCAATGTTATATACTGGAGATTGTAACCTGTATATTTTAAAAAAGCAATTTGAATGAGTTTTCCTCGTGGCATTGATCCCAACAACTGAMGTGCAATTTGTACTGAGGTGGGCTGCCCCAATAGTGTGAGATGATCCTTCAAAAATCTTTGACTGGTTCCAGATGATCCCCTCAAAAGTACCTACTTGTAAAGCAGAGGTAGTATGTAAATTTTAAGAAACTGCCACAAGGATATCTGGCACAAAATGTCCTATTAATCACTCTGATACACAAGTAAAATGACATCTACTGTTAGCATTCAACAGGCTTTTGCAGTAAAAAGAACAGAGTTTTAGTCCTTTTCTGAGTAGCTCAAGGTTGSTCAGGGACASAAKGGTMTTTTTGTTAWMAGAAAATTATTCAGCCKAACTTTGCTGGTCTARAGGTAACCAGCAAATGTACAGGAYRCTTTTAGCCAATTTCCTTGAATTGRTCTGGTGATTCTCCAGGGTGTAAGTGTACCACTGTTGTCACAAGCAGATGTCAGCTTTGGGAGCTGGTGTGACAGCTCCTGTGTGATTGGTGTGTATGATTGGTGTGTTCTGGGTGGTTTGGGGCTGTCAGCACAGCAGGAACTCAGAGGGCTCATGTGCCATTTCTGTGGGGGTGACTGTGGGTCCAGGGTGTCCACTGGGCTGGAGCTCAAAGAGCAGGCAGTGCTTGCTTATCTTGTCTCTGATACAGGCAAGATGCATGTGCTCCCTCAGACAAATCTCTTTAAGCAATAAGAAGGTGTGATTTAGTCTTGGGCTTGTTTTTTTTGGTTTTTTTTTTTTAGTTTTTTTTTTTTTATTACAAGCAGACTCTTCTTCATTAACTCTGATCTGTTATTTTTGAAAGCAAAAAATTTTCTAATGTTAAAAATCTGCTAGAAATTGCCTGTACATATTCATGATCGAGGACTAACTGAGGCCAGGCCACCTATCATTGCTGAGGTTTTGTGCCGCATTTCTTTGGTTTCTTTAGATATCATCATGGTACAATTTGCTTGAAACAGGTAGCCAGTTATAGAATCCCTAATGTCATTGGTATTTATCATCCAACCACACAGCTGGGCATTCACTGTGTGATACAAATGGCTCTGGCTGTGCTCTTTGTCTGGAGAAGGATCCTGAAAGTGACATTTGCTAGATATTTCCCTGGAAATGTAAGAGAAAGGGGGGGGCAAAAAAGCAGTAGATTTCAACGCCTCTGTAGGTACTGTCATTTTCATTCCAAAAAACATCAGTGACTGATTTAARGGGAAGCCATGAAGTTTAGCAGATTCTGCCTAGGTTTACTGCTGAAGCTGCATAAAATATTTAAAAGTACTGTAAGAGGCCTGGAGTAAAGTACCTCTAATGCAGCTGTTCAAATCTCAGYTTATGAAGAATTAACACCTGGCAAAATTGTCAGAAAAGGAGGGGCAATTAATAGCAAATAGAAACATAAGATTTTTTTTTTGACCTAGTTCGGACTGAAACCTTTAATTCCCATCCCATTAAAGATGAACATTAGAACAACAGGAGAATAGAGAACAGTGAATTATCTGGACTTGATGCTGTAGTTAATATAACATGAGGGAGATGTTCAAAGTGGTGCCTCAGATTTCTGCATTCAGCTTGAGACAAAAGTGAGTGTATAAGATAGCATTTGCTGAAGATCCTGGCTGGCTGAGAGTCACAGTGAATTATCTGATGAACYACCTTCCTCTCTCATAGCAAGGATCTTGACTTTGAAGCCTTTAAAACTCAAGTATGCTCTGAATAATGAGGGAACCCTGATGCATGTTGCTGTAACAATTAAAATTAGTGTTATTTTGTGTGCCATCACTACAAGTTACCACTTCCTTAGCAAAATACAGAGACTGTTGGCCTTGCCAGTGCCTAATGMAGTGTCTGATATCAACCTTAGCACAGATGGCAATGGATCAAGCTGGCCCTGAGCTGAAGCAATTGAAACGTGTGTCAATGGTTGACCACTATGTCAGCAAAATATCATGAGTGAGCTACCAGGAAAAATACTTTCTTAAACTCATTCAAAGAAATTATCATGTCATTGCCTATTTTTAACACTTCATATTTGTTCCAGCTTTACCTAATCCTAAATGTTTGATTATCACACTCACATTTCATCCTGTAGAAAGCAGGAATCATTCCCAGACTCCATCAAATGAGAAAGCTACTGGGAAAACTCTGTGATGGATCAAAATGTGGGTTTTCTTTTCACWCTTCTACCTCCCCACATTGGCAGTGATCCTTCAACTGATTTCACAGAGGGATAGCTTCAAATAAATATATTCTATATATATATATATATAAACATCTTATTATATGCACATTTTAAATGAATATTCCCTGCAGGTCTTACCTAAGAATTGAAAATGCATCAATTTGGGCTATATTTAAGCAATAATGACTGATGGAAAGGCTGTTTCTTTTCAGCTAAATGTGCCAAGACTTAGCTTATCTGATAATTAACTGCTGGGAAAGGCCTCCCTGTCACTCATTGCTGCTTAAATAAGTATTAGATTGGGGGGAGGGGAGGAAGGCTTGCCATTAATCACCAGGAAATTTCAGACAGCTGCTGTTTTCCTGTAATAGAACATGCAAGTATTAAGAAAAATCACCAACAGTTACCTTCCAGGGTATTATAATTATACRTGGGCCTGCAAGTTGTCTTAGATATGGCTCATTTATATATTGGATTTAGACATCAGCACAATAAATGCTGAGAAAATGGGACTATACCAAATTTTTAATTTTCAGTACACTCCCTGTTGCACTTGATTGCTTTCAGTGTGCTTTCAGGTGAAAATACAACAGCATTTGCTAGGGACAACCACACATCAACTTTCAGAGATYGCAAAGAGCAAAAGTCATCAGCCTCAGGTGCAATAAGGAGCCTGCTCTGAGCAAGGATGATCACCTGGTATTTCTGTGTGGTGTTGTGCTTCATTGCAGCACCAAGAACCTTCACAGCAATGTATTCCAGGATGAACAGTCAGCTAGTGTAGTTTCCCATGGATGTTATAAATATTACCAGCTCTAAATGCTGGAGCCCATATGGACTGAAATCCTAACCTCATGGAGATGGGTGGGAGCTTTGCCAGTCACTACACTGCRATCAAGATTTCACACACTGTGTCTTAAAATGTGAAATACCACCATCTGTGATGCACACAAACCCCCACCTATGTGCTCTACCTTTGGCAGGTATTCTATATAAAAATGTTAAGATCATTTCTACACTACCTACTTTTTTGAAATTTCAGTGGAGTTACATGTATTGATGGCACCCAAATGAGAGTAGCTGCTTCTAGATATGCTGCCAAATATATCTAGTTTGAATCCTAGGATTTCAGGACAAGAGATCTAATAAGGCTTATCAGAAACTATGATAGCTTAGCAAGATGCCCTGGGGCAAGTAAGAACTAATGAAGCCACAGGATGGAAAATTTTAGCCCAGACACAAAGCAGAGTTGATAATTTGATACAGATACATTCCCCTCTGCAGGGGTTGATGAGCTCGACTATTTGACATCATTTGTACACAGCACATCACAGAGTTCCCTGCTGAGCAAACCAGCCCAGGTGTGTGCTGTGTAACATCCTCAGGATTGTGCCTGGCTGCCAGGAAAGCCCTCACACAGGAACAGCAACAGCAACAGAACACTTCACAGGGACAGCCCATGACACTAAAGGAGAGGATGGTATCAGCAACTCCGAATTTTGCTTTCCAACCTAAAGACTGAAAGTCAAGTAGAACAAAAGAGTGCATTTTTTTATTATACACATGAATTGGAGGGCAGGCATTTTTTTTCTAGTAACCACAAACTATAATTTAGRCTTAACAGGAAAGGAGAGAATGGGACATTTTCATTGAGAAATTTCATATATYGCTTAGTATTTCATGTGATTTTTAAATAACTTTAGGTGTTTTCAGATTTATGTATGTTGGTACAAATAATGGCTCACCCTCCCTTTAGGCTCCGTGGGTGGAAGGTGCAGAGCCACCCTGGGCCCTGCCAGCAGCTCTGGAGGGGATTTGCTCCCCTGGTGCTGCTGYCTCTGCTCCAGCTGCTCTGTCACCCCTGTAACCTCTGCTTCTGCACTGATGGCCCCAAATATGAAAGTGCTGCTTTCTTTGTGAGTTCAGCCATCAGCCCAACTCCTCCACCACACAGCACCTCTAACAGCTCAAGGCTGAGTGTGTATATTTGGGCTGTTATTATTTCTGAAGCAGCTTCAAWTTGCCTGAGAATGTCACAATAAGCAAATGAAAGACAAATGAACTCAATTAAAAATAAAGGGGGAAGGAGGAGCTGGATTTTCAAAACTGCTTATATGATTTAGAGCCATAACTCCTGTCATAACTCCCAATTCTCTAAGAATTGACTGTCTAAATCTTTCAAGCTCTTTTGAAACCATCACCCAATAATTTTTCCCTGGGCAGATATCACTAGCTATTGCTTTTCCCCAGTGAGATAACTGTATCATAAATAACATTCAGCAAAATAAGTCCATAATACACAGTTTTTATACACTTTTTATACACTTTCACAAGGGTAAAATACTGTCTGTATTAAAAGTTTAAATGGTTTAGTTCTGCCATGGATTAATACATATTTAAACTGTAAAATATTGATTCCTTGCCAAATCTCATCTGGGGTAGTGATTTCCAAGTCTTTCTTCCATTTCACTTTGGTTTAAAGGATCAAAGAAGTTCCACTGCCCAATAAGCCAAATAAATCCAGGTGACTGAAATCTTAGATTCAAAACAAAATGCATCTAAAGGCTAAAAAATTGTGTTATGTTAGAGATGGGTAAAAGCTATAAAAATGCATTCACTTCACTGAATGAAACCCAAGCCCCACCTTTGTGGCTTACAAAGTTAATTTTTCAGTGCACATGGACAAGAAACCTCTTTAGATCATCCTGGAGTTTGTTGGAACACAAATAAATCCTTGAGTGTTACCAACAGAAGCAAGAAAGTTGATATCCCCTCCGTAAAAACTGCATTCCGTGATCTGTCCAGGCCAGTAATCCACCTAACATGTCCCATCTACATTTCTATAATAAGCATTTTTAAATCAAAATCTGATGTGATAATAAGTCAAATGCCTTCAAGAATTCTGTACCCTATGTCAAGAGAGCTGCCACTGTCAACCAGGCACATGCTTCTGCCAAAATATKATATGCCTTCTAGGAGTGCTGACTTTAGGTCCATGTGTTTCTGACATAGTCCTGAATGAACTATTTATTATTTCAGTCAKTAATATCAGACTAACCTGTTATTCTTTACATCATCTTTCTAATATATCGAGATCACCAGCTGTTTGATAATTTCTCAGATTRTCAGAGTGTATTAACATTAATATTATTGGCTATGAGAGACCTCAGTCACTTTAAGGATCCTGGGCTGGAGCTATCTGTGTGGCTCGGTCTGAAAACATTTTGCTTTGAATATTTAACAGATAGATAACAGTTTTGCAACACTTTAGTTTGTTTCGTTTAATAAACTTTCCTGATACTTCTGCCTTTCAAACATATTCTGTGAGATATTGCTGTCTTTCTTAATACTAGAGGATGTATTTTGAGTCTTTCCTTAAGAAATCCTGTAATCCTGTGCATTGTTTGCCTTTCTCATTGGGATAATTCCATTGCAGTGAAATGGGAGCATAAATGTGAGAAGCATTTGATAAAGATTTCATTTCCAGAATAAGTAGTTAGAAAGTGAGAAAAGGACATGGTTTATATGTGAGCTGTCTCCAGTYTATAGATAGATATAGACAGGGCTTGGATTTTATATCAAACATAGCAGTGAGGTACTGGTGCAGGGTGCCAAAGAAGTTGTGGATACCCCATCCCTGGACATGTTCAAGGCCAGATTAGATGGGGTTTGGAGCAATTTGGTCTAGTGGAAGGTGCCCTTGCCCATGGAATGATGATAATTAAATGATCTGTAAGAACCTTTCCAACCCAAACCCATCTGTGATTCCAAAAGTCTTTTCCACAGATGGCTTTATTACCCATTTTAATATCTGATCTCCCTTATATATAAATATATTTAAACAAGGCCAAGTTTTAATTTGTACCAACAACAAAGACCCTTGCAGCTCTCTGTTCTTATCTACTCTGCAGGAAAAATAATACATGAATGTACATAAATATATATCTATGTACAATAAAAACTAAAGCAACAAAGGAGAGAGGGACACAGATGCATTGGCCAAAACAAATTATGGAATTCTGAGGATGATCAGAAGTTTTAGAGAGAGAAATGTAAAATTAATCAAAATTCCATCTCACATCAGGACATCTTTGCAGAATAAATAGTCCAATACTTCTGGTATAAAGCAAAGAAGGTGGGTTTTGAGGTTGTAAGAATGTTCTCATGTTTTCGGAGTGGATGCAGATTTCTCATGTGTCATCCTTATTGCTTCTCAGCCTTAGCACAAGGTAATATTTTAAGAGAAGAAGCAGCAAGATCAGAAATAAGAGTAATCCAGCTTGAATGTAACAGTTGCCAAATGATATTGTAAGAATTATATGTGCACAATGAAAAACCAAATAGGTCCACTCAGTCAWGAGAAAAGAATATTAGAAAGGTTGATAGATTGTTGTTATTATAAAATACAGAGTGAAAATACATCTGAAAGTARTTTTTTCCCATTTCATTATAGTTTACAATATGCGCACTCAATAGTGGCCATTAGCTCTGTAAACTATGACATAATGACTTCCTACCTAATCCTAAACAGTGCCATTACAAGCAATTTTAGCATATTTTATTGGGTCAGTGAAAATTTTATTCTCTGAAAGACTGTAAGRGAACAAAGTGCTTTATGAAAAATACAGCACGATGTGCAGCCTGGAGCAATAATCCACCACCMGTGAGATTCCCTGGCTTTAATCAACACCCTGAGTTCAGAAACCACGTGCTTCTCCGTGTGTGGGTGGCTCTCCTGTACACAGCAGTCAGGATTGCCTCTCTGGTAATGTTGGCAGAGCTGTTGTCAAAGTTCTGATCTCCAGGAGCCTCAGGACAGAGAGGTTCTGTAGCTGAGCATTTTCAGGCAGGTTGTCTTGGTAGTAATGCTGAGTAAACTGCTTCTTACGGGCAAGTATTTCCCTGTCTGGTACCTCCATCACAGGAAGGAGGAAAGCAAGTGCTAAACAGAGCATAACTCCTTTCCATTTGAAGACTCAAGCTGCAAGGAGTTCCATCTTTCTAGGGGTGAATCCTACACAACAAGGAGAGGGAAGGTGGGGGTATTAATAGTAGATTGAGGGGCTGTAGAGGGAGTGTGCTGCTCTAAAATCCCTGCAAGGGTATTAATGGCAGAGTGAGGGGCTGTAGAGGGAGTGTGCTGCTCTAAAATCCCTGCAAGGGTATTAATGGCAGATTGAGGGGCTGTAGAGGGAGTGTGCTGCTCTAAAATCCCTGCAAGGGTAATAATGGCAGAKTGAGGGGCTGTAGAGGGAGTGTGCTGCTCTAAAATCCCTGCAAGGCTTCTCTGAGCATGGGATCTCATGGTGTGGGGAGCCTGGAGGTTCTGCACTCTGCTGGCTCTTCTGTACTCCGTGTCACAGCCTTGGAGAGGAAAGAGGCTGGGATAAAACCGGAGTGTGAGCCTGGGCAGCAGTAACCAGACACGGCAGCTGATGTGTCTCCGGGTGTCAGAAATGACAGGCTTGTAACCCATACACAGTGATTTTCTGTTTTTTTTTAACACACTCTGACCACTTTCCAAAGCAAGAAGAGATTTGTGTGAGGTGAAGTTAAGGCTTGTGGGTTTTTCTCCCTTGGTTACCTTTCTTGGCTCCCTTATAGACCACAACCCTCTGCAGCTCATGGACCCCAGGCTGAAAACTGCTGCTGTAAACACACAATAATCAAGCTGTGGCACTAATATTGTTCATAGGCTCTCATTCACTTCTTGGTTTGGCTCTCTGGCCTGCAAGCTTTTCAGGGCAGGAGCTGCCATTTGCCATCTATAACGCTCAACACAGCAAGGACTTGATGTCAGGTGATGATACTGGAACCCAACAATGAATAACAATAAAAAATGAACACAGTGATTGTCCCCCAATGTCAGCAAGGATTCCTCTGTGAAAACCACCAAGTCAGAGACCTGATTATTATAAGGCAGACGAGGTGAAAGTTTTACTTCCCACTACTGACTCTGTCATTTACTTATTTTTGCAACTATTTTATTGGTAGTGTAGGACAAAGATGTTTGGTGTAACAGGCGTTTTTTTCCTGTAGCTATTGTACTTGCAAAAAAAGTGCAGTGTAAAATTTGCAACGTGCCTGCTGTCTTACAAGTGGTTGTAATACTGCCACAAATATTGTACCCATGCTATTCATTCCAGAAAACTGACATTTCTAAAGATGAGGCCAAATGTGTTTACAGATAGATTTCTGAGTTTATTCAAGCTGAAAGGTACTTCTCATCTTTTGAAATGTCAGACTGCTGCTCCAAGAAAAATGAGTACAAGAGATAGGGCCACTGTTGCACAGCTCCATTTTTAAATGAGCAATATCTGATTGAAGATCCCAGGATTCATACAGTTCAGTGTTTTGCTATGATATATTGGCTGCACTGGCAAAATGGAGTTGAGCTCACTGATTATTTGCTTCCATTGAGTGCCCAGAGCAATCCCCAAATTCCAGTATCCTTCATAGGCCTTCTCTCTCTTTAAACATCTGTAACATCACCTGAGGGGCTGTACTTTTTAAATCAGTGATTTAATAAGCTGCAGGGCACAGGTTCACTGAAGAGCTGCTCTGCAGAGAGGCAAAGAGAGGTAAAAGGGGAGGACAAGGCAGTGAAGAGTCTCACAGTGAATCTGCAGTGAGCAGGTTCCCTGTGTGTCATGGGAGGACTGAGAATGTCACAAAAACTGTGGCTGTGTCTCCTGCTTCAACTCACACTACCCATACCCCACACCTCTCCTGAAACTTTTCTTGATGTCCCCTCTACTTTACAGCCCTCTATTAAAACCAATGGGTAATATCAGCCCTCATATCACACTGTTCCTGTACCTTCCATGTGCATGCTGCCTGGAGATATTTTTGTATAAAGCACCTCTTTAGAGTACGGAATGTGCCATTTTATTTTGATCATAGATGAACTCAATAGTTAATTTTGAGTATTTACCACAAAATTACTTGGATGCGGAGAATGCACCACAGCAGGAAATCAAAAAGGAGAGCAGAGCATTAAAAATGGTTAATAAATCATTTGTCTATTACAAAACCCCATTTTTGTTCCTCTGGTGGTATTGGAATCGTTTTAAGAGCTTGCAAGATAGTAATGTGGAATTGCTATTGCTTTTGAAACCTCAATTGAACCCCTGTGCCAGAGTACAAATTACCCAGTCTACACTTAGCAGAGGAACCACTCTGACCCAGCTCTCTGCTAGAGCAAGATGACTTGTTTAGTTTAATATTGTTCAGTACAAAATTAAAGGTTAGATTATCTGTAGCAGCTGCAAGGTTTAAGCGTGGCAAAACCACTGAAGGATCAGGTCAGCCAGTTTTCATTAAAAGAAGTAAAAGATGRAGCAGCTTGGAAAATTTGCCTGCARTTTTTTGATGTTTATCTTTTAGGATTCCCTTTCCTATAGTGAAGGTGTCTGTTGTTGATGCTTATTGCAAACCTCTCTGCTTGACACAATCTGGTTTAGTTTCACTGCCTTTTCATACAATTTTGTCACAGTCTCTCTCCTTTTTTTCCAATATGACACCTCTCTGTGAGAATAAATATTGACAGGTATTTTCTGCTTGTATAGAGAATAGAGGTATACTGAAAATTAAATGACTTTTAAATAAAACTAGTACTTTTACTTCAGAGAAGACACAAGTACACATGGATTTTGTCCTAAAGAAACTATTCTGTGGGGAATTTTATCAGAGAAGTTTGGTGTAAACAGTAGATGAATAATATCTGGCTGTAAATGATAACAATAAATAGCACTTTGTGGTGCTATTATAACAGTAAATAAATAGACAGTGTGCTGATCAGTACTTCCCAAAAGGCTCCAGACTCTGCTTTGCCACAAAGCCAGGCAGGGAAGCTCAAGCCTTCCAGGTACACCCCAGTGTTTAACTGGTTCAGATGATGCTTAATGGGTACTTGTGGTCTCATATTGAAATAGTTTCATAAATTACTATATATAAATAAATCTATTTGAATTAAAGACAGCAGGGAAAGAAATGGATTAAAGTGCAGCGCTCTCAATGCAGTATGAATGTTTARTATGATTTTTCTAGTGCATTTTTGGTAATAGAAACTGTTATCGTTTTGTGTAAGTTGTAATAAATTTGCTAAATGCAATAAATCTGATATCAGATAGGATCTGGACAACACTCCCCTTCACACAACCTCTCAGAGGAACTCAGTATCTCACATTTATGAAGCTGAGTGTGGCAGACTATGTCTGTATTGCTGCTGCAGCAAACATTTACACCTAATGATGACAAGTGTATCCTCTTCATGCCACAAACAATTGATTTTGAAGCACAGATAAGAGAATTACATATTATKTATTTCATCTGTAAAATTAATTAACTCCTTTGATTTGGGAGAGAAAGCTGATGTTTCCTGAAGCTCAGCTTTACTGAAAATTGACCTTTTCATCTACAAACATACCATTTAATTTACAACAGAAACAAAACCTTCGGAATTGTATTTACTCAGTAACTTTAATAAAGGTCAACCCTTTTCAGAAACAATTGTAAATGTGGCATTTAGCCTTCATATTGTGGAAAGCGTTACTTGAATCTTCACATCCAAATAGAACATTGCCTTTGAATTAAAAACAGCTAAATAAATAAGAACAAAGAAATTCTACAAAACTGSTGTTGTAATTAGCCTTTAGCCTTTATACTTCTATAGGACTATTTTCTTGACTATTCTGTGGCTAAGGTAAACTAATGCTCAGTACCTACAGCACATATACTAAGAATGAATATAATGTGGTTTAAAAGGTCCACCAAGTTCAGCAGGAAATAAAACAGGCTTTTTCTTTGACCTTTAAGAAGGAGACTTGGAAGCAGAATTTTCTTCATTGAAGATTCMACTGAGATACACAGGCTCCAGCAAAGCATTCAGTGTATGATTGACCTCAAGTATGAGTAGCCCCACTGCAGTCAATGGCTCCACTCCCGTGCTTGAAAGCAGCACAAGTTATTTATTTTGTGTGTTGTAGTTGAGCCCTGGGGTGCCAAGCTGGAGCACAGCCCTGCTGTGTAATGAACTAAAAAAACAAACACAAAAAACCCCCAATACACACACATATACACACAAAACCTACAAAAAAAACCCCTGACCTACCAACCAAAAAAAAAAAAAAAAAACAAAAAAAAAAAACCAACAAAATCAAAACCCCCCAATCCAATAGATTATGCTAAAAAGCTGAATTTTTCAGGGTGAGGTTTTTTTTCGTTAAGACATGTCTGAAATAAAAGAGTCTAATTGCTTGGGGTCCAGGTATGGAAAGTGGCATCCAGGTATGGAAAATACAACCCAGAGAGAATTCCCTTTTCCTTTCTATCTCTCTTCCTTAACTGTACAGCTGGGATGACTGAGTTTTTTAATCTCTCAGTTCTCAATTGCAAACTCATACAAGTGAAGGCCATTTGGATGACAACACCTTGTTTCTAGTTTGCACAATCTAAAGAGAAAATAGCTGAATGAGAGAGATGAGACAAGCAGGAATTTAAATCAGTTTTTTTCACTCCTGGTTTCTCTCTGGAAGAGTATTCTTTTTGAAGACTAGGCCCAGGTGGGAACCTTTCTGCCATCTCACATGATGCTGTAATAGAAAATAGTATTTGGAAGTCTCTGACCTTCCTAAGAAAACCCCATCTCTTACAAGGAATTTGTGATGTGTTTCAATGTGTGGATCCCATAAGCAACTGCAGAACCCTTCCAACAGCTTCAGCGAAGAAAGGATTTACATAAATCCAATAAAAAAGCTTACATTTGTCATCATATGATAACATTTCAAACTAGCATGTGGAAAATGCTGCCTAATAGAATTAACCAGAGAATTGGATGGCTCAGGACATTTCAGTCAGATTAATACTAATCTTACAACGATTTGTAGTACGAGGAAACTTTCTCTACAGAATAAACATACCGGAGTCAGTTCAAAAATGTCRTAACCCTTGACTTCAATGCTATTACACCTGGAATATATTAAAATTGTCTTCCCAAGAGMCCTCTTCTACAGTTTTTAACCACTKCTAGTCYCACTGCCTTTAAGAGCCTAAAATAGTTGTGRATGAATCCAAAATTTCTGTTTCTTTGATCTTCTTCAGAGTTGAATGCTAGTCCTGTGTTTTGTGGACTGAGTGCTGTAGGCTAAAGTTTAAGTTTGAGAGCTGCTGAAGCAAGAAATTGTTTTGCAGAGGCAGCATAAAAAAAGCCTCTAAAACAAACTTAGTGTACAACATACAACAGGGCTAAGSCAGAAATATTTTTCTAAATGCAGGAACTGCTCAGGACTGTTAAAGTTCCTTTTGGGTTCAGTAATAGATAAGTTAAAAAAACTTCTTGTCTGTAAAACWTTTGACCAAAGGTGAATCAGCTTCTAGTGTTACTCATTGAAGACAATGATCAGTCTTCAACCTTGACATCAGCATCTGACCCAAACTTCTGCATCCCTGAATCTCTTGAAACATCTCAGTTAAGAGCCAGTTTAAGCCATGCAAGTCCAATGCATTACCTTGTGKGAGTGATATTGAGAAAACTCTTCAGCCCACTATACCGAGCAATCGTGAGGAATGAACCATGTCAGCAGAAAGGAACCCACTTCAAAGAACTCAGCAAATACACCAGCTAAAATTAATATAAGTAACATTTTTTTACTGCCTTGGTAATTCAAAAGTATTACTATACTAAGATAATACCAATTTTATTCTCTCAGCACTACTGARAACTGTTATCACTTCAGCCATGAAAGGGTTTGATTCTGTGTAAATTAACAGCTACAATAATGAAATGGACTAGTTGGAAGTACTTGACAGTTTTTGGTTTTTTTTTTTACTGTTGAGGAGATTAATAACCTTTTGGCTATATGAATTATTTATCTTAGTACCAAAAGAGCCTGAATTTTTTGTGAAATGTTTCTAATAATATGGGCTAATGATAAAAGTTCACTTGATCTTTCTCACACTCAGAGTAATGCTTGCTTCAYTTTCATAAACTGACTGTATACTCTCAAATCTTACAGGGTCTCTTGCAGTGTTGCCACTGAAACTTCAATCGCTCTCAACACAGTAATAAATCTCAAAGCCAGCTGGAGAACTCTGCAATGTATTTCACGTGACATTTCTATCTTGTCATGTGTCATTTAGACAGTAATAAAATGATAGTGGATGGCACAAARCTAGAAGGATCAGACTGTATGTATTGGATCAGACAATATATACATATATAATATATTTTATAATGATAGCAATAAGGCAGGCACAAGA
The DNA here is from genome assembly GCF_030028575.1 of Malurus melanocephalus. Classification (NCBI taxonomy): domain Eukaryota; kingdom Metazoa; phylum Chordata; class Aves; order Passeriformes; family Maluridae; genus Malurus; species Malurus melanocephalus. The sequence goes on from NW_026623288.1 coordinate 1,200,065, forward strand.
GTTTGTTCCAGTCAAGTTCTAAAAAACCTTTAGTATATCCTTTCCTTTTTCAAGAACAAATTCCCTTCTAGGCTTAAAAGGGGTAGTTATGATGTTTGAAAGCCYCATTGCTTTGGAGATGAAACCCAGTGTAGTTTAAACATCAGAAGAAAATAAAAAAATCATATGCATGTGGAATATGGGTTAATAAAAAMTAAATGTTAAGTCAATATATTTGGTTATCTAAAAGAAATACTAATAAACGCATTGTTACTGTCTGACTCTGAAAACACTTTTCACTGTAAACAAATAAAATTTTGAGGAATTTATTATATAAAGATAACATATTTTGCAATATGCACTGCCTTGAACCAAACAGTAAAAGCAATCTGAGAGTGAATACTAAAAAGGTTCTTGTGCTAATGAAGGAATCTCCTTAACACAAAATTCCAAGAGACAAATATATCCACTGTCAAGCGCCAGCTGTGCTAGAATTTCATGTTTAGCTTATAGACACTGTGGGTACTAAAAACGTGGCCTTCACCCTTTCAAACTGGGCATAAATATTTCAGTAAAGAGAATTTTGAACACACTCATTCCGTATTTTGAAAGACGAGTGAGAAAAATGTTGTACACGTTTGTGTAAATGCACTCAAACACTGCAACAGCACTTGTTACTTGTAATGGTATTTGTGAATGGGATTGGTCTTTGAAAACTCACTCACAAGGGACTGCAGCTTCTGCAAACGTTAACGCTCCTGGCTGCAGTTCCAGTGTTCCAGCAGCCTGCCAAGGGGGTGACTGGGAGGTTTTTGGCGCACTGCACTATCTAGCTCTGTGCACATTCCCTCGTATTCTCCTTCTCCCTTCTCCACTTCCTCGGTTTCCACAATTTTCCTTTCCACTGGAAGGAAGAAAAAAAAAAACCAACAAGCTTCTGTTTATTACTTAAATATTCAGAAGTCCCACGGATCACAGTGGGAAGTTTGCATATAAGATGACAAGGTTGGGTTTTAACCAAAATTCATCTTTGAAAAATGGCAAAATGTGCTCTAAGCTTTGGAGATTATTAGAATGTAGCAATCCCATGTTTCTGTTCAACTGCTGACTTATCCAGGCAACTGGACAGCATAAAGATATGCAAAATAGACCAAAAGTGTCCTATTAAAACCACAGTCTTGCTTAAAAGGTATTTCTTTTCACGTCCCTTCAAAAGAAATAAGCAATAAGGACATCACCTACCTAAGAAAGGCGTGCAAAATACAGCAAAAAACTGCAGCCAGTCATTGCAATCTCATTGATTCCATATTTTGGTGCCCCAGTGTTTTGTGTCCCATTCGTAGTTTCTAAGCTGCCTCAAGCTCCTTGCTAACATTTGATTAAGACATCACAGAGTGACTTGAAGGTGATATGGCAGCTGCCTCCAGGCAATTTAAAACAAAAAAATAGAGATATGAGTGCGCCCACACAGGCATGGACTGTATTGACTCACACAGAACCGTCCTCTGAGAGTGGAGACAGAAAGCCAATGAGTCTGGGGCATCGTCTGTGCCCTGAGAATCGCTGCTCTGACTGGAGATTCTGCTGCCTCGTCYGGAGCAGTGCATTAACTCTCGCTGCATAAACTGCCTGCACACATTTCTCTATTTTAAATGCGGTTCATTCTTTCATGGTTTTGTGAGCCTCTGTTTGATGACAAAGTAGCTCTTCGCTTGTCAAAGGCTGAATGCCACTTCTGTACRGCGCTGGAGCTTTTTGTGCCTGGCTATCAGTGCATGCCAGTGTTCAACAGCAAAGTGATGAATTCATAAAATGTACTAGCTGCTCGGCATTAAAAATTCTGCACCACTAGGATGTGATAATCATACTGACTTTTGAGAAAGTGTTTTGGGGTTTGGTAGTACAAAAGTCCTTTATGTCTTGGAGTTGATGCTCTAACCCCTACTAGTAAGAGGAGGCTTCTGCAGCATCCCCTCCACAACCCCCCCTGCAGAATGTCCTTGTTGATGTGCTCAACTTTTGTCTGGAAGGGCCAGTGAAGTATTCCTTTCCCTTTTTACAGATGCCAGCAACAGAATAAAWTTTCTTTCCCTCAAGACTGTTTTTGGAAAACAAGATAGCACAAGAATTTGAGCAAATAAGCATTCTCACTGAAAGTATTCACAGAGCTGTTTTCTAAGTGTTTGCAAAGCAGGCAGGTAGGGATCAGGAACAATGATGTGTGATGGAGGTGACCAGTGACRCTAACAAAAACTGGAGAGCTGATACTTCATTCATTCAATATGTAAGGAAGATGAACAGCGCTCTTGCCTTTAATTCCTCTGGAGGGTTTTCCACATGAATATGTATGTGCAGGCCCTGCTGTTCTCTTTATAGATTAAGTTTTGGAAAACTGGAAGTGTTTCTTATTAATGCTGAAGCTAGAAGGTGAAAGCACRGCCATTGACTGTACATGGTTACAAAGTATATATTTTTTTTACATGTAGACATTAACTCGCTTATATCTCTGGGTATAGTGCTAAACAGTTGCTCCTAGCAGTTTCTCACGTTTATGTGAGCACCTCATTTAAGAGATGGACTCCTGAAGGTAGAGCATTTTATRTCAGAGAAATGAGAAAAGCTGCCCTGAGTATACTGCAGACAAAATTCTCTRATCTAGACCTGCTTACATACAGACTCCTGCATCTATATTTCACCACAGAGTCACGAAGCTTCTCAGAGTTACAGAGCTTTTGCCTGCTTTTCCTGATTTATATTGTTTTCAGGTACCTAAATTAGAGACTTGATTTCAGGAGGTATTATTCACAGTTTAAATGTAATGCAAAATGCAGCTACTCAGTGCAGTTATTCTGACTGCTTTAAAACTGTTCAGATGGAGAGTCGGCTGCTTAACTGGGGAATCAGAGTTTGTTTTTCACCTCTCTATTTAAGTTCCTTTACATCAGTCAGTCAGTCACCCCTGSTTCTGCAAACACAAAACTGTTAAGCCTCTTTTAAAAAATGTGTATTGCATAATGTGTACTTTTAGTGTTTGAGCCTGTGCCCGTTGAGGTCAATGACAAAGCTTCTATTGACTTCCACGATACAGAATCAGGCCCCGAGGCTCAAAGAATTGGTGCATTGTTAATCCCTTGGTGCTAGCAGGCAAAAGGGCTTGTAAATGCATATCCCACTGCCAATAAAGGATGCCAAGCAGTCAGCATTTCTTGCACCCAAAGCACACATACTTCATATCCAYATAGGTTTTTAGACATCTAAATGAAGTACAGCTCCTCTCTAAGCTCCCAGAGCTAACTTTTCTACCTTTGGATTAAAGCACCATTAATGAGCAACCCAAACTTTGCTGAATTAATCAGGCTAAACACAAATCTAGCATATTTTTGTACGGAAGAGAGGTAGTCTGTTTTATTATCTCCTCTGTCATCGATCCTGTACAGTACATTTTACAGGGTAAAGTTTTGAAACGATTAACTGCCCTGTTCCCCMATAGTACTTCACACATTTGATCGATTTCTCGTCATTTCGTTCAGCCCTGACCTTGCTGTGTTACAGTCATTTCTATAGCTCCAAATCCAGTTAATCTGTGCTCAGTGTCTGAATTTATAGATGAACAACCAAAATATTTAAATATTAACTAACCTTTGCTTCTTTCTATATTCTTTTTGGCTTCCTAAATTGTTATGCTATGATTTCAGTACTTTTCATGTGAACTGTAGGGGCATATCCTGAGGCCTGTAATCCKTTCTTTGGCAAAAACTCTATTGAAGATGGAAATACAGTCCCAAAATTTGCAAGGATATTTGACTCAATCTCCCTTTTTTTTTTCCTCAGAAAACCGAGTATTTAAAGAATACCAATTCATGTCATTGTAACACTGAAAAGCATTAGGCAAGGGGGATGAGGATTGGCAAGAATATAGACAGTTTTCTAATAATCCAAATATATAGATAGGAAATATTGTCATGTTTGTGTGAAACACCTTTCCTTTTAATGCTGCTTCTGGAATAAAAGAGATGCTTTTGAGACCAAACTACCTTTATCTCCAAAACTGTTTTTGGTCTACAGTACAAATCATAGCTTCACAGAATGGTTTGGGTTGGAAGGGACCTTAAGGACCACCCAGTTCCAACCCACCTTCCWTGGGCAGGGACACCTCCCACTGGACAAGGCTGTGCAGGGCCCCATCCAACCTGGCCTTAGACACTTCCAGAGATGGAGCAGCCATGGCTTCTCTGGGAAACCTGTGCCAGGGCCTCACCACCCCCACATGAAAGAATTTCCTTCTAACATCTGATCCRATCTACCCACTTTCAGTTTAAAGCTATTCCTCCAACTCCCACCATGTGCCATTGTAAAAAGTCCCTCTCCAGCTCTCCTGTACTCTACCARGCAGATCCCCAGAAAGGTCAAATCTGCCCTGCTGAAGTCCAGGGGAGTCACCTGTGTGCCCTCCTTGCTGCCCTAAGGGTCTCAAACTCCACCACTTCAGGGTCATTTCATGTCCTTCCACTCAGCTGGTGGAGTCATGGGCTCTGCTGAACAGAAGGAAAAGCTGTTGAGCTGAAATACACTCYAAGCCCTATGTGAGCAGTATTGCCCAGAGGGGGGAATGGATTTATTGCACAAGGTCACTTAGCAGCACTGCTCACATATTTAAGAATCAGTTTTGCTGTGTTTTGTGGCAAAAATAGACTTTCGCCTCTCCCTTGATTCTRTGTTTCAGAAGCAGCTCTGTGTTTCAGAAAGAGCCAACACAGCTTCCACATACACATCAGACTCCGCTGAGCAACTTCAACAGGACTGAAAGTTTCAGAAGTTTCAGTGTGTTACCCTGGATAAACCCCACTGACAGGTTTCAGGCTGCAAGGACGTCACTGGGGGTGCAATTAGAAGGCAGTGCTATCACACAGAAACCATTGAAGGCCTTGTTTAGCCTTTAAGACTGTACTTGGTTGTGAGATTGGGAAGGGAAAGAATATGACTAGACTCTCTCAGGGCCCCAGAAGAGTTGGCAGAACTAAGAGCTTGAAAGTGCATTTTTAATCTTAAAAGGAATATGTTTGGTACAAGTAATCAAGAGATACATAGGATTCCACAATGCTRTTTTCACAAAGCTGCTGTGAAGTACTTATTTCTGGGTCAGCTGGAAGCATTCAACCTTCTGAATCAGAAATATATTTCCTATTGTGGGGAATGCACACATACATGTACTGCATGTGTCTTTTGCATGTGATGATCATGACCTAATGAAAATAAAATTAGAATARTATTTCCTCCTTTTTGCATTTGATATCAAATGACTTGGAGTCCAGTCTGATATTTACTCATTTCAGTGATGGTTTCTAATTCTCTGTACATGGGACCAGAACTTTATTTAAAGCTTTCATTTTTATATTTCTAGACTTATCAATCAGATCTAGCCTATGACCTTGAGACTGTCTGTGAACTTTGAAAAATGCTGCTGCAACTAAGAGCTGCCGTTCAGCTTCCTGTTGGCTTGAGTAGTCTAAGTGGTCCTGTATGTTCCAAAACCTCACTAATTCAGCAAAAGTATTTTGATGAASACCAACTAAATTGAGAGAGTAGATCTTCCCCGATGAACCAATTTTGGAAATTTTAGTTATGTTTTGTCATCAAAATGAGTGTTGCTGACGGATGTGAGAAGTGCTGTCAGCTGATCTTTGTGGTTTTAGCTTACAGCTACATTTCTGACAAAATTATTTTCATGGGTCTATTTTAGAAGATCACTATCAGCTTATTTGAAATATATCATAATCAAGGCATATGTGAGWGTAAAGTTATGTGGACCAATGACTATTTGAAAATATGAGAACTACAGGAACAATCTGTTATGAAAACTGGCATAWATACTGCATCCTGAAAATATGCAGAAATTTGTTGACTTTCAGTTCATTATTGTGCAAAGTATGGAAAATGCATTCACTGAGAACAAGTGAAACAGCTGGATTCTGGTCTTGTTTTAAACACAAATCTCAGCACTTACTAACTTCCCAATGTCATCTCCAATGTGAAATAGCTCTTTTAGCCTGAGCAAAGCTCATGCTGCAGCCAAGAAGGCTGTGGACTGAGCAAAAACAGCAAAACATATCCAGACTACAYGATCACACTCACACAGTTCTGTGCCCGTGTGCAGGTATCCATCATGGCCTGATGTTTATTTGGGTTTGGCAGTAGGTCTGCAGGGGTATTTCTCAGGCTGTTAATAGTCAGTAACTGGAGTGTCTTTAATTATTAATTAATGGACTGCTCTGGAACAATTTCTGCCTTTTCTGCCCTTTTTTCATCCACTGAATTACAGTGTCTCCCCAAGCCTCCTTCTCCCAGTCAGGCAGGGTCATCTCCCCAGAAACTGTACCGCCCTGTTACAGAAACATCTCTGGGCTGGTAAATATTTGTACACAGATGTGCTGTTGACTGCTGACTGAACAGGAGCTGAGACAACTCCTGGCACTCTGAGCCATATTTTACAGCTACCCCTTGTATTTACAGCAATGCAGCCTCCTGAGGTGACATCTCTCAGCATTCTTCTGCAAAGAGGGACAGAGCATGTGGGACGAAGGGTCATATACTGAGCAGAGGTATATACAGTGGCAGTTGGCTTCTAGCAGGAGCCAAGTGGGAGATAAATGATTCAGAAACTACAGGGCCCAGGAGATGCAAATCTTGAAAAACTGTAGTCATTATGGGCCAATTCACAAAGAATTAGAATAATGCCCTGTTTCCTCCTTGCTTAGCAGAGATATTTGTTTTTTTGTGATCTGAATACATAAATAAACCTATAAAAGGGGATATTTATCCTCCAAACTGAAGCCATAATCCAATCAGATGTATACAGCAAACACATGACTYCATGTGTGCCTTAAAGCCAAACTCCTCACTGAAAACTTTTGGAGTGCTGCTCCACTTAGAAGTGGAATTCAGCTCCAATGGCAAAGCCAGGTTCAAGGTTCACCTATATTTAGGGACAAGGGATTGTGTGATACTGGTGCGATGGGGTAGCCCTAAAGCTGCGAATGAGTCTGCACTGAAAACATACCCTCTGGTGCTRCTGTCATTGGATTTCACCTTTGACAGTAGAATGTTTCCCTAAATAATAACAGAAACAAATGCTTTCCAAAAGATTTCCAGCATGTCACTTTTCATATATACTTAATACTTCAAAACCTTAAAACAGCACTCCAGAAATTTACAGCACCAAGGGGCCCTATTTAGCAATGCCTTTCCAGTAATCATTTTTTTTCTTTTCCTTCAACTGCATAATTATGTTAGAAATAAGGAAAGCAAGTGTGTATTCATGGTCCAATTTAATAGGCCCCAATACTTTGCTAAAGCACTGCAGTGGATCAGCTGGAGTTAATTATTATGCAAGATTACATTGCAAATAACAACAGTATRTCAAAATAATGCATAAGGTCTGCCTTGCAACACAAAAGCAAAAAATTTCAAAATAAAGTCTAAAATTATGTGTTTGCATTTCCTACTTAACTTGCTACATAACACTTAGAGTATTATAGCCCCAAAGAAACCTCATGTAAGACTGGCCACTTCTCGGGGAACCATTATGATAATGGCCTACAGCTGATTAACAAGGTCTTAAGGACAACCCTCAATTGTCTTGCTTTGGGGGATTTAATTAACTGGTTAAACACTGTGAGAATGCTGTGGAGGTGGATGCTGATGCTGCTCCCAGTCAGTGCCATAACCTAGGTACAGGAGGCAGAGCTACTGTTTCTGAAAGTGAGGTATCAAGGAAGAACTACAAGGTGACTTCTCTGCCACTTTCTCCTTCCAAAAAAAAAGGAAAAAAAAAAAACTATGCTCCTTTATTTTATACTTTCTGATGTATAATGAACAATAGTTTATKAAATATTTCAAAGATAAAAATTCTAGTCCTTACTTTCCTGTTGTTCCCTCCCTCCCTAGTGTATCTCAACACTATGGATGTGTAGGAACAAAATAGGCTATTAGCTTTATTCAAAGACCATTGAAGTCAATAGAATGCTGCTTAATGAATGTAATGGTTTTTAGATGAAACTCTAGGTTACTGCATCACAAGTACCAAGGAAATAGCATCTGACTCATGGAAAGGAAGGACTTGACTTGATTTGCATTCATTGTTTTGTATTTGCTAAAGGACAGAAATTATTATCTGAGATTGAGCATCCGTTATGGTTTGATGTTCTATACAGTTCTCTGTAGCACCAGAGGGGCCTCCAGTAGCAAGGGGAACAATCACATTTGGTATCCCTCATATTTAGAATGCAATATAACAGATAAAATAATAATTTGAAGCAAGAAAAATTYCAGTGCTCCTTTTTTTTCATTTACTTTTTTACTTTTGAAAACTATGGGATACATATCTTCATGGGATACATATGCAAGTAAGCTAAACAGTAGAAACAAATGTTAAATTGGAGRTTATAGAATCGTTTATAAATTAAAGTAACTAAAGCCTAAACAATAGTCGTAAGGGAGTTAAATCTGACATATTGATCACTCAAAGGTGTCCAGCCTTGATCAGAATCTTTGTGCCATGAAAATATATTTACTGCATTTACATTGCAGAAAAGTTGAACAGAGACCATTTGCCCTACTCCACAGTAGAATTTATTTCATTGATCTAAGGTGCTGTACACTGGGTTAGGATTTCATCCAGTATATTTTGAAAAGCAACATAAARAACTGTGTGACTGTGAACATTAAATAGATGAGTGCCCCTTCCTTGACTCTGAGCCAGTTACACTGTGGAATCTGTTTTTAAACTTACTGAGAGWAATGGTTGTGTAAACAAGACAGAGCTTCATCATCCAAAGTTGGGTACTTTAGCAGCATCATGGGTTAGACAAAGTTCCTAAAAATAGATGTTCAGTGATCCCTTCATGTTAGTGCTTGAGTGCTTAGCTATTATTGAGTGTTTACGAGGACCCAGGAGAACTCAAAAGAGGATTCTAGCAGTTCACATGTTCAAGAGCAGTYTCAGGATAAACAGCTCCTAAAACAACATCTAACAGATGACAGTAAAWAAWWATCTCTTTTCCTGTTATTCAGGTCTGTAGACTCCTTGGGACACATGCGTTACTTCTGAAGAATCTGCAAAAGGTAATTAAGGAGAGTAAATCTATTGTCAGACAATTTCAGTTTCCTATATAAGAACCATGACATATCTTCTGGAAAATGCTTAAGACTCTTCAAATTGATATAAAGTGAGAATTGCTATAACAAAACCTCTCTACAGTTGTGAGGAATTTTTTTTTTTGCTTCTTATGCCTTCTGTTGTGCTTAAAGGGCAATCAAACAGTCAGTTTCATGCTGTAATTATCAAGATCCAGCACAATTGCTACAAGGTGTGAGTTACAAAACTGAACAACTTTTAATTAGGAAAGAGAGTTCATAAAGCATGAGAACACTTCTGTTAACATTGGCTATATTGTTAATATCAGTTCTTTTCAAATAAGCCATTGGGTTTCTGAAGGATTTKCTTTTCTCCCAAACACTGCCAATTATTAGAACCACGTTGTTATTCACATCAACTTAAGTGTACAGCTGTAGCCATCTTGTACTGTCAGTTCACCTCTCTGAAATCAATGAAACAAATCATGCTGGATGAAATTCATCTCTGTGCAGATGGACAATGCAAGTCCTGCACAATATGACAAAGTGTGATTAAAAGATTCAGTACTAGATCTTTCTGTATACAGGATCAAATTTTCCATCCTGTGGGTTAAACTGCAATGTTGCAATAGGATATCTCTCTCTTCCTGTGATTTTTCTCTATTGACTTCTCAGATTCTGGACCGTTCTGTAAATTCCCTGTATTGATCATTTGCTAGCATCCTTGGTGGTTTTCTTCCATTTTTTACCTTTTTGGACCTTGAGATGCTTTTGGAATTGGATGGTAGATTTTAGGTAGGTCTCCAGGTGAGAGGGATCAAAAGGTCTTAAATTACTAGAGTCACTCATTCTTACMATGTGTGCTGTATGCAGCTCTTTCTTCTAAGGAAATGTTTTCTTTCATAGAAGTTAGATAAAGAAAACTTTTCACGTTCAAAGTGCTGTTTCTTGGGCAGCGATAAAGCAGAGGAGAGAGCACCCCACAAACACTATATTGCCCAGGACTAAAGGACACAAAGTTCATTTTTTGTCTAATTTCCTTCTCATGTTAAATACCTTCTTTATATTAATGAATTGAATTCTGAATAAAAAGAGAGTTGATGCCATACACTAGTTCTGCAAAGGCTCACACCAAAAAGAAAACATTTTAATTAAAAGAGAACTGAATGTCAGTTTTCTGCACAACTCTGAAAACTTTGCAACTACCAGACTACTGGCTTAGGGGAGGGTAGGAACCTCTGTCTGATCAAGTGGAAAAGAAAAATCAGAAATCCTTAAACCTYTAGTGAAAAACTTAAATTCTTTTTGTGTCTAAACGTCTACTTATAAGAATCTATGCACTGTTTTCCAAAGACATTTTCATTAGAAGACACTACCGCAGAGTTGAGCTGAGATAAGGGGAGTTATGGTAATATGCAAATGCATACTGGCAGGAAAATAGACTTTTGATTGAAAAACAGTCATCTGAAGTGATTATTCACTCCTTAGAGCCAAGCCAGAGTCTCTTTAAGAAGAATATATTTCAGTAATTATATAGAGGAATTAAATATTCAGTGGTCAGATGTTTCACAATTGAAATGGGTATGAAATGAATATAACTCTCAAGATTGCTTGAAAACTGTATTCATAGGTATAAAATAAAAAGAATGAGAGGATGTACTTTATTAATAGTATATAGGGGATATCACCACATTTTTATTTGATTTACAGCTTCCTGATGTAATAAATCTASATGAACACAGCAAAGTACAGGTTTAAGTAAGAATTGCAGGGTTGTGTTAAGCCAGCAGTGCCTAGTGTACAGTTAATCGGAAAGCAGAAGGTAATATAAATTGTTTCTGACATTATGGGACTATAATAACACTATATTTCCACCAGCTCCATAGCTCTTAGAATTAGAAGTATGTATCCACCACAGAAGACACCACAAACTCAAGAAATATGAAGGCATTTGTCCATACTGACTGTTTCCACATTTGTGTCTTAGTTGTGCAATTATAATAGATAGAGTTTATTACTGTTACAGTCCATGTTCAGTTCTGATAAAATTTGCTGGATAAATTTGTTTCCGCTACCTAAAGTTGAATTAGATTCCAGTAATGGAGTAATGACTTTTATTTATGAACAAGTTTCCTCTTTGACCCTGTTCCTATACAAATCTTGATCATCCTTYCATGTACTAGAACATATCCCTAAGTGCCAGACCCAATTATTCTGCCAGGATGTATTGGGTACAATCCTAGCTCCAATGACAGGGGTAATAAACCTACTACACATATCTCTGGTTCTAGGATTTYACCTGTTAACTGTTCTTAGGAAAAATGAACAACAAATCAATGATTCAAGTAGTCTCCAAATCTGTCTCTAAAACTAACCAGCAAAAAAATAACTTTCAAAGAACTTTAGACATACTGTAAACTCTCATCCTGAATGAGAGGAGTAAGTCTTTCTTGAGGCAGCAAGGAACAGCTTTTTGCCATGAATTCTGAATATTAATCCCTACAGCTTTTTACTAGATAGTCTAACGCAWTTACTCTGCTAATTCACATAAAATTTCCAACTTTTAAAAACAATTATTTTTGCCAAGAATATTGTGTAGAAGACAGCTTTATAGATTAGCTATAAACTGCACAGCAGAATATTTGTTAAACTGTCGCTCGTCTGCAGCTTTCTAATTTCATTTTATGTCTCTGTTATTGCCTGGTAATGAAAGGTAAACAGGAGAGCTACAATAGTTTGGTCTGTGGCCACTCATAATCAGATCTTAACCAGAGTCCTTTTGACCTGTTTTCCAAAATGTATGAAGCTGTAATGTCTCTACTCATTTTCCCTCTTTTGACACTGTACTTTCCCCTTGACTCCTTCTATCTGTAGTTTCATCTTGTCCCTGAATCCCTTTTCATCTTTGTTTCTGTCTCTCCCCACTATCACTCTATCTGTTAGCTGTCTATTGCAGACTTAATCAGTTTAGCTAATTAAAATGCTGACATTGACATAAAGTTTGGGTTAGAGACATTACAAAGGACTTGTGTGTCCTTTGCTTTTATAAAGAACTGGTTTAAAACAAGCAAACAAAAAAAGGTGTAAGACACACTTGACAATTAATTTATTAGCAATTATGACATTATTWGGCTCACATTGGGAGAAATTGAATGATTGCTAGAATCTCTCTTGCAATTAGAAATAGGAATGACAAAAAATAAAATAAAGTCAGCTTAGTGTAGTTAGGGTGAAGCTTCAGCCACAGAATCCTACTGTAGATTCTGCCATGACTTTATGCTAACACTATGATTTAGCCTAGTAACATCAAAAAGCACAGTGAGAACGCCATGTCCCAAATTYCATAGCATTTTTCTAATCCACTATTAGACGTTACTATGAGAATACATTAGCTAATTATAAATCATTACCTTCTCCTGCTCAGGTAGATACGCTGAATCCCCAGTGTCCCAGAACACTATAAATCATCTAAACATGAAGTTTGATTATCCTGAAAAATCTTGGTTGTATTTAGTAAGGGAAAGTTTGGGAAATCATCTGGTGYGACCCCGGTTACCATGGAACTCATTAATTCAAGTCACTCAGCATCCCTAGCAAAGTATATAAACTATTTCCATGCCACTGATATCCACACAAAGGCAAATAATCTACCATTTTGTCCTAGGACACGCTTGGTTCATTTGTAAGAAAGATAAACTGAGATGAGGTCTCTGGATTTTTCCAAAATCCGTATGGGATGGCTGTTGTGCCATTCATATCTGCTAATGGCACCATGAAACTAACTGTATAAGCAAAAAAGAAAAGTGCACATTGCAGATGCGAATATGAATAATAACAGCAACATGTAAGGGGCTTCAGAAGGAAAAATGCATGTGATAATGAAAATTTATTTTTCTCTTAGCACAGATACATTTTGGATTACCACAAGACTGCCCATTGCAGATTAGGCTGTGAAGCACCATTTTATTGGAGACAAGGTACCCACCCTGCTGGCAGTGTGTGAAACTGAGACTGTCACACACCACAGTCATTYGTGGCTGTTTTATCTCCCCTCTTGTTCTAACATCTGTAATGTTAAACGTCATTTCTTTCACAATTTTTTCAGTGCACCATCAGCTRTTAGTGTGGCAGGTGGCAGTCAGCCTGCAATACTCAGCTGCAGAGATGGAGAGAACTTCATGAGAGCAARTGAACAGGAAAGTAGGGACACTAATCAAAGGACACCAAAAAAAAAAGAGGACAGCAGGACTTTGTAGAGAATGCATTAGAAACAGGCTGGAGGGGTGTAGAATAGGAAAATGTAAGTATCTTGGAACAAGGCAGAGAAATTATTTGCTAAGAAGAAKGTGCTTCTGACAATGATCCTGAATGTCTACACTTCCTGTACCTGTCTGTAGCTTTCAGATGTGCTRTCCTTACYARGGSACATGTGGGAGCAGAGTGCTCTATAGCAAAGCTGGGCTGCTGCTCAAGATGCTAATTCTGCGTCTGGAACTTCCTGGCTAGGTGAGCTGGGCTGATTGCTTTCCCCAATTTTTAAATTTTTACATCTGTAAGAGAAGCATATAATYGTGATTTATGGGGATGCTTACAGGAATTCATAGGTAATATGTGTTGAGGGCTTTGAGCTTGAGGATATATATATTGATAGATATATCAGGACCTTATACCTCACCTGTCCATACYGAAAACTATTTCTTTAAAAAGAGAGATAAAGTGACAACTGCCATCTCAATCTAAATAGGGAGCATTACCATCCACCCCACGGCCTGATCCCTACCCCTGCCTGAACTGGAACAGACCATCTCCTGGGCATGATTCTCATAAACAAACACGACATGCAGCAACCAATGCACGCACCTCAGAGTGAGCAGGTGTCACACCTATGTCACTAAAATCCTGCATCATGACTGTAGTGCCCTGCTCTTCACCCTCACCTCTGGCTTCCTTCAAAAGTTATGGTTTGAATCTCTGATGTTGTTCATTAACATTTGTGCAGTAATCTGCTGCAATCTTACACCCTGACTACTTAAATGATGCTACAGACAGCAGCACCGGTTGATTATTTTACAAATGCAAAGTTAACTGCATTTACTATTATCTCTAACTGAACTGAACATTGACCCAAACAATGCCACAATGTAAGAATAAGATTTAAAAAAAAAAAAAAAAGGCAGAGCAGCACCACGATAAAGTGACCTGCTGAAATCAGAGCAGAAGCAAGTATTAAGGGAAGAACACTCTGTGCTGGCCTATGAGATGGACAACTTCACCTAATTTCTCTTTTCTGTCTCCATTTGCACAGTTTTGCAGCCCCAAAGCAGCAAAAAGAAAAGCACTGCAGGATCCATACAGTGAAGTGTCAAGGAGATGGGTGCAAGAACAACCCCCCAGAGAAGCCGCCTGAGGCAGRCACAGCAGCTCCCTGCGGATGTGCAGCCAGGAGCGGCTCAGGGCTGCTATTCGGACACACGGGATGTCCGACACCCGTCCCCCTGCTCTCTGCGGCCACCAGGCTGGCCCTGCTGTGTGCTCTGTGCTGGGGCAGCTCATCAGCTCACACACATGTTCTGTCTTTTTCCAGCATCAARGATGAAACAGGGAGACTTTATTTGAGTTCATTCCTTTAGAAGAGGTTGGGAAGGACCTAACATTCCCTCGTGTGGGATTAAACTCTTCTTGTCTTTCTTCACGGCACTGTGGGCGGATGATGCTTCCCTGCTGAGGCGCTGACACCGGAGGAGGGATGGGAGAACTCGGGCGCAGGGCCGGCAGCCCCTCGGGAGAGCGCACGGTCCCTCAGCATCCGTCGCAGTGGCCCTTTCCAGCCCTCCCTCGCAGCCCCTGCGCTCGGGTCTCTCCCCAGCCCTCTCCCCTCCGGCGGGGCCCAGCGGCACCGCCTGCCCCGGCCCTCACCGGGCCTCTCGCCCCCGGCCCGAGCCGCCTCTGCCGCCTCCCGGGCCCGCTCCTGGGGTGCCCGCACCGCCCGCCGGGCACGGGCACGGACTGGACCCGAGCGCCTCCCCATCACCCCCGGCCTCCTGTGCCGGCCCCGGCTCGGCTCGGCTCGGCTCCCCGCCCCTCCTTGCCGTCCCCGCTCCCTCCCCCGCCCGCCCACAGGCGCACGCACCGCACTCACACACTCACTCACACACACACACACACTCACACACACACACACCGAGGCGATGCAGCTTTAAAGGGGCAGCTGCAGCCCGGGGGCCGCCCCACGTGAGGCCGGTGCGCTCCCGCCGACCGCAGCCCCGAGCGCTGAGCCGCGGCCGGAGCCGCCGGGGCTGGGCGGGCGGGCCGAGCGGAACGGAGCGGAGAGGAGCGGAGCGGCTGCCAGCCCGCCTCACGCCAAGTTTGATCGATAACCCCCTCCCGGCCCGGGCGGAGCAGCCTCGGCGGCTCCGCTACCCACCATCTTTGGGGGAAGTCCCTGCGCTGGGGGGGGCTGCTGGAGACGGGGGAGAAAGGCAATCTCGCAGCCAATGAGCCCTGCCAGGCTGGGGTGAAGACGAGAGCAGAGGGATTTGGGGAAGGAAAGAAAAAAAAAAAAAAAAAAAAAGAAGAAGGGAAGAAAGGAGGGGGACCATCCTCCCCACCACCTCCGCCAGCATCGCCACCACCGTTGACACCGCTCCGAGTCTCCAGTTGCGCCCATGCCTGTGCCACCAGTTTCGGTTTAGGGGCTGAACCGCAGGGGATGAAGAAAATGGGGCAGAGCGCGCCTCGGACCCTCCTGCTGCTGCTGGCGGGGCTGCTGGGGGAGGCTCTGGCGGGGTTCCCCAACACCATCAGTATAGGTAAGCGCCCGCCGCGACCCGCGCCTTCCCCGCCAGCCGGGGGCAAGTTGTGTGGAGGGGAGCGGGRGGCCAGCCCGGGCTCCACGGGGAAKGAGCCAGCCCTGCTGCTCTTCCTTCCCCTTGCTGGGGGCGAGAGGCAGCGGCGGTGCCCGGGCTGCGCCGGCGGGCGGCTGCGAGCRGCGCCGGGCTGCCCGCACCCCTCGGAGCGGCGGGGATCGGGTCCGCGCTCTGCGGAGCTGTGCCCTGGAGCGGCGCATCCCGTGGAGCACATAATGTGACAGAGTCGCGGCGTGAATCTGTAGCGACGTGCCTGAAAGCCGGGCCGAGCGAGCCGTGAGGCTCAGGGCAGCGAGTGGAGCGGGGGCTGTTCCCCGCCGTTCCTCGGAGCATCCTTTGCCTCGGCCGCGCTATCGCTCCAGCAGACCGTGAAACCGCACGTTTGCCACGCCGCACGCCGCCGTGTCCCCGCACAGAACTACAGTGCCGATATTTCGGTAGTCTGGACAGGATTTACGAGCTACGGTTGCCCAAGTTAGACTTTWAAATCTCTGTGTGGGCATCCGTGTAGAAGTGGCCTGGATTTCAAGGTGCACCTGCAGCTCCCAGCGACTCTCATTGCTCAGGGGGCACCTGGATGTGSTGTGTGGCTTTAAAAGCCCAACTTTGGACTTGGAATATGTATTTCATGTAGGTGCTCTGTCACAGTTATGTGCTCAGGTTCAGCCTGCTTCTATTCATTCTCTCCTGCAGCATGCAGCATGCAAATTCAACTTATTGCCATTGTTTCTCCTCAAAATTAATTCTGAAATACCTTTTCCCTTTTTTCCTTTTTTTTTTTTTTNAAAATTAATTCTGAAATACCTTTTCCCTTTTTTCCTTTTTTTTTTTTTTCCTGTCCTAGGTGGACTTTTCATGAGGAACACTGTTCAGGAGCACAGTGCATTTCGATTTGCTGTGCAGTTATACAACACAAACCAAAATACCACAGAAAAGCCCTTCCATTTGAACTATCACGTAGATCACTTGGACTCTTCCAACAGTTTTTCAGTGACAAATGCTTGTAAGTAAATACCTGGTTTTAAGAAATATCTACTTATTTGTTTTCTATCCTTGCATTCAGTTTCTTCCCKGTAGCCTAGAGTACATACAATACAGTGCAACAAATGTGTGTAGTGACCGGTGGTTTTGTAGATTTGCAGCATTATATGGAATACCTTAGGAAAAGTTCTCTCGTCACTTCTTTTCATCCCCTTAGCTCTGTTTTTCGGGAAAACAACCATGTTGTTGATACAACGCTACTGTGTAGCTGCAATCGGTGAATTGCTGCTGAAGTAACATCCCTTTTCTGTTGAGGCTACAGCCCAGCCGTGTGAACAGGCATAATTTGCAAATAATACTATGTAGGGAAAAGCCAGAAACAACTGTTACAACGTGACCTTGAGGGGAGAAAGCTAGAGGGTCTTGCCTCATCTGCCTTGAAATACTGAGTTGTTTTCTTACAGTRAGAGTCCTGTGAAAAGCTGAGGAGACTGACACGTACCGTTAGAGCTGAGGGGAGAGAAAATGGAATCAGAACGCTTGGCGTTAGGAGAAAGAGCTCTGCACAGGCAGTGCACACTTATAATTTGAGCTTTTATTAACAGAAGATGCAAAATAGAACTTTGAGTATTGCTAATGCGTGGTAAAATGCAAAATCTCACGCACAGAAAGACCTGTGCGTGTTCTGCATTTTAAAAAGCATTCCTTTACCAACAGTAGTTCCTGGATATGTTTTACTGATGTATCCAAATTCGGTTCTGTACAATTTTATTTTAAACCTTTGAAAAGGAAAGGAGTCCTAAGGTAGCTGATGCACTTTGCAATGTGCAGGTCTATGTCTGTACATGATCTAAAGCACTGCTGAATGCAATGTACCAACTTTGCACTATGAACAGGTTTCCTCTCACAGTTTACAAGTTTATACTCACAGTATAAAATGGTCATTAGTAATGTAGTACTAGACCACAGAAAACTAGTATTGGTTGCTTTAAAATAATCCCATGTTTTGAATCTCTTATTTGTTTACGTTTTGTTTGCAGGAGACAGGATAGTTCTTACATTCCTGTCCCACTGTATATTTTGAGAAAGTTGGCGGTTAAAAAATATACAATAAGGAAAYATTTGGACAAACTTTGGATTGATATTCTAACATATCCCCCATGTGACTGCTTCCTGGTAGTGCAGTGTTACACTTYGCAAAGGGCTTTGAAGTAGGACCTTTAAAACTTTTGCAGGGGGGTTAATTATGTTAAATACAATAAAAATATTTGGTAAAATGGAAAAAATAGTAAATAAAAGCATGTCTCTACTTTGCATCTTATTTTACTAATCCTATCCAGCCTCAACAGCTCTTACAACAAACATCAGACTATTAATCCCTAATCAGTGTAATCCCTTGAAGAGGCTGTATCTCAAACACAGTTTCCTAAATATCAATTATATGGATTTAAACTAAATACATTGAACTGCTTGGATGATTAATTATTAATTGTTTTTTAAAAGTTGTTACCAGTGCTTCTCCACCAAGACAAGTGATCCACGCACTTGTTTAGAGGCAGTTGGTATAGTCAGTGTGCTACTCATCTTCTGACAGCTAATGGTTTTTGTCAATGCTTATTAAAAGCTATGGCAATTTTAGTAAAGTGAGATGGTTTTCTGTAGTATAGGGCTTCATGTTCCAACACCCATATCACCAGTGTAGTAAAACTGGGAAAATATAAATCTCTGGAGAAACTGTAGGCCAAAGGATATGTACCTACAGTAACCTATTTAAAAGCAGAAGATGTGAAAAAAAAGAAACAGAAGAAATAAAATGAAAAGGTGACCTTGTCTATACTAWGTCAACCATCTCATAATACTGTTGATAGGAAAAGAATACGGTGAGTCCAAGCCACCAGTCATAGGTTCCAGTAGCTCAAAATATAAAAAAATCCCATCAGCCCAGTTGTTCTTTTGAATCTGGTATCAATTATCTCTGAAAGTCAGAACACTCATGTGTATCAATGCATTAGAATGAATTAATAGCATAATAATATGAATTAATAGCTACTTACAATACCTGACCAAAATTCCAGTCTTTAACCACATCCTCGCTTCCTAGTGGAGTGGCAGATAATTTCATTGTGCTGCCATATCCATGAAGGAATTCTTTCCACGACATTTTTACCTCACTTGGAGATAAGCATATGTTGTCTCCAGTGCTGTCACACAGCCGTTTGATCAATATTTGCAATTGGCAGAGTTCCACAGGAGAGAAACCTGCAGTGACTCTGCCTGCCTTCACTGGGGTGGGAGGCTGGGGCTGACTTTGTCRTGGGATAGGTACAAGAGCTGAGGGGAAATTGAAGAAAGGAGCATGTGTAGTCTGAGCTAGTGCCTGTGCTAGTCAGTATCCATAAAATAATAGTTTTCATTCTCCTTTGCTTTGATTTATATGATAGTGACTGTAGCAAGTGTTGGTGTGTGCAGGGATTGAGGGGGGCTCTGCTCAGAAAGACTTATGTTCTTACTGTACAGCTGCACATCCTGCTTGATGCAATCTGGTGCATTCCAGAGGAGAGAAAAACCTCTTCTGAAGTATTCTCACGAGCCTGAGAAAAATAGCCCACCTCTGGTACGGCAGATTTGGCAATATCCCAACATGGGARCAAACTTGTTTAGAAGCAAAAGAAAATTCCTGCCCTAAGCCCCTCCCTCTCATTCCTTTTTCAGTTAAATGATGCATAATCTGATTTATGTACATGTATTCCCTGCTTCACTGCTAGCACCAAGCCTCTCTCTGTATATTTAATTTACACACATTCATACAGTATTTATTCACTCTGTATTTATCTGCCCACTTATTTATTTAGCTGTATGATATCTTAACAGAGAACAAATGCAAACACAGATGAAAATTCCAGTGTATTTAAAGGTGAATTGAAGTTTATCAGTTGGCTCTAGGGAAATTATTACATCTCTTAAAATATGCAGCTTTTTGCTATCAGTAGAAACAGAAAGGAAGCTGACTTGACCTATGAATGTATAAAATCAAAATCACTTTATTTAAAAACGTTCATGTAGGGAGTGAGATAGCTTTTTCGGAGTAATATGACTGTAACAGCTCAAATATATAAATTTGTCACTGTAGCAATATCTTCTGTGCATTTCTCATAATCTCTGATGAAGGATGTRAGTGTTAATGTTGAATTGTGTGCACAGCTCTGTAGATCCCATTCCCTAGAAATAACCCACGTATGTGGCTCTGCTCTGCACTCGTAGTGCACTGTACTAACACTGCTCCAGCCTCTGCAGTGTCAGCTCATTAGCACACAGATCTCATATTCCCTCTCTGCACTGTCATTGCAAAAAATTGCTGTTGTACACCTTTACAGCCAACAAATGTGCACTTGCCTTATGTACAATTTTCAAGAAATATTTAGGAAAGTAAACTAAACCTTATATATAGTCTGCCTTGAATTTCTCAAAAGAAGGCATTAGTTTTCATTAAAATCTGTTGATCGTGTAATGATAGTGGTGGGATGTGTGCGGATGAAAAGGGGCTGTGATTGCAGAATCTAATTAATCTACAGACAGATTCCATCTCTCAGCTAAACCTATCAGCTGCAAATTCTTGTCCCATTAATTTTTCTGGGTTTTTCTTACATATCTTCTGAATCTAGGAGGCTTTTTGTATTTTACCAAATATTGACGTGTAGTGGGTTTTTTTTCCATGAGCACTCATTCTTCAAGAGACAAAAAAGGAAAGATGCAAAGACATGCTAACCTCAGGTTGCTAAAATCCTGTAAGGGGTGATATGGGCACTTTCTTGAAGGGGTCTGATTTCAGACTTATAAAAATTTACTGTAGCATCCTTGCGGCCCTGGTGTTTAAAAATTCAACTTGGGAGATTTTAATGGAAAAAGTGCCTGTTCATTGCTGTGAGAGTGTTGCAGAAAATGATACCTCAGGACTAGTAGCAGGCAGTTTTTGCAGTTTAACTGTGTTCCTCCCTTTCCCAAGGCACAGGTGTGGGRGTGTGTTTGCTCACGTGCACCCTCRCTCGCACACGTGTGCACGCGYGCTTTTCCTTTAGGTGCTGCTCAGCACTTCTTTTTGCCAGTGGGCAGATAATTTGCTTCCCTTGCATCTGTGTGCTCTTTGGCCAGCTGGCAAAGGACACTGATGCTGCAAGTGGTCAGCTCCCTTCTGCCAAAAGCATAAGCATGTGTTGCTGAGAGTCTTGCCAAGTTTGGGCCGTGTACTGGTGGTTTTGCGGGAGCAGCGAGCACAGGGGAGAAGCCTAAAATCTCCCAATAYAGAATGTGCACTGGTTTCTCCAGTGTTCTGTGGTAAAACACCTGGAAATGTGCTTTCTACACARCTCTACTCATTGCAGATGGCTGAAAGTGCCTTTTGTGCTGCAGAATGTACTCAAGTATTGTGTGTTACTGCTATATGACCAAGAAAAGGAGTTGGCTTCAATTTCAGGGTCAAAGCTTTTGCAGTATTGAGTCTAAGTTGAAACGTGAGAGGTGTGTTCCAACCAAACTTTTCCAACCAAAGTTTGTTACGACTTCATGGAAGAGCAGATGATTTGTCAAACTCAGTGTGATCTCAGTGTTAGCAGAAGGAACCATACCACTTTCAAACTAGATTTTATTATTTCTTAAATTAATTTTAAAATAAGCTGATGCTTCTTTGTGCCCTCTGCTGCATACGTAACATTGATGTACTCTCACAGATGGGAAAAAAATGTTATATGTATGGACACTTTTCTGAAAAACTGTTGAGTTCACCAAATGAATAAAGAGTAAAGCATGATAAAGAGCACCATTTACTTGTTTAGTTTTGGGAAGATTTTGTGTAGATGAAGACATGAAATTGTTCACTTTTGCTATATAGCACTGAGCGTGGAGGACTCATGGGGCTCTTAGGAAGGGTTGGAGAGCTACTGATTAACTTCACCTTCCCATGAAATGTGTAACAGCTGTAGTTTATCTCTGGGAGGAAATGGAGATGCCGTGATGGGAAACAAGCCTGTGACAGAAGCTTTTAACAACAACAAAAAAGACCCACAGTTTTGTTGAAGGCTGTTTTGGGAGCTTGTCCAAGAACTGCAGAAAACAGTGGGTTTCTTTCCTCAGGGTTCTCTGTGTTCAGTGTCTGGGAGGTGGGAGGCCATCCTACTCCCAGTGGAGGACTGTTATGCAAGAAGGTGTGAAATGAGGGAGCTGATGTATTTTCAGTGTTTCTTTATTGTCACAAACCATCGATTTAACATTTTCCATTTAAAGTACATATTTTGTCATTACCAATTTTAGAATGCTAATTTTAATTTAGTTTGGCATCCTTAAAGTATTTTAGAATCTGTTATTTTTAAAACGGCAACAGTTTGGTTTCATAGTTTGTTTCAATCCAAGCCAACCCATAAAATKGAAAACCTGTGTTGATTTATTGTGAGAAAAGGTGTTGTGTGGATTGGGCATTTGAGTTGCAGTCTGAGAGCAGTGCTTTCTATGCTGCTGGAGAGCAGGGWTCACTGGAAGGCCATGACCCCCTTTCTAAGGAAGTTCATGAGGCAGCCTGAAAGCTCTGTACCTATTGTCAGGAGATTTGCTATATGAAGCCTTGAACTTCCACTGGTGATCTAAAAATAAAAATTTAGAAATGATTGCTCTAGATTAAACCACTTTCTGTGAAACTTTGATGGTCACTGCAGTGAAGCAATTTCCAAATTTCATCCATGGAGATTTTTTTTCCTCTGAATATGTATGCATTGTATTTCCTGTCAGAGCCAGAGGCTTCCCTCTGTTGTATCACCTGCTTTATATTATTGTTGATCTTCAGAATATCAGATGCCTTTGAAATTTCAAATTTGAAATTGTCTTCAAGTTTGTCATGTGCAGSCATCTGATGGAGACTCCAGAGTGTACAGTCCTGTCCTGCTGTTTGTTGTATCTGGACACTAATAACTACCACACAGCCCCCCAAAAAACACTCTGGGTTGCTCTGTTGGCAAGTTTGGATATATTTCTGTATCACCAGATGTAGAATGCAGAGTTCATTTATTACTGCACAACAAGGTGTGAAATATTCCAAGGCAGTGAGTATCTTTGCAGTTGATCTTACATGATGTAACTGTTGGTGGTGAAACTATCGTATATGCACAGAGCAAGTGAGAAACAGGTGATAGGGTTTCTGTGTAAAGAGAAAGTGAATGTGGGAACGAGTTATGTCAACGAATCCACTGAGCAGTCGTTCYTGCATGTCCTCCCCGTTGTGTCTGAGGCTCTGGATCTGTTTTATCATCCTAGTTGTTTCTGAAATAGCAAGTGGCAATGTGCAACCCTGAYACAAACGCTACACAGGCAGCACCAAAGCCCTTACGCATGAGGATCAATCTGCAGYGACACAGGGCTGTGCATAACCTGCATAGGCACTTGTAGGAAGAGTGAATGGCTCTCCTGCAATGGATAATAGCCCAGGTGAGCACTCTTCTGCTGGAACGGAGCGACCGATCTGGTCACTTGTATGTAATTATTTTGCCAGGCTGTTTGGACGTTTCAGATATGCTGAAAGTTTTTTTTTGCTTGGTTTGTTTCAAGTGCAATTTACGTGTTTGCTTTCAGACCACTTGTAACTTAAGTGATTTGCTTTGGATGTGTTGGGATGGTATTTGCTGGAGTTTCTTCAAATGCAATGTTTGAAATTCTGATCAACAAWTTTAAAAAGGTGCAGGGCAGTATGGAGACTTCACTGGCTTAAGACTTTTTTAGTAGAAGAACTGTCTTTAAATTATATGCAGCTATCTGGGTAAGAGGTAGCTAGTCTCTGATGGTATATATTCTGTGCATAGTTACTTCATTTTGTGCATTCATCTTTCTCCTGGGCTGATGTGTATAATGGTGCTTGCTGATTTCACCATGAGTAGTTTTGTCATGTGAACATAAAGCATTTGGGCCCAGCCAATATGGTAAGGGGACTGAACTTGGGAAATGCTGGGATCCTCTGGTAGCTCGTAGCGTGGTTTGGAGTAAGTCCGTTTGTCCTTCTGGTAACACAGTTTTGCTATCTCTTACACAGGGGTAGTAAAATTTACCTGTATCTGATAGGTGTTGCAGAGCTGTTTTCTKTGAAAGACTTAGAGAGCTTAGGCTAACAGCACTTTCTTTGATTTATTGATCACTTCTTCCACTTCCTAAAAAAAAACTCCAAACCGAAAAACAAGCAAAATGCAAAAACAAAAAAATCCCCCCCAAAATCCAGCCTACATTTGATCCTATTGCAAGATGAATTGAAATTGGCAATTACAAATTTGCTGTCCTTGCTGTAAGAAGATGTTCATTCCCACTGATGGACCTGGGAGAACACGTGTCGCAGCTGTCCAGCAAGCCAATCTATCACTGGCAAAGGAGGAATTTTCAGGTTTTAACCTGAAATAAGCAAAGCTGTTGGAGAGAAAGGAAACTTAATATTGGATTTTTTTTTTGTCTCCTTTGGGTCTTTATAATTGGTATGGTCCATATTAATATAGCACTGCATGTTCTTGACCCTGCACTCAGGCTGCTTATTTGAGTGATGGGGGAAAGACCTGTCTTTGCTAGCAGTGCTGCTGTCTGTTGATTTGTCCCAGTGAGGTGTGTAAAACGTGCTGTAATCAGTATCTCACAGCTGCCAGCCCTTCCAGGAGATGTGCAGCAGTGCATTTCAGGGGTTGCTGCCTCCCGTGATTTCTTTGTCTCATTTCCATTTCAGAGATCTTAGGCTGAGATAGGTGCTGCAGCCTGCTTAGYGAACACGGATCAGGTCTTGTGGATCACAGGGTTTTGCATCATGACACATATCTTGATTTGTCTTTGGACCCTGCTGTGCATGCTCAATTCCCCAAAACTTTTTGGTGGTTGTCATTGTTGTAATTTGTGTTTTTCTTCTGTGGGGGAGCTGCAGGGGGGAAGATGTCTTGGGGAGAATTAGTAATGGGTCAGGTTTTTCAGGTGATGAACTTTTTGTAGTCTCTCTACAGGAGAACATGGKGAGATACTGATTTTTACCAACTACAGAGGTTTTGTCTTCTTAGACTTTACCACTTGTGTCACCAAGTTTGAATTCTAATGAAGTCTGCTGATCAGAAAACACAAGTTCACGTGTATTCTCTTTTTCCCAGCAGTTAGATGAGAGCTAATTAGTGTCTATTGACTGACCCGAAGTCTAACCCTGCATTGAATCAAAACTGTTAGGGGGATTCTAAATTGTCTAGCAAGTTTAATGTACTCACCCATCTTTCTCTGAAGTGTTTTTGCAGTGGTCAGGTAGTGTCTCCAGAGTGGCTTCACTACTGATGTGGAATGTGAAAAGCACTTGGATCTGAGGAAATGCTGAATGAGCAAACATTCTGCATAATACCTACTATCCAGCTCTGAATTTCTTTTTTAAAACATTGCTTTTTGTGCCTATTTGCTTATGACTTCCTGATGAATAGAAAATAGTGCTAAAGAGAAAAAAGGTACATGATCATACTGTGCCAGCTAATCCTATTTCTTTCTTATTTCAGCCATGTCAGCAGAGTGATTCTCATGACTAATGATAGTTTTTATATATTTATACTGAATGCCTCGGCCAGCTCAGACCTAGTTCCTCTATAGAATCATTATCCCACTCTTCCGTGCATCCCAGAAATTAATTGTATATCCCAGAATATCGTGATGGGGAATGATGGGATCTGTGTGACTTGCTAATCTTTCATTTCAGATGTAGTTCCAAAAAAGGTCCAAAGTTTTAGATTGGGATCAAYCAGAAAATCAGAGAATTAAAAACTAAAAGATTTTTTTCATTGGTTTCAGATTTATTTTTTTTTTAATTACTCATTTGTAGTTGAAGCAAATGTTTTGTTTTGGAAATGATTATTTCTGTTTTGTGCATTTTTTTTCCTGGTTGAACCAATTTGGTGAAGCTTATCCAAGTTCACAGGATGTTTCTGCAGTCATGAATCTGCCATTTTCAGTGTAAAAGCACCTGTTCTGCCCAATTTTTATAATGACATATAGATGACAGATGTGAATATAAAATTGTGTGTGATTTGGAAGAAGCTGTCTGCTTTTTTCAGGGCATATAGTTCAAACTGCTTGTGATGGATTTTATGGATAGACGACTTTTGTCAGTTCAAGTATGTATAGCATGTCTTTCCACACCATCTACAGGCAATTTACTTTATTACCTGGAGAGGCAGTGAGATAAGCCCAAAATTGATCAAAATGAGACCAGTTAACCCTCCTGAAGTTTTCCACTACTCCAGTTTGGCATTCGGGGTGCAGAAGCTGCCTTAAAGTGGGGGTCAGYGTATCTTCACCACATGCAGAGGGCAGTAAAAGTCGTGAAGGTTTCTACAATTGCAGCGTCCTGTTTCAAAGATTTGTGTTTTGTATGCATCAGGGATGCTTTACTGCCTGTTACTTTGCTCTGTGTAATACAAAAAGAAGTGGTAAGTGGTGATAGTTATGCATATCTGTAATGACCCCTAGGACCTAATGTTTTAGTGCTTCATTGTYCTACCCTCAAAWAAARARRAAAAAAAAGCCTCTGTATCCCATTAGACTAAACAGGGGCAGTCAAGATACATAACAGGGTCTTCCTCTGGTGTGATTTTTTACCCCAGRGTATATTTGGAGTATCTCTGTGAGGTCAGTAAAGACTGAAAGCAGAGTGGRCTGTTCCTGGTTTTAAGCAGGGGATTAAGTGGGTCCAGGACAGCCAAAGGATTCTTCAGGGGAGGCTCTGAACTCCTCCATCAGTAGCTCACCTTTCCTCCAGGGCTGTGCAGGTTGTCCAGACTCTTGACTTCAGCAGCTGACTGAATACACCCTTGTGTTGCATTGCACATATTTCCTTCTGGAACTTTGGGAAATTTAGCAAAATGATCACGTTCAGCTGTAATAAGTGTCCCTTTATAAATGATGCTGGGTATCTCAGAAGTATCTGTAATAGACTGTGTAGAGCAGAATCTGCCAAGGAAAGATTTTGTTTTTCAATTGAAACAAAATAGTGTAAATCAAATGGTCTCCAGYGGAAAGTGCTGACCCTGCTTTTAGTAGAAGTCACTTATACCATGTCTACTTTCAGATTTGCTTTTTTCCCCCCATTTCACCAGTACATCTGTAATTTTTGTAGCTATGAAGCTTTTACTACTTTACTCTGGATCAGTTTTTGGATTTTGCTATTCTTTTATGAATAGAGGCTGTGTGACATTAAAGACCATAGACCCTTCTGTRAAATTTAACTCATTGTGCCTCTGAGGTGACTGCATGAACAGTGATGGTCCTGACTGGAAAACATGGCAGCTTTTTCTGAGCCATTCTGAGATAATTCACGAACAGATCTCTGGCAGAACAGGGTCTTTTGATGGAAGCATAAAGCTAACATTTTAATTTATTTTCATCTGTAAAAACACCCTGTTGTTTTCCATAAATAGGGAACCTATTGTGGGTAGTGATGCTGCTAACTCCTGCATCCTGGTCAGGTTCCAGCTTGGATCAGCATCAACATAAATCAGTTATTCTCCTGGAAGCTTTATTTAGATAAATTATCTGCACTTCCTGTCTTAAATTCTTATTGTGTTGTTCTGCAGTGCTAGCCCCTGTTTCACATAAGATGCATTTGAGATTTGAGGCAATCTCTGCATACGCTGGAGGATACAATTTGATATTAAAGTATATTTTCCTTGCGGGCTTTTCTATAAAGATTCTCTGCTTCCTTGGTACTGTCTGGAGATTCTCTGTGTTAATAAGAATTGTTTTGTTAATTGATTCCAGAATCTGCTGCTCTGGAATGCTCTGCCTCAGTCAGGATCTCCACGTGAATTTTAAAATGGCATCTTTCTGGACAGAATTCTACTTTCTACTGTGTTGTCTCTAAAACTGATTATATCAGCCCAGTGTATTTCTTGTATATTCTGGTCTGCTTTCAGTTTACAGCAACATTTTCTATAAGGGGACTAAAATCAAAATTAATTGTGTTTTCAAGAAGCCTGGGTGAAGCTGTGTGTGAGATATGAATCATTTCAGTTTCTCAGAAATTCAGCTCTGTAATTCAATGTGTGTGGAGTACACGTGCAAAAAGTATCTGAAAACTCCAATACAAGAGACCTCCTTCTGCAAAATGGGTGTGGGAAGGGCAAAAGCAGTTTGACAGTCTCCCCTGCTAYCCTGCCTGCCTCATTCCTGGATGAAAGAAGCTATAGAAGTGTAGAGCATTAAGATCAACCCTCCTGGATAATCAGGACTGTGACTTTGTTCTGCATGACAGAGAAGGGCCTGCAGTTCCTGCTGCTGCCTGCCTTCTCCTCTGAGCCTGCCAGCAAAAGGGTCAATTAGTGCCAACTGCAGGGGTGCAGCTCCTTGCAAAGCCTGTGTCCACTTAGAACTGTT
This sequence comes from Malurus melanocephalus, assembly GCF_030028575.1. Classification (NCBI taxonomy): domain Eukaryota; kingdom Metazoa; phylum Chordata; class Aves; order Passeriformes; family Maluridae; genus Malurus; species Malurus melanocephalus. Next base: position 1,228,426 of record NW_026623288.1, read on the forward strand.
CATTTAAGCTCTCATTATGGACTTCAGGTTAATAATACTGCATGCTGCTACCTAATTGTTTACCTGAAACTGAGAGAGCCATTTTACCAGTTTAGCCAACCTCCTGCCCAGTTTGGGTGTTCTTTTGTGGCTGAGTCCAAGTTTAAATCTCCAGAAGTGTATCATGTTGTGATGTGATGATTACAGTTAAAGTGTGTAGAGATTTATTGGCAATATAGAATAAAAAGTAGTAACTTTAAAATATTGATGATCAAAGCAATAAGGATGTGCAGCTTGATAAATTAATCCATTCTTAAAAGCTGGCTTTTCTTTAKGAATGTCCTCCAGACAATTTTACTTTAACAATAAAATCCAGGCTTTCATTTTAAAACAGCCCAGCCTGCCTCATTTCTCAGAGGTGTAGAGGCACCCGCTGGRTTGTGAGGTTCCCCTGTTTGTCCAYTGGTGAATGTTCTCTTTTCARAGAAGTTGGTGCCATTAATCTTCATGGTGTTGGCAGTAATGCTGGAAACATCCCACTGCAGTGCTGGCTTGGTGTGGCTGGGCGTGCTGGTTGTCATTAAACTAGCAACGAGCTTGTAAATTGGATAATGCTACAAGTTGAAGATTATTTTAATTGCCAGGATATAAATTTTCTGAGCAACARGCTTTAAGACAGGAAAGTGATCATTTTTGGCTGTAGATGGAAMAATAACTTTTGAAGCTTGGTGCAACAGGTATTGGGTCAGCTGGGTGTACACAGATGTGCTGTTGCTCCCTGCTCAGGCTGTGTTCAGAGGGCTTGGGTGCTTCTGCAGAGCTCATCTGATGGAGTTTCTTTGGAGCATTACACTCTGTGTGAAGGAGCTGAGGTGATGGCCTTGGCTCCCACTCAYGATATCTGCAGAAAAGAATTGCTGCAGTCCGGTGGTGTATTGAGCTCTCTGCAGTGGTGGCTCATGGCACCACAAAYCCTCCCTGGAAGCCAAGGAAAGTCAACCTCTAGGTCCTTGGGAAAGCTGATTTTTCCTCTGTTTTCCCTAGAGAACACACCAGGCAACTTGTAATTCCTAATGGTGAACTAGGGTAGAAAACCTATTGAGAATTCCCAGGGGTTGGGAGATTTTCCTGCAGGAGCAGGAGATGTGCAGCAGCCCAGGGCTGGTGACCCACCAGTGTGCAGGGTCACATGCTGGCCAGCAGTGGTGTGCCAGTGCTTGCCCACAGCCAGCAAGGCTGCCAGGGAGAGAGTCACTACAACCACAGCAAGTGGGTCTTTTTCACTTCAGGGCTTTGCAAGCTTTCTTTGGGATCTGTACTCCACAGGGATGTGGTTTTTCCCTTTAGTCAGCGGTCTTYATTCCTTTTTCTGTGTTCTCTGTTCTTGCTTTGCTTTGATCGATAGGAGCAGATAGAGCATCATTTTAATTTTTTCTGTTTTAAAAAGAGCCATTTCACTTCCCAGAGAGAGCAAACAGGGCTGTGAATGGCGCCTTCTGTTCCCCGTCTGCCTGGGTTCACCTCGTGCCCATCAGCCTCAGCACTGGTCTCACTCACATGGAGATGCTGGGTTTGTTTTGCTCTCAAAAACTCTTTTGAGAGTGGGCAAGTTTCACACTAAAGTAGTTAAAAACTCCAAACTTGCTCATGTTTCCTTTTAAGTGACGTTAGTGTAATTCACTATCCAGGCTGGGTTTGCTCAGACCACTGGAGCTTGCTGTGAATCCAGTTTGACTTTTGAGATGTTCACCAGTCCCTGAGATCGTGTGAATTTCCTGCAAAGCTGGAACTGCTGAAGCCCTGGAGGGATGGTGGAGCTTTCAGTGGAGCCTGTATGTAAATACARTAACTGTGTGAATGAAAAACCAACAGTAAAATTCATCAGCATTTCTTTAGTTTCTTGAAGGCTGCCATGCCTTCTGCAGTGATATGAGACTTCTGCAGCTCCCAGTGATGAACCCCCTGAAACAAATGACTGAGATTAGTATTATTTATAGATAACCACAGAGATCATTCATCCCTCTCAAGCTGTTTATTTTTGGGCAGCCCAGTGAAACTGATGAAATTGCCAGTTGTCTGAAATGCTGCTGCCAGTTGTTTGAATGAACGGTATTGATTATAGTTACAGGACTATTCATCTCATACTGGCACGCATACAATACATGGATTATAAAAATGTTGTCTCTGTTGACAGCTGGGTTATGAAATGATACACTGAATTATATGTCCTTGCAGGCAGTGTCTGCATTGACTTTTCTTACCCCAATTCAAAAGTATTAAAAGTTACTTGAAGGAATACAGAATAGAGCATCAGACTCTGCAAATATTAAAGTACCTTCATTAGAAACAACCACTTAACAAGTTTTTGTTGAAATGAGGTAATGCAACAAAACTCCAAAGGGTACTAACTGGTTTAATCAATCTTCTACTGTGCAGGTGAAGAACATTTTTGTTTTATTAAAAGTGTAAAGGACTTCTTAGAATCTGCAGATAGAAGAGACTATTTAAGTGTACTCTATTACCACAATTTTGTTTTAAAATCAAAGAAAACCTTGAGGCAAGCCCTGTTTGCAGTGGATATGGTAGTAGTCTTCTGGCTTCAGAACAAATACCTTCATCTTTCTCATTTTTCTATTTAAARTAAATGCACCAATGCAGTGATCGTGTTTGTCTACAGTTACCCTCAAAARTTTTCCATTCTTCATTCTGTCGCTTACTTAATGGTGTGTATCCCACTTGCCTGGGCTGTTCCATCACAATTTCTTTTGCTGTGAGATTTGCTGGAGACAAGGTCAGCAGATGGCCCGTTGGCTGTGGAAAAGTCTGTCCTTCTGACTCAAATGAGTTAGAGCCCCAAAAGTTGAAATAAAAGCCCCTCTCACATTTTGGAGGATGTGCTCTTTCACTGATGCATTRCTGTGTATTTGAAGGATTCATATTTGAAAAAGTGTGATCATTAAATAAAGATTAGATAGATTTTTAAGAACCGTGCTTGAAAATTTCCATTGTCTTGCTCTGTAGTCATGAGCAATTGAAAATAGATTAAAGTGCTCAGAGCACTTTTATTTTAGTTTTACTCATGCTTACTTGTTTATATCTGAAATAAGACTGCTGCCTCCAGCTTCTGTCCTGAGAGCAGACATTCCCTATATTTACCTGAACTAATTGCTACATTGAACATAACTTCAGTAGTACACTGTGACAGACGTAACTGTAGAATCCTTGGGTGTGTTTTAAAATGTATTTGCAATTTTAGCCAATTTATTAAGTAACTGCTTTTAAGGTTCCAGAAAATGCCTAAGTCTGGGTCACTCCAGCTGGAGTAGATTGTCTTACCTTGCCATGTGCAAGCAGATCTGTATCACTACAGTTCTTTAAATGGTATTTAGCTGTTCTTTTGGGCAGAACGGTGTATAAAAATGTTTACATAYTTGCTATGAATTAATGTATTGTTTGGTTACCAAAGGGTCATATTCTTCCTCAGCTTACCTCACTGTGATAGCTTTCAAGTGGAATATTTTTTACYATAATTCCAGTTTTTTTGCAGCATGTGCTATCGATTTCCTAAATAGAAAAATAATTTTTCTCTTGTTCTTATTTTCTTTTCCTTCATAGAGATCTTTTTCTTAGCCTGTAAGATTTGTAACCAAKAAAAAGCTTCATTTGAGCATCTCTTGTTTTCCAGATCCTAGCAAGCCACTTTTTATCTGTCTGCTTCCTTCTGCTTGCTTTTCCTTTGTCTCAGTCTCTGCAATGGAGCTGTTCTAATACCACCACTTTAACTGATGATGTTTTATTCTTAAATTCTTTCTCCTAAAATTTAATTTCCTCTTATGAGACRGGATATGCTCATTCTGTACATAAGTGGATGAGTTAGCGGAATAAATACCCTACATGTTCATGGGAGAATAGACACCCCCACGCCCATGCTGTCAGCAGAGAGAGATGGATTCTGTTGATAATTTGTGTGGTGCAGTGGCTGACAAGATACAGTAGTAAGGATAAAACACTTGGCAAAATTTAGGGGTCTCTTCAGCCGTGAATGGCTCTGCTTAATTGTTCCCCTGCTGAAACGATGCATCAGAGCAGCAYAAGCTGAGCAGTTGTGATGGCTGAACTTGCTCCTGCTGCTCACGAACCAGAGAGGCTGTAAATGCAAACAGTAGGTGCTCCCCTTACCTCTAATTAAAGCGTGGATGTGAGTTTGACTATTCAGCTGCAGTGTTGAGTTACTCACAAAGCCAGCTTGGGAGGTGATAAGCAGGTATTTTTGCTGGATAGCTTTGCCTTTCTGGCTTCCTCGGCAGAAAGGACAGCTTGAGGGTGAAGAAATGTACAGTGATGAATCTCCCTTTTTTTAATTATGGAAAACTGTGACATTTTCGACAGTCCACTTTAATGTGTTGAGGAAAATTCCTGTGAATCCTAAGGAAAGGCGTCCTTCCCTAAGCAAATTGCCTCATTCTTCTGTGCAGCTGCAGTGTGACTGCTTCTACCCTTCTTTTTAAGATGAAAGATCAACTGTGATAATAAAGATTACCTGTGATGATTGTCCGAATTCTTGAGAAAAGAATGGTGAAGGAAGAAATAAGAAAGGGTGATATTGCCATTTGAGAGTTTGCTTGGATAGGGCTTGTAGCTAAAAGACCTCATTTAAGAATCTTCATGTTCTGTGCACTGTCCCTAAGGGCATTAACACCTTGTTGGAGGCCTCCAACCTTTGATGTTGAACTTGGATACCTTGATGTCCAAACTTGCCTTTCAGCAGTCTGCTCAGCTGTATAAAATACTGTGTGGATATTCTAGTTCAGGCCCCAGATTTGTTCCTTGTGAGTAGCAATATCCATTGCAAGAGCAATCTGTGTAATCTCTGTTAGATGCCAGTCAAATGTCTGCTTTGGGTGGGTTTTGTTGTTTTTCAACCGAGTGAGAACGTGTGGGCTTTTTTAGCTTAAATAACTGGTCACTTTTCAGATCCAGTTAATCACAAGCCCAAGTTCTTCACCTGAGCCATCCTTCCAGAATCATCCATTCAGGTAGCTTCTTCTAATCTTGGGCAGCAGTTATATTTTTCAACACAAAAACTGTGATTATGCTGTTTTAGAGGAATAACCCGTCCCCTTGTTGTTGACAATTTTATTTTTAAGAAGTCTTGGGTTTTATTTATATTTTTCTTTTGATTCAGAATTGTTTTTATTCTTTTTCAYGGCAATGCTGTTATGGATTAAATGCGCGTCTTCTGTTTGCGCAGATGATGGCTGCTTACATCAAGGACAAAAATTTTAAAATTATGTGTACAGCAGCATCTTTGTGTAATATTACTGTGATCAGTTTCTTAATAAGGAACACCATATTATTGCTCCATTCCTGAGGAGAGTCTCACAAAGATGAGTTAAACTTTCCAGGGTGCGATTAATTTCTCACTTGCTCCCCCCTGGTCTCCCAAAACTGATATTCAGAAATAAATCTTTTAGGAGAAGAATTTAATTATCTTGCATTTCCCACATTGTTGGCTCTAATTAGCTGACTGTGCTTTGGATTCTCTCCCTCATTTGGGAAGTTTGAATGGACTCTGTAGATACAACAATTTTAGAAAAAGGCTTCAGAATGTGGCTTGTCAGRAGGCTACAGCTCTCTAGTGCATGATTAGTTTCACTTATTGCCTTGACCCAGCACATTTATTCTGCTTAGTGGAAGTCATGAAAATCCTAGATACTGAGTTTATTTACATTTCTTTGAACCATACTTTCAGTAAAAGAAAATATTTTTATTGTGGCATTTCCATGGTTTTCTTTATTCCTAGTAATACTCTCCCTCTTATGTTTTTATTCAAAGTTAATTGTGTGATAGCAGGATATGTTTTATTTGAGAATGGGTTTGGATGCTGGGAGAGAGGAGGAATAGGACCAAGTAAGTGAAGGGAAGCCACAATTTCGAAAAGGGTCTGGAGCCAAGACTTAAATTGCACTTCTTTCTAAGATGTGAAATGGCTTGAAAATTCCTTGTAGGGCACAACCTGGGTGTGTTTGCTGGTGCTGTTTAGAAAGACTTTCAGTTGGGTAGATTTTATGGAAGGGAAGGGTTTTTTCCAAAGAATAGAAACTCAATCATACTTGCTTCTTTTGGAACTAATGTGTAGCCACATATTCATGGCTACTGAATTATCCTGTTACTGTCAATCTGTCTGTTCTTATAGTCCCTCTACTAAATAAGAGGATGGATTTGGTGTAGTTTTGTTTTGATTGCTCCAGAGTGAAGAGGAGGCTCCTGTCAGCTGGCTATCACCAAATCATTGTATAACCTGACAATTTTGATGGAATGAAGTGTTTCTATCAAACATAGATTAAAACAAAATCCCAAAGGTTCTGTGCTTAAAGAGACAGCATTAATTTATGGATTACATATACTGTGTGTGAAATTATTTCTTGCTGTCCTTACTCATGGCACCAACCTGACAGTCAACCAGAGGAGGAAAAACTTCTTTTTTTTCTCTTATTTATTTTTGTAAGTGGCAGAAATTGCTGACTTGTTATAGGATTACATTCCTGTGTTTGTTAGTCCCATTGCTTTGTCTTCTTTTTATTTATACAATAGAGAAAGAAAAGAGAAATAACTTTATGTAAAAGTATACTGCTAAAACCATAAARACTTTTAGCATTCCGTGATTTTTCAATCTGTGGAGTTCATAGTTTGGTTTTTTTAATTTCTGTAGGTTTCAGGATTTTTTKWAATACKGGAATATACTGACMGTGCTTAACTAAAAYTAGCAATAGCCTGTGTTTGCATTTCTGGTGTGGTTTTGCAGCCTTTTCTTGGTTTATTGGAAAATTAGAAAGATCAGTTGCTTGCTATGTGTCCGTACAGAACTTTCRGAATTCAGAACCGTGCTCCTAACCAGAAAGTGTATTATTCTAATGAGGAAGATTAGAAACAAATCAGAATATTTTTAAATGTGTCACATTTACTTACAGCAGATTCAACAGTGAATTTAGCCCCAGAGTCAAAGAACAGTATAATAGAGGGACTTGAATGCCTGCTCTTCTTTTATAGGTGATATCTGTGGAACAGGAGGTAAGAAATATTGCCTGGGCTTCTTTGGGAAGCTTGGAAGAGCTGATGAATTCATCAATCCCTTTTATGCAGCTCTTCTGGAGGATTTAAATCTTCATGTCTTCAACTTATTAAATTATTATGAGAAAGTCATTCTATTGTTATCAAATTCATTTTTCTTATGCAAGTTTCTATGCTATTTTTGTTATAGAAAGGTATTGTCTCACTGATAACATTGCCAGTGGGAAGGAGGGCTTGGTCTGGCTCGTGCAAATGGAAAATACATGGAAAAAATCAGAGTACAAAGAAGTTTTCTGTGCCTATAACTGGCATTTCTTAGAAAATGAGGTCTCTTAAGCCTCCTATTATAGTCTGGAGAGACACTTCACTTAGTGCATTAATCTATCTGAAAAGCTTTACTACCTGAGTTCAACAAATAAATCTATTCAAGGCCTACAAAATTTTCAACTCCAAAAATAGTCTGTTGATGGGKCGCTTTAAAAAGCTTGACCCTGTCAAGGAGTCGGTTTGAAAATCAGGCYGGGAAAATTCAGTAGCAATGGCCCAACATCAGCTCCTACAATGTTTAATCAAATACAAGGGCACATTATCACAGCCCTTTCTGCTGCTTAGGCAGTATGGAATTACATGAGATGCTTTTGTGTGTGATGCAGAGAAAGAGAGGTTTCCTGTTTTGGAACCCAACTTTGTGATTTTTGCTGAATGATGTGAATGCTTCTCTGGACAATTACAGTGGTTCTAACAAGAGACAAATATTTTCAATTTACTCTGAAATTGGCACTGGAACTTGCAAGTTAAAATTCAGAATCATTAATCTATAAAACCTGGAAGATAYTGTGAGTTGCTTTATAAGAAATTAGTAAAGCAGAAATTTAATAGGTTTTTATTTGGTAGGACATGGRCACATTTAAATTAAAGTAAGGCATTATTTACAATCTCTAACTGTAGTCACGTATCAGCTCCTATCCTGTTGTGCATAGCAAGCTGATTTTTTAAAAGCTTTTTTGAAAGGCAGCTGAAAAATAAATGGAGTTCATTGAGTTCATGAAATGGTTCCTCCCTTCTCTGTGTCTGTGCCTGCTGTGAGTGAGGGCTGCCCTGCCTCYCGAGCCTGCTGGTGTCATCCAGAGCTGGCAGTGACTCTCCACTCCCATCTCTCAGGAAGATCCTTCTTGTCCTTATACGTTTTGTTCCGTGGTTGCCCTCCCAGATCATGTGGTGCTGCAAACTAGGGATGAGCAGCAGTGGGGACAGGCCTTCAGGGGGACAATGGTCATCTGGTGAGAGCTCATCCTGCAGCTCACTGCAGAGCTTGAGGAACACTACAGCCCTGCGAGAAACTGCCTAAAGGCAGAGAAATTTATGGCCATCTGTCATCCACAGTGCTGCAGTTGGGCTGTTCGGTAGATTGGATGTCAGAAGTGCTGTCCTAGAGATACCCACTGCCCTCTTGAGAGTGTTTGCCCCAGCTTTGTGATGATTTGGGAAGGAAGGGCTGTTCTTTGAAGTCATGGATTTGCAGGTGTTTTACTGCTAGGAGAGATTTTAGTGTTAGTAGAGAARATGCCTAGGAAGTGTGGAAGTGTAATGGTGTAAATCAGACTAAATCATCTGACAACCCCTACTGGAGCTAGATTGTAATACCTTAACTAGATTTAAACCTTATGGAAGGGGACCCTCCCGCCAGAGTGAGCACCGTGATAATTTGACCCCTAGCTCTGGAGCACACGGTTCAGTCTGTGTCTGTCCATCTAAACACCCAAGWGCATTCTGGAATTTGTGCACACAGWTTTMGGGGGTAGGACATTCRGTAAAACCTTCTGTGCATGCAGAGCAAGRTTAACTGAGCTGTGGTTCTCCAGGTGTTGTGTTCTAGAGAAAGCCATGTGCTGCCCCACCCTGCCACTGTCTCATCACCAAGGTTCTGATGAGGACTTCCCGGGTCTCTTGAGTAGAACAAAAGGGCAGCTAGTCTGGTTTTGCTATGAGGCAGTCAGTTAGCTCTTGTCTGTCAAGTGGAGGTGTGGGAAGAGCCCCACTTCTCCCTCAGCATCGCACACCCATGCAGACCACAGTCCCCTGCTGTTGCTGATGATTAATGATGTCTCTCTCTGCTTATGAATGTGGCAGCACAAAAAACGCCTTTGCACCGTGTTGCCATTTCACTATGCAGGTGGCTGAGAGCAACTTTAAACTTCTATYTGAATTTATAACAATGTGTCCAAGCCCTCTGAGATTAACAAATAATTTCTAACTAGGTTTGTCTCTCTTGGCCTCCTGCTCCTCCTCTGAAAGGGCAGCAATCAGCTAAAAATTAACATGTAGCAATGTGACTTTTCTTTCAYTATCAGGCTTTTGCTGTACCATTTCCATCAATTTTGGCTTCCACATTATTCAGCTGTGCACCAGACAACTCTTTTGTTATGTGCCAATTAACCCAGCTTGATAAATAGTGATTATGCATAATTTATAAAGAGTAATATTCTTGTTGTTCCCTGTAAATAAGGCACCGGCTTAGCTGAGGGTGCTGGTCTGTGAATTACTGTCAGATGTGATCGTGAAGGTCCAGGAGGCTGATAGCAAGAAGGACTCTGTGGACTAAGGCAGACAAATCATATTGCGAACAAAAACAGATGGGGCTATGCTTTTGTAAGGGCAGTTGGGGTGTTAATGTGGTATTTCTGTAGTTTGCCCCTTCAGTGGGGATAGGTCTCTCAGTTCTAGTCCAGCTCTCACTGAATTCCATGTGAACTTCTCTAGTGATACTGATGGGTGCTTTTTTTATTGGACCCCTAAGGAGCATCTCCAAAGAATTTCCCTGGCTGCTGAAGGCAGTTTTCACAGCCATCCTCTTTCTGCTTTTGCATTAACAGAAACCTCAGACTGATAAGCTGGCAGCAGTGGCACACCAGGGTGGGAATTACACAGCCCTATGAACCTTGAGTAAGAACAGGGGAGAATATACAGAAATGTGAAATGCAGTCGACTGGTTGAGATGTGCTTGCAGTGACGGTGCTTGCTGGAACACCATTGCAGAGCCTCCAGGAAGGAGTGAGGGACTGTTGCTTTGGGTACACTGGGCTGTGTGTCAGCCAGCACCATGCTCTGCATGCACAGAGCCAACTGGAAACCCTCCAGAGCTGGAGGCTGCTTGCACAGCTGCTGTTTTGGCGTTCACATCCCCTTTCTCCTTGGACAACCTTAACTGTGACCTTCACCTCCTGGTGAATTTTACCCAGCTCAGTGCTTCAGGTGTGTGGGCCACTTTGCCTCTGGTGTCTCATCCTCTGTAATATATCCCCCCAGGCCTATAAATGGCAYCACCTCAGCAGACTCAGCTCATCTTTCATCACACTGCCAGAGCCTTGTTTTGATTTATTGCCTTTCACCACAGTGGCCCAGAATGAAGTCAACTTCTGAAATCACTTAGGGAAGGATCTGCTGAACAAGCATACATTTAATAATATGCCTTTGCCTTTTTACTTCCTCCATCCTGAGATGTTCCAGGGATATGAGAAATCCCTTCAGAGTGCTGGGGTGCTGCAGATCGCTGCTGCCGATTCACAGCTCTGAGGCACGGCATTGCCTTTAACTGCTGCTCTTTGATTCAACCCTACRTTCTGCCTAACATCCTCCACTGCAAAATGCTGCCCTTTTCTGATGGGTGTGATTTATCTTTTTTTCTTCATACCACAAAGCTCTTGCTTTMCCTTAGCCTGTTGTTTAAAGTATTGTCCAGATAGATCATCTCTGARGAAGGTAACAATAGCCGCGTGGTAATCCCAGGTCTACCACATCTTGTCAAGTTCATTTTAAAAACACTTTTTTGAACGTGTCCTTTTGTTCCGAGGCAGAGTGCTTAATGGCTTGTGGTACTCTTATTACTTTGAATATGCTTACAGAAGCATTCATCTTACTGTGTTTATTAGAATATGCATATTAATAGAGTATATTTTCTGCTTGTAAATAGATGGCTGATAAATTTTCTAGTATATTGGAACTGAGCAATCTTTGAAAGAACAGGAGTTTTCATATTTTCATACGACCAACATTTTTAGGAAAATTGCTTCAGAAATAAGAGATGCAGTTACAATCCAAAGTGATCACAGCGGGCAGGCATGACATACGAGATTAAATTAAAAGCATTTCAAATGGTGCAACAGATGGAAACAAGTTATTTCACTCCAGTGAGTGTTACATATTTGTGTTGCATGCACACTGTCCATGTTTCTGCAGAGATTAGTCACGAAACAGGAGTTGGAGTCTTGGATGTGAGGAACGCAAAAGATCGTTGTTTGCTGTGAATATATTTAGATCTGCTGGGRAAAGCTTTGCCAGGTCCTCTGGCTCCCTCACCCAGGTGTGAGCACATCTCCCGTGTTCATGGAGAAAGGAGTGTGAGGCTGTGTGTGTAGGATAGGCTAAAGCTTTTCTGGAAGGGCAGAGCTCCATGAGCTGCTTCGCATCTTCTCGTTAAACCTCTGTCGCTCTCTGGACCTGAGGGAGGCCCGTGCTGTAAATCCTGAGCATCCAGGATGGTGGAGCTGCAATCAGGAGCAGGTGYTGGCATTGCACACTCTGCTGCTGTTGGCAGGGCATTGAACATCCTGGAGTAACTGAGCAGAAACATCTCCTCACCAGGGTGAGAAGGGCACAAACCAGCGCCTTTCCATTTCTCTCCAACAGTTTAACAAGAGAAGCCTCTTGCTGCTTCTCCTGCAAGCATCWACTTTGGTGTCAAGACATGCATAGGCAGAAAGCAGAAGAGGTCACAAATAACAYAAATCCACAGMATTTAAATTTGAGTTTTGCAACAGCGTTACAAAGTCTTCTTTCTAAAAGCTCTTTGTTGAAAACTGCGTGGTATGTGTTTAAAGTCCTTAAAATTAAAAGAAGTGGCTTTTGTGAGCAGCTTGTGGGGATGGTGGGATCAGGATGAAAAGTGATTTGTTAAAAGTAGAAGATCATGAATTGCCAGGATGAGCTTAAGAAGAGAAAACTTGGCTATAAATTGTGCCGCCTGGTCTGAGAGCTTGAACTCCATCTTGTAATGACACGAGCAGGATAATGTAATATTCTGATCAGCACGTACCTAAGTATAGTCCTTAAGTACCTAACACATTTTTTTAATCATCTTCAAAAAAAATCAGTTGATTTTTATGGCACATATATATCTTCTCTCACCTTTAATCCATTTTAAGCTTAAACCCCTATTTTATTTCTTTCAAACTCCAATGGTTTATACTTCAAAATGAGTCATGATTATCTGACTCACAGCCTTCCAAATGGAATGTTCTTATAGAACTCTGAATCAATGGTATTTAAAAAAAAAAATCAGTGTGAAACAGGAATCCCAGCTAAACAAAATCCTTTTACAATTTGGTCCTGATAAGAGGCTGAAATTTTTCATGGMAATTGGCTGGATTGACTCCTGGGTTTCTTCCACCATCATAAATGTGTCATAAATACAGAGATTCTGAATGGCAAGTGATTTTTCTTTTTTTATTTCAATGAAAAACATAAATTATCCTTTGCTGTGTTTGTGGGACAAACGACTAATTTTKTGCTTGAGTTTTAACAAGGTTCTACAGAAAAAAAAAAATAGGTTTGTGACCAATAACCCGAGSACAGGGGTAGTTCAGACTCTGCACCATCTTTGGTTTGGAAGTAGCTTGGGAGCTAAACAGTGARTACAAAATAGCAATACAAGTACCACTGCCTGCTGGAAGCTGTTTAGGCTACCTGCAGTACATTCTCAGACTACAGTAGTGTTCAGAAAGTTAAGCACAGCTTTCTCAGTAAAGTCAGGGGTGTGTTCAGACTACCTTAGGGTTTGGTAATCAAGAATGCCCTTTTTATTGGCATTTAAAATAGACTAGCTGTTTTTTTTAAATACCAAAGCTTTCATTTGCATACATATATCAATTTGGCAGTTTGGGCCAGAGAGGTTTTGATCCTGGTTTACCTTTCTCTGMGTGCTGGTGTTCCCACTAGCATTGTTACAGCCTAAGTGGCCTGTTTTTGTCCTTGCAAGGTGATATTTTTTCATATGCTCATAAAATTCACACAAATGTTCCAGTGTGAAGAGAAGATCCTGTGCACAACAAATTCATGTACATTGTTAGGGTTTTATTTGACCACGGTTGGATATATAAAAGCCAAAATGTGTAAAGTTTAATGAGTCAAGTATGTCATAARTAATTGGGCACACTGAAGGCACCCAAGGTTGTGGGGATGCGTTTGTGCAGCACAAGAACTGTAATTGGGATCAGGGTTCCAAAGCCATCCTGGAAAAGCAGATAAGAAATAAAAACTGCTTTAACAATGTGTGATGGAGTTGTGATAARGTGTCCAAATCTTGAACAGGATCTCAACCAGAGAGTGTTTGAGGATGCTTGGATCTGAACATGTGTTTTGAATTCCTTTCCAGTAAATGGTTTGTAAAATATGAATGGATTAATCCTTATGCCTTTCATTTGCAATTTAATAATATCCCCCTCCTGGGCCTGAACATGCTGTTTTTATTTTATTTGCTCTCCTAAAAAGAAATGCAAACTGAAGGAAGCGTGTGTATTTGAAGAAAGCATTAGATAGAATGAAGCAAATCAAGCAGTTCTTTATAAAAAGAACTGGATAAAACATTGCAGTTTTATCATTGAGAAAACTGATGCCATAAATGAAGTAACAAGAGTAAATCATGATTTTGTTTTGTGCTCTGCTGTGAAGTTCTGCATTGGGGTTTTTTACTTGTTTTCAGAGGATGTTTTTGTGTTTGTGAGGGCATATCCTTTTCTAGGTAGGATGAGAAGTCATGTTGTAGCCAATATCCCAGAGAGATTTGTATCCAATTTCAAGTTGTAGCTTTCTTGGTTGCTTCCTGCCCCCAGGAATGGTTACTGTTAACTAAATCAGAAATGACTATTTTCAGAAATGCATCTTTTCTCACCTGAGTTTTAAGCAATATTTTATTTGTGACAATTAAATGTCTTAATTAAAAGATAAAGGATTGTTTTATTGGCTATAGGTAAATGCAGTTCGCTTCCTTTTAAATTTTTAATATTATGGGCTTGTCTTTAAAGGAAGCTCTCAAGACTGATTGCCTGGAGCCTGAAAGGAGCTCATTCAGYGTTCAGGGGCACTGAGCTGATCTCCTCAGGGCTCAAGGTAGAGAGAGTTGTTGCTTTTCATTCTGTGTATTAAAATGAAAGCAAAAGAAAGCGGTGGAGGCATTGTCTGTCTCTCTAAGAGTGAGTCTGCATTGTTACTGTAAGAGGTAATGCTAATGGTAACCCTTGCTTTATTACAGCAGGGATGGAGCCCTAGAAAATGGCAACTGCTCTGAGACAGCCTGCATATTATCCCATTATAAAGTAGACCCATTAGTCTGTTGGCTGAAGCTGGCAGTGAGAGTTGTCTGGAATCCAAGACAATTGGCAGAAGAAAGTGGAGGGAATAAAATTATTTCACAGCTGAGGGGAGCAGAGAGCACAGAGCTGAGGAAGTGGCATGAGCAGCATGTGATGCTGTCGCTGGGATGGAGCTCCCACAGTGCTGTCCCTCCCCTGGAGCCCTGGGAGTGTGGCTGGAACAGGCTGGCAGTGCCCCCGTGACAGGTTAATTCTGTCACACCTACTGTACAAGAAATTGGTATGGACAAATTGCTCATAAAAAGCGTAGTGAAGAAGGAAAAGTGTCTGAGGTATTGTAACCTCCAACCCCTGACGCCAAAACTACTGGGCTGTGGCATCCAGGGGAGAAGTGCCACACCTGGGAGGATCCTGCTGACTTTTACAATTCAGCCATTAATGATATCATCCATTGGAAATGSTATAATATGACCCACCATTTACATATCTGTTTTCTTGGCTTTGTGCATCTTTTCTTTGAACAAGCAAAATCCAAACCTACTTGTAAATGTTCCTAGTAACGCTTCAGTTGTTTATAGTAAGAACTGGAAGTAAAAAAAAAAAAAAGGTGTCAGAGAAGTTTTGACTTTAGCTTTCAGGCAATAGACAGCAGAAATGTCAGGGCCTGTACAACCTTGTTGTGTCAGGAATACTCACAGTCACTAAAACGTAGAAAAACTGAATACCATTCAAAGGCAAAAATAAATTTTAAAACGACATAAAACATCTAATAACTTCTGTGAAATGGGGAGTCTTCTGAGATTCTGTCCTGCTGCCTTTCTGGGATCTGAGTGGAAAAAATATCTTATYTGGCTAATTTTATCAGTTTTCAGTGGTGGGCCTGATTTGACCGGAGGGAGGATGGAAAAGCAAGTAAAACAGGAGTCTGGGTTCATTGGGTTACACTGATGCTTAGGATAGCTCAGCTGCTATCCAACAGAGAAACTTAGATTTTTATTTATTTGGCTTCAGTTGCATTTTGGTTGGTTGTCTTTGGGGGCTTTTTTTGGTTTTGGGGTTTGTTTTAAAGTAAATTCTGCTTAGCCCTGGCAGCACTCTGGCTCCGAGCTTTTTCCTTCCTTGGCAGGAAACACCAGTCTGTCATGACCTGAAAGTTTCTTTTCTTCTCTTGACATGCTTGAGAATTCACAGGCTCCTGTCATGCCATCACCTCCTCTCCTGGGCATGATGGCATGTGGCAGCTCGCTCTGAGAACGAGCCCAGTGCTGAATCTACGTTAATAAATACTCACCTTGCACCTAAYGCCAAAATAATGGCTTCTCGTGTTCTCCTGTTGGCTAACTGCTGCTCAGGACATCTCTTCCTCATTTCTGGACATTCAGGCTTTTTCAGATCAGGTTATAGAGCAACTTGGCTTTGTGCTGTCCTTGGAAACAGATGTGCAGCCACATAATTAAGAGCAGTTTCATAGCTCAGCAAAAAAAAAAATTGCTTTTTTTTTCTTGAGGAATGGGGTTGCATCAGGACTTGTCCAAATCATTTCTTTAACAGCCAAAGTAAGTGTTTGACCATCTGCATTTTTCAAATGGGGAAAAACAAACATAAATCAACTGTGATTAATTAAGGAAAAATACCAAAATTCTAACTCAAACATGAGGATTGTTCTGATTGTCAATAGAAAGTAGTTTGTAAAAAGAGCTTAAGGCTAAGTCTTAGTTAGCTTTTTTAATTTTTTTTTGTGGCTCAGTGATGTTAGAATAATAGCTTAATTTAAATGAATGTAATTACACATTTATTTTTTCGGAAAAAAAGTAACAGTATTACTGTTGTTTCATGGATATTCAATAGGTTTGTCTGGTCACAGAGGAGATTAGGTCACAAACTGTGTGAAAGACCAAGTGCTACAAAATTTCRACAAAACTCTGAGTTCAAAAATGCAAATGAACATTGAGGACCAAGATAATTGGCCTTTTAGCTTTTCCTTATAAAAACAAAGGTTTATTTGCCTTTTAAATGGGACAGTAAAACTAAATTGGCATCCTACAGAGCATTCAGAATAGATAGTCAGGAATAATAAACTATTAATAGAGGAYAGACAGTCTTTCAAAGAGTTAATCTCTAAAATCTGCTGTGAATACAAACCTGAACCAGGGRAAATAAGAGTGGGCAGCAGTTGCATTTGTTGGAAGATATTTTTGATGATCCTTCAATGGGAAAAACAGTTGCAAATACCTGAAGGACCGAATCAGAAGCTCTCACCTCCGTGTGAGCAGCAGCTCTGTGTTGGCTCTGAGGTGTTACTTGGAGAAGTCCTGTCAGGTTGTTCACAGACTGTTTTTTTTCTCAGATTACTCTCAAATTGAGGATGGGCTCTTTGCATAAACAAGCACAGTCTGCTATGAAAATACACTTTAATTCAGTTGAGTYACAGTTCAGGAGTATTCCTGAGTCTTAGCCTGATAAATAATGGGTGAATCCAGGATTGTCTGAAATACTCTGGGTTTTTAGGATCAGGAGACCTTTGTGAATATGCTTATTTACGTTGCAAGAAGGGATGATTCCTGGAATACTTGCTTTTCTCTGCAGTACAAAATCTACATAAAAACTAGTAAACTAGGCCATTAATAAATATGTAAAAGAAGCSTGATCAGGGCTCAATGTATGTGAGGACACCCAGCTCCATAAATCCCACTTCACTGATTATTCCCATGGAATTAGAGGGGTTTACATACCATTTAAATGATTTGGAGACCACCAGACTTTCTAATGTAATTTTTGTTTTTCCCTTTCATCCACCTGTAAGTTAAYGCTTTTTATTTGTTCCTTCAGCAGATAATTTTTACGGTAGCTTTCCTGCTTTATAGCTGGCTGGTATACAGTTTAACAAAATGCMTTTTTAAACAGTGTATTTAATTCGTCAGTCATGCCTCTGGGAATAAATTCTTACCATATTATAATTTCTTTTATATCTTTTCTTTGCTGTGCTTGAGAACCTCAGCAAACTTTCCTTTCAGAAATTATCACCTCTTACTTCCTTTCTGTGTCTCACCAGCTGTTATTTGCTGCTGGTATCCACAGCTGGTCATGTCCTGTTACAGTGGCTTAAATACTTAAATCCTTAACAGCATTTCTAGTTTTTGCATCTGRAACTCCAGGAAGAAAATCAAATTTTAACACCTGACTGCCGATTTTAGATGTTCTCCRTGATGCTGTGTCAATGAGCTGATATTGTGGAGAATCCTTTTTAAAATTACTTTAACAGTTTTTAGTTACCCTGAATGGTAGCATTTATGGTGGGAARTGTTTCGGGATGGTACTTTCAGAAGTAGCAATGCTGTGCATTTCTCATGTGTAGAAGTCGTGTCTTCCTTGCTGGTAATTGCTTGCCCTTGCTTTATGCAGAGTTAAATATGCAGCGTTTTTGCAAAAGTCTTTAATGGGGCTGGTTGAAAATTGTTAAATCCTGTTCTTGACAAGAGAAAATGTTAATGTTGAATGAACATTTTTCTGGGAAGCTTTTTTCATTACAAATGAGACTTGCTCATCCCAGTCCAGCAATGCTRTGATTAGAARTGCTGCTGTGCTGTTTTGTATTGCWGTTGTAYAGTCTTTTTATGATCCAGAGCCCCAGCACCTCACAGATCAGGGTCCCTCCATGCAAAGAACCCAGGGTCACAAGAATTTTGCACTTTGCCYACAGAGCTAGCTGAGCAACAAAGAAACTTTTTTTCTGCAGCTCCTGTGAAGCTGGCCATGTTTATGAATTGAAATACTTTCATTTTTAATTTCATACTTTTCATTTGACAAAATGGTCCTTGTTCAATCCCTGTAAAGGATGGGAAATAATGAAGTGTTTCCCAGATAAGTGCATGTGAAAAAAAAATCTCTGTCTCTTTTGACTTTTTTCTAGTACAAGATAGTWTCCTCAGGAAAGTAGAATGGTTAATGGAGTTTATGCCTAAAAGATTTCCTCTTAAGGGGTATCAGCTTTAGTCCCATAAAACAACAATATGTACTCCTYATTTGTGTTGTTGTATAATAAGCCACAGATTTCCAAATTGCTTCTGAAAGATTTTAACACTCAGCCACCATAATTTTTCACTGAAGAAGACCCCACAGAGATTTCACACTTGTGAACTGTAAGGAAATAAAACATCCAGATTTCTTGGAATCAGATCTGAATCAAGTTTGGGTACCAGGAAAAACTGACTTTTAAGCAGACTTGATATTTGTCATGGAGCTCCTCACAGAGCTACTCGAGACAGGAAGRGTATTTTACAGAGAGGCAATGTAATCCCATGTTTATTTTTTAAAAATAAGGAGAGATTAGTGGATTGTAAAAACATAGGACAAATACAACCAAAAATAAATGTATTCAGGCCAGTTACAAAGTTGGCACAATTTACAGYTGCACTGAAATTAGTATATATTATCTCATTAATTCACTCCATCTGCTGCATCATACAGAATAATTTCAGGAATGGTTAGAAGGTTTACCTCCAATATACTTTGAAAGTTCATTTGCATTCATTGTATTTCAGATTTTTAACACCCTGGTCTGTCTTTCTTAGTCTGTTCACAGTTTTCCAGAGGAGTTTATGCCATCTTTGGATTCTATGACCAGATGTCAATGAACACCCTGACGTCGTTTTGTGGAGCCCTTCACACGTCCTTCATCACCCCCAGCTTCCCCACGGATGCAGATGTGCAGTTTGTCATCCAGATGCGGCCAGCCTTGAAAGGAGCCATCCTGAGTCTCTTGACTTACTACAAGTGGGAAAAGTTTGTGTACCTGTATGACACAGAACGGGGTAAGCACCACCATTGCAACTGATTTTTCTGTTTCGTAGCTTGCTCTAAGTCCTACCAGCATCAGTACGTGCAGCCCAGTTTTTCTTCTGGATGTAGGTAGAATATTCTGGCAGTCCTAGAAAACAAGTTTGTTCTAAAGAAACTAAATGCATAAATGAAATGGAGGCATCTTTATATCACTGATCATTTTTGCAGAGGTGTCTGGGAATAGTGTTAGCAGTGTAAATATTCAAATTGGCATGCCTGGCTTCCACGGAACTGCAGACTCCACAATTGCCAGGGTGTTTGAGTCCTTCAAAATAAATAAAAAAAACCACTGAAATAGGCTGATAAGCAGGACCTTCCACTGTGAGTGACATTGCAAAYCCCACACCACTTCACATGAATGCACATTCTCCTGGCACTGGACTAAGGCAATCCATGCTAAGATACGCTCTGGAGATGTCTAAGCATCAATAATGGTCTAAGCATGTAGTGTCAAAGATGCTTTAGGGCTTGGCTGGAGAAAAGGTGCTCTAKGTATCTCACATTCAAGAAACTAATTGGGTTACATGCCAAGAATGACCAGAGTTATGTTTTATTAAGTAGAAACACATTAAAAACAGTTTTTCATAATTGTTAACTACTAATAAGCAGAAAACAGTGAATACTGTAAAAAAAATATAAAGCCATCAGAAACCATTTTCTATGAGGAATCTTTCAGCTGCCACCTGCTCTCAGTGTACAGAATTTGCTCTGTTACAGATTTCACTTGGATAGAATTTTTTGTATCAAGTAGATGTGCCATTGCCCTTCTTACCAGCTTTGTGATTTGCAGCTTCAAGAAATTCTTCAGATCAAAGGGGTCTCARTAAAGACAAAGAAGCTTAGATCCTGTTCCTGACTCCCATGACAAAATTTCCTTAGGCTACTGCACATTGTTAAGTCTTCAGTGGGTGTGCTTTTCACAGTGAAGATTAGTAGCATCATCCAACTAAAAACTAAAGAAATTATATATTTTAAAAAAAAAGTCATTTTTAGTCCAATTTAAATGAATGCCAAGAGTTTTGAATTTTCTGAGTGATGTTTAGGTGTTAAATATTTCTAGCACTGAAAAACAGTAGGTATGAGATCAAGTAGGAAAGTATGGAGAAGGTAAGAATGCCATTACTTCTTAAATCTTGTAAAACTACTATGTGTACATCCATGTTTCTGGCTTAGTCCACTTTTAAACAAAAGCTCCTGTGAATAAGCCATTTGTCTGAGTAAGAAAGGCTTGACATGGCCAAATATGGTGAAYTTAGAGCATGTGATAAAGTAAAATATCATTTGGTCCAGGACTGATGAAACTTATCATGATTAAGGCTAATAAAGTTTGCTTTGGAAATAATTTTACCAGTCATTCAAGAAATTTGGCACTTTAGACTGGAAAAATCATCCAAAACAGTGAGAGTTTCCCTAGAACTTGTCAAGATGACATGACTGTCAGCCTGAGATGGCAGTGGGAGTCAGGAAGAGGGGGCACTTGCAGCCTCAAACTTCATTTATTTTCAGTTCTCAATGTGTACAAACTTTAGGTAGACACAGTCCAATCATGAGTTTATTATGATGGTTAATCCCTTTGGAACAGTTTACTCTTAATCTTACAATGACTGACCAAATCCTGTTGGGAACYCACAGTGTCTCACGTGGGTGTTACRYYRGCCCTGTGTTGTGTCAGCCATTCTGGGGAAGTGTCAGAGTGAAAACTCTGAACTGGATGACAGTGAAGGGCACWGGAGGATTATAAAATGTAGCACGGGGCTAGGAGATAAAGGACAGCTGTGTCTTTGGGATGGAGGAAGCATCAGTAAATGTAGGTAGCTTCATGATGGGCTTTAAGCTGTTTGGGATAAATTTACAACATCAGTCCTTCCTCATTGCTGCTGTTTGATAATGAATCTACTATCTGCTAAACAAGGGAAAAAAATGAACAGTTTATTAGCCTCACTGCTGTTTTAGTTTGCTTAATAGAAACCTGGTAGCCATTACCCGAGTTTTAATTCTTCCAGTATTATAATAAATTAAGAAGTTTACTATATGAGAGATGCAGGGCAATTAGGTACTGAGATATGGGCATTGGGTTCCTTTGTTTGAGGTGTGGTAATCATGTATGACAGCACCTGAAACATTTGGCAATTCCAGTAAGCTCACCAATTTCTTGTAGTAGGCCTTCAAATACCAGAAAACAAAAAAAAAACAAAAAAAAGGCCCCAAAAGTTTGGACAGTAATAATAGGGAATGACTGCTTGTGTTGGGTAGTGCATTTCCTTTTCTGAGAAATGCAAACACCAGAGCTGTCACAATTTTTAATAATTCCTGTCTTAGGTACTTTACTGCTTTGGGGCACAAACACTGAAGAGAGAAGCTGTTAAGCAGTTTATTGGCAGYTCCTGAAATAAAATAACATTTAAATAGTGCCTTTCTAAAAAGATTATAATCTCACTGAGAACCTGAGAAATCTCTAGAAATTAGACCACTCTTTCTTATGTTGAATATTATTTATGGACTAAATTGTTGTTGCAAGTGGCTTTACCATGTTCTGCTGCAGAGAAACACTGCCATATATTAAGCATTGCATTTACTATTAATAAATACCACAGAATATTAGAGATGCCATACAAAACTGAGTAAACCTTATGGTTTTATTGAACTATTTTGGTTTAAACTTAGRAAAATTGAGCTTTGTAAAATTGTTTTCTTTTTGTTCTTTGCCATYAAGTCATATAGGTGTATGRTTTCCCCCAGGTTTGCTCCTGAAGTGAATACAAAAAATAGATCTCAAACAACAAAATACAATTAAGATTTTCAATTACATTGGTGATGAAGCTTTTAATCAGTTAACTTAGTTTGTACATTGTATTTACTTACATTCTTAAGGATAAAATAATATTTTTTCTGTTGCTATGAGATGATGACTGCTGCAGATTATGCTCTCAAATGTATATTTATGTGAAGGTGTAAAATTCAGTTTCTTAAAAACTGCTAGAGCAGGAAAAAAAAAGTGAGATTCATGCATTTCACCAGCAAGAATTATGTCTCATCATTGCTAATTTCAGTGGGTAAACTTATCCTTCTGTGAAGAGACAGAAATTTAAGAGAAATACCAAATCACATTTCTCTCCTTGTACCAGCAGAAA
>NW_026623288.1:1250916-1266414 GCF_030028575.1 Malurus melanocephalus
GATGCTTTAGGAAATGGTGCTCAGGGAAGGAAGGGCATTAAGTGTTGTGTAGAAGAAATAGTCATATGTTCACTCTATGCCACATGTTTTAGTTCATGTGAAAGGGAGAGGCAGGGTTGGTTTCTGTTTGTATTAACTCACATCAGKAGGTTGACACTGTTGGTTGCTGTGATGCGTGCAAAATACCTGATTAATTGTGTGGTGCTAACTGCCTCAGTAGGCTTCTCTGCAGTAGAACTAAGACTAATTAAGATTATGTCAGGATGAGATGAGGTGAGGCTGCACACAGAAAGCTATTGAGAATTTGGGTAGCACTTGTCAGGAAAGTCACCTTTTGTATCTCATGCTGAGGATTATGTTTCATCAAAACACTCAGGTTTATTTTCAGTCTTCAGGTCTGTTTCTACTCTTGCTTTCCTTTAAATCAGATGTTATTGCACTGAATTCAGTGAACTGGAGTAACACAGGTGTGAATGTGTGCAGAGGTAAACTTGTGATTTTCATAATCATCTTGTTGCTTGAAGGTCCAAAATAATTCTTGTTTAATTATAAAAATGGT
This sequence comes from Malurus melanocephalus, assembly GCF_030028575.1. Classification (NCBI taxonomy): domain Eukaryota; kingdom Metazoa; phylum Chordata; class Aves; order Passeriformes; family Maluridae; genus Malurus; species Malurus melanocephalus. The sequence goes on from NW_026623288.1 coordinate 1,251,476, forward strand.
ACAGTGGATTATAATACTGAAGCTTTTGTTTATTTAAATTTTCATAATGTTAAGTAACATTTTGGTTTATTTTTGCCAGAGAAACACAGCTTTGTACAGATTGTTCGCTTTCCATCTGTCAGTGTAACACAGGCATTTTTTCCTAAGTTACTTTGATTTGTCATACCTACTGTGCACTAAGATGCTGATTTCTGTCAGGCAGATCATTCACACAAAACCACACCAAGTGATTTCTGTTATTTGCATCAATTTCTTCGGGTCAGAGGAGTCATCACAGGMCAGGAAAGTGACTGAGTGTGTTTGTGTGCTGCCTTCCTGCTCAGTGTGGACAGAGGTACAAAAGATCACAGATTTTTCATGGCATTGTAACCAAACCCCTCACTCAATCTGAAGTTCTGCTGTCATTTCATCTTGATTTAATATATCAGTAGGTTTCTGGAAGACATAAAATCAAGGAAAAAAGCCTTGATAAATAAGGTTATTGTTGGCTAATATTTTTTCTCATTGGCTAGCAGTGGCTAGATGAAGGCCCAGGCAGGGAGGTGTTTATCATGTGCCCCAGGTTATTTGGCTGAGGAGAGCTGCAAATGTCTACTTTAAAAGCAAGCACATCTTTAATCCTTACTGCTACAGAAAGACAAAAACTTGGCCCGAATGTAATGGGTAGGTAAGGATGCAGAAGGCCTGAAAATACAGGATCAGAAAATATTATCAGTCCTAGTTCTTCTAAATATCAAACTTCCTCATACTCTGTTGTGTAAAGAAATGCAAGGTGAAAAGAGTGGGGAGGAAAAAAAAGGTACAACTGGAAGCTTTTCAGTGATCATGTGTAAGGCATCAAATTGCCTTAAAATGGGTTCAGTACAAGGCAATGAGGTCTGATTCACTGCTTCTGCTGAAGACAAAGAACAACTCTGTTTAGTTCTGCTTTTRCAAAATGAGGTTAGTTATCTATCGCTATCAAAGGACAAGACACTTCTGTGCTGCTTTCCCTGGAGAAYGAGAGATTGGAGCTGATAAAAGAAGTGGTATGTAGAACCAGGCTCATTATAGCTTCCACAAGATTGAATTGATTTTTTTTATTAAATAAGAGTTGCACTGAAAATCACTCGTATGTAGAATGTACCTTTTTTTTATTGGAAAAACATGGGATAAGATTAATTTTTATGGCATCTAAAAGGACTGTGCTTTAGTACTTGGTGGATTCCTAGGGATTTTAGAATGTTAGGTTTTGGTGGGCTGCCCCTCCCGAAAACAGCAATGAAGAATGTAAACAGAATGACTGTCTCCTGTTTATGAGCACCGTCCATCAGCTGAGAGGTGCAAAAGAGCTCCTCTTTCCACATACCTCATTTCCTAAACTCTGTGTTGTCTTTCTGCATGTCAAGAAGTTTTATTTTCTTTATAAACATCATTCTTCAGTGAAGGGGAAAATGAAAATAGTGGTAGCAGCTACACCAGCTTTAGTGAACCCTGATTTCAGCACCTGCTGATCAGTCAAATGTCAAAAGAATCAATAGTTGAGCTGTTCATTAACGTGTTTATTCTTCAGAGCAGGGGAGTTATCCCTTTAGCTGAAAAACTTCTCTGAATCCCTTACATAAAGGAAAAAGGAATTAATGCTGGCTTACAATTTTCTCAGAATTAAACATGGGCTTGGTCCATTTTAAAATTATAATTCTTGTTTTCTAGTATGTTTATACCATTTAATTCTTCTCAGTTGCACGATGAGGTTGATGCATTGTATTTTGCTTACACTTCCAAAAGTATGAAAGGATTTAAATTTTTGACATTTTCTTCTGTAAATATCMGTCTGTGGTGAGGAATGAAAGCAACATACAAAGCTTGTTTGGGAGCCTGTAAAACAGCAAAGGTGTCAAAAGAAAGGGAGGGTTACAGCAAGCCTTGATTCTTCTGAGTTTTTTGGCTCTTTGCAGGAGTGTTTTGGCCAGCAGCCCAGGATCATGGGGATGCCATGCAGACAGTATCAATTGCTGGCATTTAGGTAGCTATGTAGATAAGCTGTCTCATTCTCCTTTCCCACTTCTTTATATAGTGGGAAGTGCACAGGAGAGAGTAAAATCTTGGCAACACCTCCTGTGTCACAAGACCAGGTGTCACAGGTCTCTACGTTTGAAGAATTACGTGCCCCAGTAACTGCCATGCAGGAATTTTCTTCTAGGTCAAAAACAAYTTGCAGCATGGCCACAAAATGTGGCATCTTTTGCATGGCTTTGCTTGAAAGAGTTAAAGAGCAATTGTAGTTCATGTACTTCTATGCAATAGGAAAAAGATCTGTTTCACTTTCAGCGTTTTGGGAATGAGTGATTTTACATTTTATAATGCCTAGAATTTTTATTTATATAGGGTTGAAGGTCATAGATACTGCTTAGAGATGTTTGTATAAAATGTAAGTAATTCACCCTCACAGGGAGGCAAACCTTGACATACTTGTTTAGGGCACATTATTTCATTGCTTTCAGCATTATAATGTATGAACCAAAGCTGTGTTCAGGAAACCTGCCAGGACCTTAACTGAAATATTTCAGTATTGCTTTACTGTTTGATTTTACTGCTTCAATGTGTTTGGGAATAATCTGAGCCTGAACAGTTAAATCTAGCTTTTGATAATCACTTTCCGTTTATTTCCTCTGAAATCTCTAAAGTCTCAAAGCGACTCCTTTTATCTTGGTCTCTGTGGTACACAGATACAGAAGAAAGCCCTTTTCCTGATCCTTGCCCAAACAAACATTGAGATCCTGTGTGGGAGAATGGATGTTGGCCGGTTTTTAGGTGGACTGAGAGCCTTAAGCATTTTTCTCCTGATCTTTCCCATTAGCTGCTRTTTGTTTAGCTTACCCCTGGTAATCACTTAAACCGTTTTTCTAGCTTATGAACAAGAGGAGTGAATYGACTTTGAAAGTCATCCAGCATGAGTTGCATCGTGCTGGCAAGATGCAGCTTAAGACCAACAGCGCAGAGTTCATGGGGATGTTCTGTATGGCAGCTCTGTGCAGCTTTACAAGGGCTGTGTACACACAGTGGGTTCAGTTTGGTGTTGAGATGACCAAACCCAAAGCCTGAGCATCCCTTGGAGCTGTTGGAACACACACCACTTTCAGAGTGCTTTCCAACAAGAGGARTGACTGCACACGTGCAGTACATTTGTGTCTTGCTCTGAGCCTCTGAGGATAAGGAGCTGTGTCAGCCCATTCATAAAGGAAAGGGTATTGGGATATCCTCATATCCACACCCACAGGGAGTGTGAGTCCAGTTGTGGTTGAGGGAGTGTCGGGTCTGACTTGACCTTATGTGAAATCGGGTTGTAAACCCGAGTCAGAACATTCAGGATACAGAGCAGGAGTGAGCAGGTTCAGGATAAAGTCTGGAAGTCTACAGCAGGATGTGTCCACCCTTGTGGTCATAATAAAAGCAGAGGGAACTCTCAGAATTGGGAGCTGAGRCCCTGAACACTTTTGTAGTAAACAGGAGAACCAGCAGCATTGCTACTCACCAAAGCCTTTGAGATGAGTTTGCGAATGATTGTATTTAGAAACTGAGTTGGRTAAATGCATGCCTTTAAATATTTATCTTTTCATAAATATGCATGTTTTATCAACTTTTGGTAGAGCCATARCATTTAATTTTTTCATTGTGTGCACGAGTGATTTAAGTGGCAGACGTTTTTGTTCTCAGTTCACTTCATGTCTGCAGCAGCAAGGCTTAAATGGTCAGAATCTCATTTTTCCAGATCTCCTGAAACAAAGCTAAAGTTTCAGGTTTCCAAGAGCAGGTGGAGGGGGAAGGGGCTGAAAAGACACATGAGAAGCACTGTTRGCCTTTTTGCTGTGAGGCAAAGACAAGGACTTGACACAAAGCCAARCCTTAGAGGTGATGGAGAGGCTTTGTTTGAAACCAGAGGAGATGAGGTGGAATTTGTGGACCCAGGGAAGGAGATGAGACTAAATGGATTCTCTAGACTTTTAGACTAGAAAGGAAGGCCGTAGAAAAGACTGAGGGGTAAATTTTTATCAAACCTATTTATTTAGTCCATCTTACCCAAAAGATCTAGAAGTTTCTGAAAGTTACTTTCCTTGAGTTTATTATTTTGCATCTGTATATGCAGCACAGTTTTTAAAATGGAAAGTCTTTGGTGTCCCTGGCATATGGATGCTCCAGGAAAGGCAGGCTGCCTTCACCTGGGAGCTTGGGCTGATTCTGTCCATGGAAGCAAACTGTCTTGCTGGCTTMAATCTGGTAAGGGGGCTGGTACTCTCTTCTGTGGGACTGAATGAAGCAGCACTATTTAATATTAAATCAAGACAAAGCAATTTTCAATTTTGTACAAAAACGAGATGTGTAACTTTGCGTTAGTACGTGAGTGGAGTAGCATGTTCTGGTTATCACAAGTTTTCCAAAGGAAGGACGTTTTGACGCCCTCTTCCTCAGTGCAGTTAAGGTGGCAGTGATTTAGCATTTAGTGTTCTTACAAGTCTGCAAATGTCATCACCTTTCACTGGGTCTTGAGTGTGTGTTTGCTCTTCCTGTGCATCTTCACCCAGAAATCGTTCTTTCGTAACCCGAGTGACAACTGTTACTGGTGGCCCGTGGTATTTATGGAGCGAGGGCTGCTTCTTATTCACAATGAGGGAACAGGTTCCCAATATACACTGTGAGAGACTACACACTTCTTTGAGCTTGTCGTGGTGGTGAGGAGATGGTGTTCAGCCCAGGCAGATGAACCATTCACTGGGTGAAGAATTTCTGTGGAATGAGCACAGGCTGTTGTGGCTTAATGGAATGACTGTAATAGCTGTGAGTTGAAAAAACCACCAAACACAAAGGAGAATTCTCCAGTGCTTGAGTAAAATGGAGTATCTTAACAAGTTAGTTTACCAAAGCTTCTCCTTTCACAGAGTGGCCTCAGATGCTCCAAAACTCAGCTTCTCAGCTGAGCAATGACATGCRTGTTCTTTTCTCACTACTAAAAGAAAGAGTTCATATGCACTTTGAATTTCTTTTGATACAGAACTATATCATGCTGCGTGAATGATGTGTAAGAATTTAGCTTTGTCWAAGCCTTTGTGTTTTTGAAGTGATTTTCATTTGATGGCCTTAAGCAGCAATGAGTGAATGTTGGTATGCAAGGGGCTCCAGCCCCATTTTTCAGATGGAAGGTTGATGCACTGATCAGCAGGTTAACAACCTGGTCTTCATCTGCTTCTGTGTGTGGAAATACCTTTGTTGAGTTGAAAGCACACTGAGCTTTGGCTTAAGAGAGGTGCAGAATGTCATGCTGGAAGTCAATGGYCATGGTTACTAATGAAAAGCAGTTTTTCATGCTCCTGCACAAGMATTCCCTTGGATTTTACCATGATTTTCCCTTTTCACCTAGAAAAATACTCGAGTCTTTGAAGAAAGTCATAATGGATTACTCAGAAGCTTTACATTTAAGGTAGTYATTTAAAGATGTTTGCCATGGAGTTTATATGTATGAATCCATTGGTTATAGCTTCAGTACTTTCCTTCATCTGTAACACTTGGCCCTCTTAGATGTACTTTCTTCTTTCAGGCTTCACAGAATTTACCAAACTGGTTTGACCACATGCCTTTTTCTYTCCAGAAAATGCTAGCTGTCTTAGTAAGCATAAAGATTACTTGAGTGCTTTGTAGAARGAGAATAAATGTGAATGCATTTGTGACAAACCCACTCAGCTAGCAGGTGAAATGACCTCGTATTGTATTTAGGTTAAGGAGTTTTTAAAGGATTTTTCTCTCACGGAGATAAATGTCTCATGAGAAACCAGAGAAACATCTAACATCACAGCTTCTTTTTCTTTTTTTAATTCTCCTTCTTGCAGTTCAGAGTAGGACAGCACAGTGAGCCTGAATTTCAGGAGGTATATAAGATGTGCTAGTACACTGGGATGAAAAATAGCTCCATAAAGTGATTAAGTATTAATCTATACAGAAAAAAAGCTAAAAGTTCCTGACATGAATTTTATACTCAGTAACAAGTAATTATTCATTTCTTCAGCTCTAGATGCATWGCTTTTCCTGGGCACCTCTTTTGCTTTGATTCATGATGCAAAGAATCATCGGGAGGGAAAGGTGACCTGAGGTTTTATTCCTCCTTAGCCTGAGCTCATCGTGTTCACACACTGTTGCTTTGCACTTATAAGTATTTCTGACTTACCTTGGTTGTCAGCAGCCCAAGGAAACAAATCAGCAGTCAATGATTTGCACAGCTTAGCAGCATTTATTCAGGGCCCCTCTTCAGTTTGTTAACTGTACAGAGTTGTCATCTCTTACAACAGTGAAGTATCCCCTTAAATGCTGAGATGTTTCTCCTCCAGTATTTAGGGCCAGATTCCTCCAGCACCATGATGCAGGTGCACCCTGGAGTTTGGATTCACACATGAAATTCATCCATGCTCCTTCCAGCTGATGGGATGGAGCCTTAGTAAGGTGCTTTTACCAAGCTAGTAACTCAGTGAGCAGTGTGGGCTGGTGCACGACACCTGGAAGGGAAGAATTTCACAATCCAGAGCTGTGAGTGCTGGAGACACAACTCAGAGCTGTCCTGTGCCCCTCACAGTGACTGGGGCTGGAGCTGTGAGTGCTTGGGGAGCTGTGAGCACCCCTGAGCTGTGCTGCCATGTACCAGCAGCAGCCTGGAAAGGGTAACAGATACCAAGAAGTGGYTGGAAAGGTTTCTTAGGAGCTTATGAGGCATTGCTTGCTTAGGGGATATGTTTGTCAATGCTGATGGTAATGATCACATGCAGTGAATTGCCAGAGCTGTGTATGTATTAGGTGTAAGAGGACTGCTGTTATTTGTATCAGGTGATAATATCTTTATAACATTTCTTCTGTTGTTTATGAAGTTATGAGTTATTTCTCCATTCTCTATTCACATTCAGAAGAGCAGTAATTCATTTTTGGTAACTCAGATTTTCATAATTTGCCCAGCTGTACTTGTGAATGGGTTACAAAGGAGCAGGACCCCTCTGCGCAGTGCATTGACCCCTCCTGCCAAGGCCAAAAACACATCCAAATTGCTGTGTTCCTGTGTGGCATTTCTGAATCAGCACCTGTGTGTTGTGAGCATTTAACTGASGCATCTTTCCCCTTTGCAAAGTAAAAGACACTTCTGGCTATCCTGTCTTAGCCTAATGAAATGGTCCCTGTTAGTRAAAAGCCCTTTTGCTCCTTTCCTGTTTTTGTGCCGTGGTGTAAAAGCAGACTGAACACAGCAGTTCTGAGCTGTTCTTAAGCTGTCTAGAGCTCATAGTCATAGTTAAGAGGACTTATATAGAGAAGAAAATGCATGACAATGGTCATTAAAGATTTTCTGAGGTTACCTTAGAATATTTTAGACACTATGAAGCCATTGAATAAATATAGCAAATAATGCAGACATGTTCAGGTGTTTTTTTCAGCAAAAGTGTTTTGTGCTGGTCACTCTAAGGACATAATATTGTAATTTTTGTAACTAAATATGTCCTTGTAAATTTATACTATGATCCCCTTGGTGATATAAAACTAATGATGTCGTCTCAGAATTAACATGGGAAAGCATTTGTTAAAACTCTTGGGTGCCTTCAATATGAGTGGAGTAGTTAATACTGAAGGAGTGGGTTCTAATGGATGAATACATCAAATAAAATAAAATGTTGGATGGAGTTGTGATATAAACAATATATTTCCTCAATTGAATGTAATTTTCAGTTRCATTACACCCTGCTGAGCCATCTAAAATATTTCAAAGAATCCATAATTGTCACTCATTTTTGCAAAATGCCAAAGTCATATACTACATTGACCTCATTCTGTGTGCATTAAGTCATCAAGRATTTAATTTGATGAGTTAAAGTCAGAACTGCAGTATGAAATCCTTTCAGTGCAATTTATTTATTTTGCCAGCATTATATACACATAMCACCATCGTAGCCTGGATTCTGTCATGATCTGCTGCTGAGACTGAAGGTATTGTAAGTGTGTTTCTAGATCAAAGAATGCTATTTGCTGCAATCTTAGTTCCTACTGGCATTTTCTCCCTGCTTAAAAAGGGGGATATTATGATATTGGGAGCAAATATTAGTCTACAGTTGGTGTAGTTTAGCACATCTTTTATTAGCAAGATAAGGCTTTATTCTTTAAAGGTAATGAAAAGGGAAGAAAAAGAACAAAAACAGGGATATGAAAAATAAAGAAGSCAGTCTCCTGACATTGTTTGGCTCAGCAAGATCAAACCTTTCAGCTGCCTATCCCAGTGTCAGTAATTCTCTGTAGATACAATTGCCTACTGCTCTGTAGTCCTGGCATTATCGATCACTTGGGTTTGTCCATGAACTGACAGTGATAATCTCAAATTAGATCAAGTTTTTATTAAAGGAATAAAATCAAATTATGTCTGACTGTAGACAAATAATAATGAGTTATATAAACACGTAATTATTGCAGTAACATTTTTGCAGAGATTTCTTGGAAGGAAAGCCTCAAACCTCCCTGTTATTTTTCCTGCCATTTGTTACAAAGTTCTCTGGGCAGGCCTGTGGATTTTTAATGGCTTTGTTAGGGTTGCCACAAAGAGGTGGAGAGGTGGGGGTGGGAGTGGAGAGCTGAACTTCTCTTTGGAAGGGGAGGTGTATGAGGGGGAATACAAGGATGCATAAGTTATTGCAGCCTCAAGGCAGCAGTAATTTATGCACTGACAGTTTGAGTTTCATGCTATGCTATTTTAAAAAAGCCTTGCAATGAACTGCCTCTGTTACACAAGTGTCTGTGGTGCTTTAAGAGATATTCCACATCATGGAGACAGTTTGAACAAAAACTTTTGGAGCACATTCATCACAGTGTGGTTGTTGTCCTGTTTCAGTAAGGAAAAAATAGTGATAGAGAAGCAGAGTTACTTTCCACATTTCAACATGAATTTGGTTGCCCTGAAGCATTTTGCAGGGTTGTCTCATTGCTTATTTGTCTGGTTTTAGATATGTTGATGCAAGTGAAAATTGTGTGCATCTATATTGTRTTAGTGTAGTTATTATTGTAGTCCTCCTCTCTGGAACCACTTGGCTACACTTTTCAAAGAAAACAATAAAATGGATGTGAGTGGCAGAAATTTAATAATGACCCATTTGGTTTGCATGTTTTCCTTATGCTCCAAATCAGAAGAGAATCTAACTGCACATAGCTTTCATAACATGCAAGACCAAGCAATGCTTTCCTTTTGACATGACCATAAAGCAATATCTCTGTATTAAAGCATCATTTCCTTAGAGGGAAGTATGCAGCTTGGCTGAATTCTCAATCACATAGTAGTAATTTTCATTATTTTAACAATTACCGTGAAACTACACATCTGGAGGGATAAATAAAAAGTGACATCAAAAGTTTGAGGTGTATAGAACTACACTGAGCTTCCACTGATAATATAATRTACTGAGTGTCGGCTGCTGTAGACCATTACAATTTAGATTTAATTTATGYAATCTCTGGATTGACCTTCTTCAAAAACTGGCCACAGGAACAGGCACTGTAAACACAGCATTGTCTGTCTCATAGTGAATTTTAGATGCCAGCTGCATCCTCATAACATTTTATTGAGTCTCTCATGAAAATTATGGATAGAAAGATAATATGAGCAATGATGTTATTTGTTCTTAAGTTTTAAGTGCTATTCGTTTTGCATRGATATCTTCTTGTTTTATGGGATATTAATTTGCATTTTTCTGCAGATAGTGTTTCTGTGACTTCAGTGACCTCCCTCTGACTCAAAATCTGGGTTTTGTCAAAATGTTTTTAACATTAAAACTTTTACTGCYGGGAATTCAGACTGCTACTGGATGTAACCAAGCCAGCTCAGTTKTGGAAAAATCAGCATATGCCTCAGAGCATAGCAAAAGCCATTCATTGCATTTCTTTGAAGTGAAGCAATGCAGATTTGCACAGGTGAAGATTTGACCTAATGTGTTTAAAAATAATTTCTTCACGTGTCCATTTCAAACAACAGAATTGTAACMCAGAGATAAGAACTTGTACAAAACCATTCTTATAAAAGATGAAAAAATCTGCCATTTTTTGATATTCTAATGTGTTCTTTTTTCTAAACCCCTGATAGGTAATCTTTAGGACTTCACATGAATAATGGATGCTATTTAAAATGTTTGCTTAAGAACAATGATTCATTGTATCAATAATGAGAAGTTCTGCTGTGGACCACTTTGTAATATTTTGATTGTCGTGTTTTATACCACTCTTGAGGTCAGATGGTAGAACTTCACTTAATTACTGTATTTAACCTGCAGTCATTACTGAAGGTGGGGAGGGAATACATTTTTGCAACATCTGTCACAATGGGGATTCTTGAGAACTACTTTAAACAAATAATTGCAGATTATTACACTAGGGAAATGGGGAGGCTTCGGTGGACATTTTGCAACAAAATTGAGAATTAGCTTCAGTTTTATTACTCAAGGTATGTTTATATGAGTTACAGTAAGAAGAATTGTGGCCACAATTGTCACACAGAGACCTGAGTCTAGCAGCAATAAAAGCGGAAATTGCTGTGTCACAAGGGAAACTGGTTTTCTATAAACTAATAAAAARGATGTTCTAATGATTACTCTGTGATCCTTCAGGGATTTTTAGGGACRTATTTGTTAAAGAAACCTGAAAGCTGTTGTATTTCCCTGGTTTTAGTCTTTTTAATGACTGTCCTGTACAGAATATTCCTTGGGGCAGTTTCTTTTTCTCAAGTTACTATTCAGAGTCTTTTCTCATTTCCTTTTCAGGAATTTTTACTTTATTCTGTGATCACATAGCACTAGGCTCTTCAACATAAGTAAAAAATGTGTTTTTGCCTTCCTGCCTGACAGAATAAAGCTTAGAAAGAGTAACTTGAAGTGGAACCTGAGAAGGAGTAGGAAATGTTGAGTGAAACAGAATTTGCAAAATTTAGGACCAAGCTGAAAGATGTTAGTTTATCTGCAAGAAATCTGGTCCATGCTATTTCAAGCCTAACTTTTAGTTTAATCTTTGTTAAGTTTTGAAAGTAAGCATCATTAACTTTCATTTTGAAAAATATTTTGTTCTTTTCAGCCTGTGTTATAATTTCAGCTTGGCCTTTATTAATTTATCGTTGTGGTCCCTTTTTGTGCTGAAGGTCTGTTCTTCCAGGGAAAGCATTGTTAATTGAAAAAAAAAAAATTCACCAGCTTTGTTACGGAATTAAAGGAGCTGTAATTGCTAATGGGACATTTCCATAAACACAAAGTGCAGTTATAAGCCCACACACATATGCGGGTATTTAAAATTTATTTGACAGTGGCCATTGACTACACATTATAGAAGAAAACAAGAAAACAATAAATATGTTGCTTTTTTTTTTTTTGCCAGAAAGAAATTTATCGGCATGTTACTTTAGCAATATCCCCATATCAGTTAAATATTTTATCATATTACTTTTTTCAAGAATACAGTTTTACTGAGACGATAATTACTTGCATACTTGCCTTCAGTTCTTATCATCCACTCTTTAATAGGTATCTAAAAATAAGTTAAGACACCATAAACCTGTTTTAAATACCTTCCTGTATTGAATTTTGTCAGAAGCAAACCAGGTATTTTGTTGATTTTAAAATCATTAAATTATGGAATTATTGCCATTCTGCATTATATAAAATTATTTAAAATTCATTTATCATTTATAAATATTTATAAACACTAAATAATATTTATAAATCCTAAATAAAAATTATTAAATTATAATTAAAGCATTTTGCTACAACAAATAGAGCAAGTTTTGGTTACAATTGTTCAGGTGCAGAGCAAACTATTCCATGTTTGTTTTATTTTCTGCTCACTGCACTGTGGTCTTGTTCCCATGAAGTTTCCATACTGTTGTATAGTGTCGATCATGCATTATCTCTGTAGACTTCTTAAACATTGTTTCATCAATGTGAATGAGACATGCTTTGCCTCTGCCCCAAGTGTTAGTTTGTGKTTTTGTTWGGAATGGTTCTCAGAATCTTTSCAGAACCGTGTCTGTTTGTGAGGAYCTACTCAAGAGCCAGGGGTGGTGGGAGTAGGTTGTAGCCAGACATAAGAACCACCAGACAATGAGCAGTCAGGTTTGCTTGCTGTCRTATTTCTTGCCTGGTGCTTTCCAGACAGGCAGCCTAATTTATGTTATTTTTGTCTTGCCCGTCCAGAAGATGAATAGTACTTGTGGCACCACAGGGTCAGATGAAGCCGTGGTACAAATTTGTATCTTCTCGTGGTGACAGTATTTTTGTGGATGGGGTGGATCACCTGGACACAATGGAGTGTTCAGACTGTGTTATCTTAGTCCTGGTGGCATGTTCTGTTCATCCCCACACAAGCCCTTTCAAATACCCTGATGAAAATCCTGTTAAAACTGAGAGCTTCTCCTTCATCCTATTCAGTTTTCAAAGCAAAAGCCCTAAGCAACTGGAAAGAGACTCCAAAATCCATTAAGCTTCATAAAAAACTGCCCTGCCAGGAAAGCAAGCATTCTTGTGGAGAATGGAGGATTTGGTGTCTCTACCATCAGCTGTGGCTCTGATAGTACAGGACCACTACAAGCCATTGTGTTCCACCACAGAGGGCCCCTTCCAGACCTCTGCTCTTTTTAGATAAGTCAAACTGCAAGGTAAWTATTTTTTCTTCAGAAGTTAATAGAAATATGTAGTTTAAATGGCAAGTCTCTGTATATTGGGATCTTGTTTTCAAATGGTGCCTGCAAGAGACCTTATGCATGAGCTGTGCTTGTTTCACTAATTGGATTGTTGCATTCTGCTGCTGTGAGTTGCTTTGACAATACCCAGTGGAGCCTCTGCATTTTGTGAGCAAGGCTACAATCATGGTGCATCAGTTTCACCACAACTGGAGCTGTGTTAAAACCATCACATTTGCTGACCATTCAATAAAGGTCATTCTGTTTGTGACAGAACAAGCCAGCCAGAAAAGAATTACATGGCTTCTGGCAAAAAAAAAAAAAAAAAAAAAAAAGTAAAGAAGGGCACCATAGACATATTTTATCTTTAAAGATGTCTCCCTTTTTCTTGTTTTTTTCTTTTTTTTTTTCTTGGGATTCTTTCCAAAGAAATGAAGTGTATTATTCATGTGACTTTCGGGAGAAAGAATATTATTTGCAGTAGCCTTTTAGCAGTACATCACTGAGGTCAATATGTGTGTGTCAGATACAGGTGTTGCAGTTTTATTTACTATGCAGTGTGGAGGGATGATGCAGTCTGATCCATCAAAGCAAGGAAGAGCTGGCTTCCACATTCCACCTGAGTGGGGAAAGCTGCTTTAATGCAGTCTGAGTGCTGCCACATCAGTCTTCATCTCCCACCGTTCTTTGTGCTGGTCTTGTTTCTCCAGAGCACTTGGAAGAAGAGGCACAATTTTGGTCTACAAATGCCAAGTGAAAATTTAAGTCATTTTTTCGAAGGGAGCTGCTGGTGCAGAACCTCCCTGAGCACTTCAAAGCAATCCCATGGCACGGGAGAGTTGGAGGTGGATCCAGTGCGTGTTTGAAGGTCGTGCTCAGTGCTGTTACTCTGAGAGAAGGGCAGCTTCAGTAGGGAGCGGAATCTTTCTCAAATAGTTGATAATTAATTTCATTTAGGAGCAAAATCAAGCAAGAAAATACAAATAATAGCAAGGAAGAGCTTTCCTGTCCCACAGCAGATGYTCAGTTCCATTCAGAATTCCTAGAGGACTCAGTGGGAGTGTCCAGTGTAYTTGACTTCTCCATACTGCTTGAATATCATGGCAGTTGGCTGTGAATTGATCTCTGCAACTTTCTAAAATATGATAATTTGGATTCAAATTTACCCTTTCTCCCTTTTTTGGCCAGTATATTTTATATATTTTAAATTCCTAATGGCACAGGGTCCTTCCTGTCATTCAGGTTTAGATGCTTTGATCTAAACTGGGTCTTTTTGTAAACTCTTTCTTAAATAATACACACTAATCTCTGTGGAAATATGGCTGAAATAATTGCAAATGATCTCTGAATRCCCACAAAAATTCCACATGGCTTTAGCTGAAGCAGATTTAGGCTGATGTTAATTGTCAGTGTTTTAAAACTCTTGGCAGGGAATGGGCAAGAACTAGAACATACACAGTTAATTTAGCTCTCTTCCTGCTTCATTCCCAAGGTGTTACAGTTCCAGGATRTAAGAGGGAGATTAAAATACTACTATATGTGGAAAACGAGGTGGGAGTATTATGTGGAAGGCTGAGGAATTAGAAAGTCAAGTTCCATCTCATGTGCTGTTGGGATTGATAATGTGATGATGTAATGCTGTAATCCTCTCATCTCCAKAGTCCCGAGTACAGAGGACATTTGGGAGTGTGCTTAGGACAAGGTGAAGGTCTGGAGTGGTTTATCCCAGAGTACCTGAACCACTAAGGGAACTAAATCAGTGCAGATGTGCACGATGTGTGCTGCTCTGCATGGCAGTAGGATCGTGCTCTCAGCCCTGTGTCTTTCAGAATGCTTTAGTTTGGAATCGTCCCTCGGTTCCACATCATCCAAAGGGACAGAGGTGAATCACAGTGGGGCAAGTAAACTGAGTAGAAGCCATGAAGTGTAGCAGAGGAGAAAAACAGTGCTGTTGCTGAAAGATGGGAATGAAGACAACAAGACTTCCGTTACAGGAGAGACAAAAGGACTATCCAAAGAATGAGAACRGAGATGCAAAGTCCCTTTTAAAACAGGGACAAATCTTTTGCTGCGTTAAAAAGAATAAAAAGAAAAGGAATCAAGGAAGTGATGGGGCATGCTCCAAACGTGAGCAAGAATATCTAGCACTGAGAGCTGTTAAGCATAGCAGTGCATAGCTGGAATGTGATTCTGGGCCTCTTGATACAGTGTTTTACATTGCTCAGTCATAATAATCCAG
>NW_026623288.1:1266447-1305178 GCF_030028575.1 Malurus melanocephalus
TTTTTTTTTTTTTTTTTCCTTGCCCAGAAACAATAATAGAACTTTCTGCTATAAAAAGAAAGCTGTTGGCTTGATATTTCACTGCAGGGGGAGTGTTGGTTAGTATTGAGTACAATCAGAGGGGACCATGTCCCTGGAGTAAGCACAGGCATTATATTTTGAGCCTAGAACATCTGTACATTAATAATTAGTAAGGTTAGATGGAAATTTCTTATTGAAGTCAACTCCATTTGCTTGCAGGCGTGACCGACCTGGTTTCCCCTTGTATTTCATACCTGCACAGAGATAATTACAGTGGCAGAAAGTGTTAAAGATGTCTTACTGACTTTACTTGGGGKTAAAAAATGAAAGTAGACAAGAAGTGTCACCCTGTTGCAGGAGGGCGGTGATGGAACAAGAACATTTTGGTTTGAAGTATTGATTTGCACAAAACAAAACTTTTCCACTCTCCATACCAGGGACCTCCCTTGTTCTGTGAAATCTTTCTTTGCTTGAATGACTCCAGTAATGGCAAACTGGGAGATCAGAGCTATCAGTGCTTGGGCCTCTAGCTGTGTGTGCCAGTCTCTSTGTATTTTCTCCTTCAGATTAGATAAAGCTAAAGTTTTTACGTATTTCTGCTAAGCATTGTAGTTTGCTAACCATGCAATCAGATTTGTGAGGCTTTGGATTCATGGAAGAGTAGTCATGCATCAGTATAATATCAAAGCAAATGGAATAAAAGAGTTCTTTTGTTTCACTGATTATCAAATTGAATATTCAAATAACATATAAGCATTTTAAATAATAATAATAATAAACACTTGGCAGCATAATTGTGTGTAAAACCCAATATAATTGGAGTACTGAGCCTGTCTGGTCTCAAGGATAAGTTTGCTCCAGCTTCCTAATTTTACAAAGCARCTCTGAGAAAACAATTTCGTTTGAAACTATGAAAACAGAGGTATGTGGTTTGCATGCATCCCCTTCCTTGTAATATAATCTACCACTGTGCAACTTTGGAGGGGAATTTTACATCTTCCTTTTCTTCTTCAAGCTAATAATTGATAGCCTGTCTCAGATATATGTACATCCCATTTAGCTCTGACAGTCCTTATCTGTGCACTTGTTGAACATGTTGCAGTGAAATAACTAATTAACAGCATATTCTGTAGAGAATTCTGTGCCACTTTTTAAGCAGGCCACAGAGTAYATATCCTGAGATGCAGATATCCTATTTTGGTAAGTATTTCCAAAGGCACATAGGACAGGTCTTTCAGAGGTATTTAGGGTTTGAACACACACAGAGTGACATTGTGAAAAGCACATCAGTGAGATCTGTGCAGGGCTGTCATTGAGTGGAGTGCAGATACCTCACCTGCTGAGGTTCTTCAGCATCTGCATCCYAATCACCTTGAAAACCTGCTCCCACCATCCTACCCAAGTCATTTTGAAAATGAAAGACAGATGAACCTGTGAAGTGAACCCATTTCTGAGAGAATCATAGGCAAAAGTATTAGTTGTTTCAAAATTCTCTGCATATTGCCATTTCTAGATCATTTAACAGAACCTTTACTATTTACCATGCAAGAACAAGACCTTTTTCCTGCATTTATTTATGACATAAAACAAAGAAGTGCAGTTTTACATGTTCAGTGATTTTACTGTGTAGTCATGGGTAGACAGGAGTCTATAGGTCAGCAGGAGTTAACAAAGATCTTGTGGACATGAATTTGTGAAGGATGCCTGACCTCTTGCTGATACTGCTCCGTGTTCACAGTGATCCAGCAGTGCACACTTCCATTATGCTAATTTTTGGACAAATTTTGAGGGCATATGCATGTCTGTCAAGAGGTTCTTTATATGCAGGACCAGGTTTTGCCCAAGGTGACTGTAAGGTAAGGCTGAGCCTCTGCTGAAGTTGCCTTTGAAGTCATATAGRTTATTCCCTGAGTCCAGTTTCTTTGTGAAGCCTGTCATACTGGTATTTCCAAGCTGTCAGTTATCAGAGCAGTAAATCAGACAAATTCTGCCCATGCCTACCAATGTTATTTTTTTTTCCTTATTTTTTTCAATAAATATCTTGTAAATATCTTGTGCTGTAGAAAAGTCTGGATCTGAAGCCCAGACCTTGCTGATTTGTGGAGCCAACTCCAAGAATACCTTTCTCCTTCCTTCCCCAACTGAGCACATTGAAACTTGGAGAGATGAAGCCAGAGTTAAATGTTTGAATCACATCCCCGTCTCTGTTTAGTGAATAATTACACTGAAATGTTTGCACATTTCTCTATAATCCAGCCTAATATTTCATGTGAGCTGCCCTCCTGAGCTAAATCAGGAACACCGTGTGCACTAATGGAAGCAGCCAAAAAATATTCTGTGGTAAGAGAAGGGAAATAATGATTTTKGATGCAATGAAAGAGACATCTAATAGCCAAATATGGTTACAGGGTCTAATAATGAAAGCAAGGCACTGTTTTTTCCCCTTTAGTGTCTTTCTTCAAGAGCAGGTAWAACCAAAGGGATTTCCTGAGTGGCAGTGGGAAGTCTCTAATCTGCAGCTGACATGAGCCTGTTGTGTGTCACCACCCTGCAGAATAAACCAGGTTCTTTTTGAGACACAGAGCACTTCAGTGCAAGAAGGAAGGGAGTTAGGTCACTGACACAGAGCCAGTCCATCCTCATCTGTGTAAAGTGTTTTGAAAGGTACCTTSTTACCCAAGCTTTGTGCTGCCTATTGATGCCAGGTGAATTCTCCAGTAACTCTATAAATTGTCACCCTGTGGCCTCTCTGCAGGAGGCACCAGTAGAAAGCAGGTCTGGCAGTAGATCCTGTGCTCTGGTCAAAGCAGGACTCTATTTGTATGTTCAAGCTCAATTCAGATCAAATCTGTATTAGCAGGTAGTTAGGGGGTATATWGACTGGTTTAGAATTAATATGAGGCCTTGTAATCAACAAAGTCATCRTTGTTATGAAGAGAAATGCTTGTACTGAAAAAATATAGGGAATGGTGCAATATAAAAGCTCCACATTGCCAGCTATTAGTAAAAACAAGGCAGAAATAGCCAGTTGAGTGATAAAAAAGAAACACATATGCAGACTGTGAATATGGATCCATAAATTATCATTTATATTACCATAAAAACTCATTTAAATTTCAGAATACTTTTAAGCTCGGTAGTCACCCTTTGATTGCTATTTTTTTTTGTGTTCAGAATAAATAAAAGGAAATTAACTTATGAGTTGAGACATGAGACACATTCCAGCTGCAAGGGCAATTATAATGCTGGCTACTAAAGGGTGAGATGTTGATGAAGAGAGACTTTGAAAGGCTGATAGCATCTGTTAATGAAAATTCTCAGAGGCATAAGATCTGTTTGCTCAGGTAGTTTGACAACAGAAAGAGTAGATAAAGGTTAGGAAATGGAATAAATATTTTTCTAACATGATTGACTGARGGTCAGAAAGAATAATTTTACTATGTTTGAGGACAATTCAACTAGCTTTTTTTTTCCAAGACATTTATCTGAGGTGAATCCAGGAGTTTTTTTTTTGTGATGAATATGTATTTCAGTTCATAGTCTGATTACCATAATCTCCTGTGATTGTTTCTTCAAAGGAATAATATTTATCACTTTTATACTCAACAGTTCTAAACATGTTTTTACGAGAAGGGAGACAGTTATACTCTCGCACGCTCATGCTAAACACTGTGATGTATTGTTGTTAAGAGTTAATTTGTGTTATCAATATTTTTAATTTTACAGCATACTTTGAAATTATGTTTTTCACTSTTTGGATATATGAAACCAAGTTTTAGGTATTTTCAAAATCCTCTGCTGTTGRTAAGTGAGTAAGTTTCCTTTTTCCAGAACATCTATTGCCTTTAACAGAATAAAGGCAGTGACGCTCTCTTTTGGCTAAAAAAAAAAAAAGTTATTTAAGCCTAAAAAGAATTCATTTTAATTTTGTTTTTCAAGTGATAATTCCATGCTTTCCTTCTTAACTCTATTTGTAATTGTATCAGAATTGTGCAACTTCACCTGGAATAATAAATAATGGTTTCCATCAGTATTCCAGCTCACTGGGGGCTTGTAGCTATTCGGCTTACTCCAGTAAATAAGAGGAAAATGTATTCTGAGATGCCATAGGGATGGAAMTGGCTTTACATGGAATTGAGTGGACAGGTCGTCTTCACTCAACTGATAATTGTTAACTCTGTGATTCCTAATTAGAACCTTTTTTTCYGAGATAAATATGTAAACACAATTAGATATATACATTTAACATGCAGTAATTAGCCTCATCAGCTGAGTGCAAGTCAACACGTTGGGATTTTTGTTCTGGTTTAGTTTCTCAATTGCAGGTAAAGGATGTGAGTGATACTGATGATGATGCCTTACACAGCTTTGTTCTTTATGTGTTTTCTTCCATTCATCTTCATGCACGATTCAATCACAGAAAAATTATATGGAATCTCTCTCTTCTGACTAGAAAGAGAATATAAGAGACTGTCATCCAAATTTGCCTGAAGAAAAGGACAGGTGAAGTCCAAGGCATCTCACTTAGGCTYCATTATGGTCAGTTCATGGTGTCTGGTGTCAGGAGGATTATGGCTGAGATATTTTCTRTCCATGACTAGCTCTGTTTTTCTCAGTAACCAATGCACAGGGGTAATGGAAGAAAAATATTTAAAACCATCTCTGATGGGTCTGAAGGAAATGGTTGGTAATATCTTGTTAGTATCTTGGTTTCTGCTATTTTTACTTAAAGAAGCTTCTATTCTGATTATATCATTCAAATGCTTTTCAGCTGAAGGCTGGTCTGATGCAAGCAGCAAGGCTTCTTGCTTGCTSCATGCAAGAGGCAGTGAGGCTGCARAACCATGGCTGGGAGCTGTAGGAGCTCAAAGGTGAAGAAAAGGAAAAGGAGCCTCTACAGAAAGCTGCATCAGGGCAAGGCTGTGGTACTGTTCTAAGGTTATGGTGTTGACTTCCTGATACCAGTAGGATGAAAGACACTCAGCAAATGGTCTGTTTTGGGTTTGCTGATGGCACTTGGGACATGTCCTTGCTAGACAATTCAGGGCACTCAGGGAAATTGGTGCTGGGCATGAATTTACCTCTGCAGATTTGTATCTCACTGGTAGCATCAACATCAGTTTCATCAACATCAGTACACAGAGGACACCCTGCAGCCTGTGCCACCACTGGACAACACAGTGCTCTTCACCTTCTGTCACTTCTCAGAATTCATTATTCCGTTTTCTGATTTTCTGTGCTAGTTCTGCCTTCTCTGCACAATTGTTTACCTGTTACACTTTCCTCAAACAGCATCTACTCTGGTTTTGAAGTGGCTCCATCTCGTCTGTTCTGTTACCAATCTCTATCCAGAAGCTGTTCACTCAATTATTATTCCTTTGAAAATTATTTAAATAAAGATTTGCATAGCAAAGCTAAAACTGGAACACAGCTCTTTTGATAAAGTTTGGATCATATCCTTGTACTGAGGTATCCCCTATCTGTCCTACACCAGCTGATTTGCCCACAACAGTGTGAAAGTCATATGAATAAGTCCCCCTGCGGAAGTGACAGCATTGCTTACGGCATCTTTTTGTCTTGTCCTTGGTTATTGAACTCTTTGATCCCTTACTCCATTGCTCTCATTTTACACTGGCACAGCTTCATTCAAAAACAACATCGTTGCACTGACCTAAAACTTGCATAAAATGAGARGTGAGTTTGATACAAGGTTGTTATGAAAGAATAGATCAAGGTGAAATGGATTCAGAAGGAGTGGGGAAAAAAAAGGGATTTTACTTGCATTCAGCAGCTCTGAATTTCTGCAGTTTTAGCTGTATCCCATCTCTAACAAATATGAACCAGATGGTTCCTGTAAATTCTCCTTTAGAGCCAGGCAAGTTCACATTCACTCAACCAAGCTGTCATATCTATTTGTGTGTATTTCTGTGTTTATGGATGACAGGTTGCACTACTGTGCTGTGTGAACAGGGGAAACTAGAGGTTTACCGAACAGAAAAAGCAGAAATAAAAAAAAAAAACATGTCATTAGAATGTGTTTGTTACTTGGTCTAGAAAGTTGTCTGCTACCAGAGTAGTGGAGTGTAACACTTTACATGTTGGTTACCAGCTAGAAGTGACTGGGTCAAAACCTGATGGAATCCACTTGTTCTGTTTGTTTAATAATTTGAACTTAAGTGTGTTAGGCTGAAAGAACAYTCCAGGGTGCTCATCATTTGCTGCATTTCTTCCTGGAGACGGGTTTAGTAGCTTGGTCCTTACTTGCTCCCCTCCTATAAAGTTGTTAAGCAGACCCAGGTTATGGGAAGTACTTGCCCCACAGACACCTTGGGATTTTGGATGGTGGGGAATGTTTGGGGTTGGCTAGTTGGTTTTTTTAGACACATGTCTAATGTATTGTTCTGTTTGCTTTCAAATTATGTTCAGCTCAGTGCCAAAMACACAGAATATCCAAGTGTATCTCAACTTACCAACCTCTGGTACACTTGGAGCGTAAGCTGGTGTCTTAGAATTTGTATTTGTCACAGGGAATCACTTGCCTGGATGGGCTCCTTTTTGTCAGATCATCGTGCCTTTGTCAAACACAGCTTAATACTTAAATCCCTGCAGTTTGCTCATGGGGCAGAAGCGTAGAGCTTTGTATCATGTCCCAGATACACAGTTCAAAACACGAATATTCAGATTAGAGCCGATGTTCATTCAGGTGGCACAAGCACACCGCACGTCAGGGAAATACACCCCTCACAGATCAGCAAGGCAAAAGGAACAGCAAGTGCTGCTTCACTTCTGTAGGAGGCTAAAGGTCCAAAATCCTAGCAAGAACATTCAGGAAAAGAGATTTACATAAGTGGTGATTTTTTCAGTAAGTACTTTGGTGCCAACTGCAAGGGCTCATGTGACACTACAGATGTTCCAGTGGGKTTGTTTAGTCATGTCACATTAATGATTGCTGTTATTTAAACAAGAGGAAGTTCAGTGATGTAGTACATACAATTTCGGATGGCTGAGCAACCTGCTGAGATGAATTTTGCCTATGTGGATGTGGGAGAAGCTTTGTGAACCTTCAGAGATGCAAAAGAGTGAAAGGTCTTCTTAATTTTTTTAGTAGGGTCRGTTGAGAGATGCTGGTATCAGAGGAATGGTTGGAAAGACTGAAGTACAGACTTTGCTTCCCTGTCAGAAGTAGGGAGATATTGGGTGAATTTGTGTCTTAGTCCAGCTTCAGGGAGGACTGGCCAGAATGTAATTCCGTCTGGGTTGCTGAAAGTACAGAGAWAGCATTGCAACAAATAATATTTTCCCTTCTTTAAGGGAAATTCATATAGAATGTTTTCCTTCATTGCAAGGTTCAGTCTGCAAAACTCAAAATACTTGCTTCAGCTCACAGAGAGGCAAGCTGGGCACTTGTTTTGTTCTGCTTTTATTACCATATTTACCTTCAGCCCAATCATTTTGCAGGGTTAGCTCTCTGAATTCATCAATATTTTAAGAATAAGCCAGACAATGGCACATTTGAATATTAAGGACAGGATTCTCTAAGCTTTTAGTAGTGTAGATCAGATTAACTTGTGAGATTGCATTCAAARGTGACAGGAGCAACCTGTGTTACATGGCCTGCCAAGTATGGCCACGTGGCTAACCTCAGAAACAGTGTTTGCAGAAATAATACCTGCCTTTCATCCTACTGCTTTTTCACATCCAAGGTATGACTGAAAAAAGAGAGGTTGAAAGATCAGATTGTGGTCCAAATAAATTTTTTCGTGGGATCTGTGTTGGTGTTAATGACTACAGAATGACCAGCCACTCAATTTTGTGATGATATTGTGTACCCATGTCAAAATTATCTCGTTGCTGTCATGTTCTAGGAGGATGACAGCTTTTTTTGCCTTAACGAATGGTTTTTGGGTGTCTTGATGGAAGTAGCATGAACAGGCAACAGTGTAGATGAAAGCCCTCCTCCCTACATGGCTTCCCCACAGATTTGTGGTGAATTATCAGTTCTTTAGTCTTTTTGGAGTAGATGTGATGCACAGTAGACAAAAACTTTGGACTGGAGATCATTGCCATGGATGTCTGTTGCTTTCTCCTTTAGGGGGAATGAGATGAGGGGTACCTGTAAGAATTCTGCACCTTCAGGGTGTTCAGGGGTGAGCACTCCTTGTGGAGTTTTCAAAGGTGAAAGCTCCCTGAGGACAGGGTGTGAAAAGCACCGAGTACAGGCCTGGTCACCTACGAGCACAGAGCACAGGAAATAATTTCTCATTACGCAGGCAGTGCCCCCAAACTGGCACAGCTTGCATTGTTATGCTAAAGAGAAAGAAAAGTTCGCATTTGAAGATAAAATGGTCCTTTTAGTTAAACAATCACACGGCTTATGTAACAGCTCTTYTAATGGTAAAGTGCAGCTGGAGCCTGGAACATGTTGTTTACAGAAATACCACGTAATGGGCAACGATGTTAAAATACAGTAAATGGTGCTGGAGGCTGGAACGGCGAGGGTGCGAGTGCCACCCTCCTGAGAGCAGGAGGTTTGAACCAAGCTTTGGTAAAGCRGGGGATTTGGGCTCTGCAAAGGTCACAGAGGACTGGCCTAACGAGCTGGGAAGGACAAATGGCTCTGCTCAAAGCAAGGAGAGGACCCAAGAGAGGGGAGCTGGCACAGCACAGACAGGGCCCATAGGGAGGATTTCAGGAACTGGCAAGGGTAAAGAGGACTGTGATTGTAAAGACTTGATGTGACAAGGAGAAAGAGGAGGCAGAGAAGACAGAAATTAGGCAGCTCTGAAACTTTTCGCTCTTAGTTTACTGTAAATGTATTTTCATGCATARGAGAAAGGCTGCTGAGTAACCTTGCTCTTCTCTTTCCTGAAATGGTAACCACTGACTAATACACAAGCAAACAAAAACACACTCWAACCCACACAAACATGCAATTGCACAAAATTAGGAAAATTGCCCAACTTTCTTCTGAGATATTCAAGGTTTGACAATGCTAGTTCTGACTCAGTGTTAACTGAAACTGGGAACATGTCAGTCAACCAGTGGCATCTTCACTCCARCATAATTGTTTTCCTTCTTTCCTTCAGATGGTTCATAAGCTTTGTCTGTGTCATTAGCAAAAAAACAGAGCTACAGATATTTTTAAGTGTCAATTTTCCATAATATTTTGAAGTAATTTTTTCAATCTGGAGTAGRAAAAAATGGACTTATGGACTGTTGTTGTTTACAGCAAGCTCAAGGTTCATGCTTAGATGTTATATGAATGATGAATCAAAGTTGTAAATATTTATTACTTAGCAGAATCTTTGTACACAAAGCATTTGTAAATTCCCATTAGTGGTATTTATGTTTCCACATCAAAATTCCTCATTTGCAGCCAACAAAGTATCTTAGGCTTAGATCTTCCTCCTACATGGAATGGGATCACAATGCTGTCACAGACATCACAACCATTTTTGTAAAATATGATGTTAAGGAAGACTGAGTTCATTGTACTATACATATGTAAATGCCTCTCTTTCAGTAGTCTCAGAGGAAAGAAGATGCCAGAAAGAATTCTCAACCAGCGTACATATTAATTGTCACCACCTTTCATGGGATAGTAAAGTGCATTCATACAAAGAAAAGCATTAAGAATCAAGGAGGCTGCACAGGGGAAGAGAGGGYATTTGTGTGAGACCTAAGGAAGTCGCATGGTAAATTATAATAATCTAATTGCAATCCAGAAAATCACTCTTCCCTTGTTTGTGTCTGTAATGAGGTAATGGTGCAGCTCCTCTGGCTTCAGACAKGCACTACAGATTTACAGCAGGCTGTGGAAGATCAGGCTGCTGCACAAGTTCTTTGTCATCGCTCCTCCACAAGGATGTCTGAGTTCAGAATGGCTGTTGGTGTAATTCTCAGCAGTGGACGTGTTGTTCCTCTCCAGCTCAAACTCCTTTCATTTTCACAAGTGTAGGGAACTGGTTATTGCAGAGCAGAATTCATTGGTTGTTGATCCTGTGTGTTTATGTGCTTGTGTATGAGCTTTCTRAATCAGACTGTGGATAAGAAACACACAGTATGAATTAATAATTGGACTGAAAGTTTTGCAAATTATCTGGACAGAAGCACTTACATGGATATGCTTCTGTACAATAAAACTACTGGAAATCACTGTGTGTGCTGGAAGTGAATGACCTCCGTCTTTGCTTGGCCTCTGCTCAGAATTGAAACAATTAGAACTCTGCACAAAATCAGATTTCCTGAATGAAAGCAGGTAATGCAAGTTCCCAGCTACATACTGCAGTAAAGGGATGCAAATCATTATCTGATGACTCCTACATAGCACAACTGGACAGAACTGTCTCCAGTTCCACCACTTTTCACTCAGGGGCTTGGGCTCTGCCTGTCCCGAGGCACAGCTGTTCCCAACAAATGAAATGCTGCTTGCCTCTGTAGTTTCCCATTGTGCAGTCCTTGGTCGTTCTGTGCTGCTTCTCTCCTGTGTTGAGGATGCTAAATGAGTTGGTATTACCTTAATGAACACATTCAAAGCGTGGTTAATGCTGCTAGACTCCATATTTAAAAACAATTTTTGAAATCAAAGTGAGTACCAGTAAAGTGTTCCCTTGTGGATGTGGCTCCAATGAGCTTGGTTTAATTGTCATTCTGGAGCAATGTTTGGATCCCTGCCAGTTCATGACCCATTGCTGCAGTCTGCACAGGCACATCACCCCTTCTGTCCCACTCCTCAGGCTCATGGACTTGTGCCCAAGTAATGGCTGCAGGCTCCTATTCTCAGCTGGCACAGACCCCAGCATGACCATAAACATCCCTGAGAGGGTCATAAGATGATATATTGGACAGATCTGATATGCCTTGCAGTCATATACCACCAAGCCATTCTGCTGAAGTCAGTGACTTTGCCAATGGCATCGCTGAGAGAAGAAACTGGTCCCTACACTGTTGTTTTCTCAAGTAATGAAGCAATTGCAGGCTCTCTGATAGTCTGTGTCCCTTTAGATGATGCAAATTTTTGTGAACTCTTTGTCAAACATTCAAAATAGTTTTTATTTTTGTTCTGTTTTTAAACGGTTGCATTGTCTCTTCCCCCACAGGATTTTCCATTCTTCAGGCGATTATGGAAGCAGCAGTACAGAACAACTGGCAAGTGACAGCCAGATCTGTAGGAAACATAAAAGATGTTCAAGAGTTCAGAAGAATTATAGAGGAGATGGACAGACGGCAAGAAAAAAGATACTTAATTGACTGTGAAGTAGACAGAATCAACACCATTTTGGAACAGGTATCTGCTTTTCAGAAATTKTGATCTCTCTGTGACAGACATCATTAATATTTCCAGAACTATTTCTAGAAATTAATTATCCTTTGAGATGTGAGTCCCAACAACTGGCCAGTTACCTAGTAAAATTAAAATGCCACAGTGATGCTCATGGTTGGTGGCAGCTCTTACATGTAACCTACCAGGAAATGTTTCTGCGGTATTTTTTCCTAAATGTTAATAATGAATTATTTTTAAGTAGGTTAAGAACCTAAAACTGCAGCTGCCAGAGTAACATTACTGGAATSAAGGCTGCTTGTAGGGATTGCAAGACAGGTGCACTTCCTTCAGTGGAACAGGAAACAAGAAATAAAAAGCCAGTGAAGTATCATAGAATCATCTTAAAGAACTCCCAGAGGGAAATGCTGCTAATGAAGAATTCAGCTGGTAGTCCAAATGACTCATTAGCATTTTTTGGTACATAAATCCCTCCCGTCTGCACAGCCAGTGCTGCTGACAGGCTTAAATTGTGGGTGATAGTGTCTAAACACCTTCATGGGGGAAGATGCATTTGGAGTGACTGTTTTGCTCTTGCATGGCTCTTGCAGTGTTTGCTTTGCCCCAGAGGAATGGCCATACCCTCTGGCTATCCCAATTGCTGCCCAGAGTGCCTGTGCCTCTGGTTGTGCTGTGCAGCATTCCTGAAGAGCTGTAGTARCAGATACAAATGGTCAGGAGCAGATGCAGGACAGCTCTGTGCTGCCTGTGCYCACAGGGGGCTGCTGCTGGTGTGGAACCAAATCCACGCTGCTTGGAATTCACAGGCATGTGGGAATTCACTGAAAAACCCGCTGATTATTGCCATTTTGTAAATTGAACTGTGGGTTCATGGTATGGAACAGAACAAGAGTAACATTTAGCTTTCATGAAGCATTACCATATCTCTTAGAAATGTTGTGTTGTAAATGACCAACAAACTGGGAAACATGAAAAATGTATTCGCTGTGTTCCTTGTCAAAATATTCAGTTGCTGTCAAGCCATGAGGTGTAYGAGTGAGGGTCACCCTGAGGGACAGCCAAGTGCCACAGCTGCTGCTCACAGAGGAAAAGGAAAGGACAGAGATGCTCTGGAGAGCAGGGCACGAGCTGTGCTGGTCCCTAATTCTGACCACCGGTGTGCTTGTGGTACTAATACACAGCATTGCATTGTACACTGGGTTTTTAGGCAATACGATGAGTGCTCTCTTTAGGGACATTCATACTGAAAAGTGTAAGAAACTTCTCTTTTTTTTTTTCTTTCATTTGCTCATGTTCTTGGAAAAGATGCAAAACACCATACCTACCCACAGCCCACTCTTCTGAAAATGCTGCAGGAGAACACTCCTGAGCCAAGCTTAAAGAGCTCTTTGGGCCCACTCTCAGCTGAGAARCAGGCCTTTTGTCTGATCTATCTAACTTCATTTACATTTGTTCTCATTTTTTCTTCTAATGTGCAAGTGAGAGAAAAAAAAATCAAACCATTTTGGTGCCTAAAAGGAAAGCTATATACCAAGTAAACCATGTAGCAAAAAAACTGGCAACTCTTTTCTGCTGCTATTCTAAATTCAACTCTAGTCAAGTTTGAATTTTCTTAAATGTATGATTCAGTCTTCAATCAATGTATTAGCATCTGTTAAGTAAAATTCTACTGCTGGGGCCTCCAGGTTTCCCCAAACTCTACAGTACACACTGGTGCCCCTGATGCTAAAAATACCTTCTGTCAACAATTTGCAGAGGTTTATTCATTGGATACTGAAAAGCAGTGACTTAAATTTCTGCAGGGAAAGTCAGTAAAGGTGGATGGACCCTAGGTTGATAGCTRAACAATTATTAGTTGTAGGCTTTTCCTTCCATCTCCTCTGCTTACCTTGYTATCTTCTCATAAAGTAGTTGAAAGTTTTCACAAACATGTGTGGTACTTAAATCCATCCATCCACTTTGCTCAAGGGAGTGGAGAGTTGTCATTTTTTTAGCCAACTGTGTTTGCTGATAGCATATTATTGAGGGGAGAGATAAGTCTGGATTTGCATATTTCAAATCTAGCGTTTTATTGCAGTTTCAAAAGTCAATTTGGTGCTGTGTGGGGAGTCTGGGAAGGCTGCTCAGCTGAGAGGCAGCAACATCTGAACCTGTTAGCACTTGATTGCAGATGGTTTGAAGAGTTTTTTTCCCAGTGGGAACAAAAGGAAGCCAGGACACTCCACCTGCCTGAGCTGCTGTGCCAGGGTACTGATGGACAATTGTGTCACACAAAGGGCTGGCACAGGCTGCCTCAGCCCTGCTGCCTTTCCATCCCTGTCCCTCTCCTGGYCTCCTCAGAGCACACCTTCAAAGGTCAGCCCTCCCCTCAACTGCTGAGAGTGACCCCTCCCTCCAGAGAGGGGTTTGTGTGCTCRCTGTGTGGCACCTGCCATTTCATTCTCTCAGTCAGCAGCAGCATTTTCCAATGACCCTGGGTTGCAGAGGCTTAAACAGAACTTATTCAAGAAGAAAAGTCATAGCAGAAATGAACAGACTGTAAACCACTAAACAGTCTACACACGCAGTGAGTTTGCTATCAGACTTTTGGGCTCGTGGCCAGCCCATTCAGCAGGCTTGTCAGTGCTGAGCTCCAGGAGCCATGTATCATGGCTTTGTGTTAGTGCTTGGATTCAATAAGAGTGACCTCTTTTCCTGTACCAGCCTGCCCAGTGTGTGCAGTTCTCTTCCTTTGATCCTTTTTTAAAGCCGGTTCAGAGCAGGGTATACATCTCTCCCAAAAATTCAGGCTTATCCAAAGACAATTACATATCTGGGGATTTTCTTCTGAGACTTCAGGTCATTCTGGAATATTCTGTGCCTTCCTCCAGCGATGGTACAGACATGTGAGTCAGTGACCTTGAGTATTCCATATGCCTTTAGCATCTGGCACATCTGGATGCCCCTACATTCCCAGGATCTGTAACCTGTCATATGAAGTATTTCTCTGCTCAGGGCTGTCCGGTACCTGATCTTCCCAGCAGTGAATAAATACAAGGTGGGKGAAAGAGGGCATTTCAGCTCCTGCTGGGCCTGAGTAGCCTGTTTTGTGCCAAATTTCATACTGCAGGCCCGATCTGTTTTCGTTCCCCATTCAGGAGATTTTATGATGCACCTTATATTTTGTCCTAGGGTGGATACCCTGCCCAAACCTGTTCCACTGTAGAGTAAGGSGAAGCAGAGACATCAGCAGWTATTCTGTGAGTTGTCATCTGTTTRTTCACTTGCCYTGTAGTTCTATAACCACWGAGAATATGGATCTACATCCTCCCTTGCACAACAAAACTATATCCAATCCAATAATCTACTAGCCTCTMAAAAATACAGATAGCAATACTTATGTCATGCAAAATTTATGAGCTCCCCACACTTCTTGTCCCTTGATGCTAAAATATTCTGTATTTCTTCACAGATAGATATAAAATTTTGTTCTCATAAACAGAACATTTTATTCTGAGAGCAAACAGTAAGCTTTAGCTTGCTCAACCATGTATTTAGAGACATGTTTTTGAGTTAAGAAATATGTTTTTCTTATTCCCAGGATAATAAGCTGTGTTTCAGACTAGAGAGGCTTTATGTCCATTTAKAAGAAAATCTCCTGAGGGAAAATGAGGAGGAAGAAACTCCATTCAGGATTAAAATGGTGAAACTTAACAAAAGACCTGTTTATTCCAGAGACTGCATGCTTTTATCAAAAGGAGACTATCTCCAAACTTAGTCATAAAGGTTGGGCTCCAAGGCAGTGTCTGTATGAGTGAAAGCATCTCACAAAGCAAAAGCAATATTACAGTAGAGAATGCGGTCCCCAAAGTTTTACAATGACAGTCAGACTGTCAAAGAGAACTTCAAGTGACGCATCAGTGGGATTAAGGAGGGTAATCTGATTGACTGAGCTCTGTCCTGTGCAAGCACTGACTGTGACTTGACCTTTGAGTCTGAAACTTTGAGATTAGGATGGAGGTGTGCAGGCTCTCAGTACAGCCCCAGCTGCTCAGATCTCAGAGGAGTGGGCTCACTGCACAGCAGCTTTTACGTTTAGGCTGTTGTAAGAAAAACCACAGAAATGCAGTATTGGGTTGACCAGCAGTCGTTAAAAATAACAATAGRGAAAAATGTAATTGAAAAAATTCAACACCGCTGTCATGTCAGCTTCCTGGTTTATGTGTTCTGCTATGAGGGGGTTTCCCTGTGTGCCCCAGAGCAATTTCAAATACAATTGCCTCCAAATGCAGAGGGACACTTGCAGCAGAGCYGTGGGTAGCTGCAGCTTCTGCTTTGCWTTTGGAGCCCATCAGAGCCATGTCYTCTGAAGGTGCCACTCRTAGCCACCCTSCAGAGCAGTGTCCCTGTCACCTTCTCCAGRGCTCAGGGCCACAGYYGTGTCACARGCTGACTCCATCCTCTGTCTGGAGCGTGGGGAGCAGAGGACAGGGTTCAGCTGAGGCTCCAGGAGAGTATCTGCTTTGTACACTGTTGTGTAACATCACTCTGAAACTGGTACAGCTCGTTTTTACATTTCCAATGAACTAGAAACTTAAAATTGAGGACATTTCTTCATTACGTACCCATGAGTATTGTTGAAACCAGGATGTAAAGCAGAATGAAAGGTCACTTCTTTCCCTTCACACCCAGGGAGTTTCAGCAGCTCTCAAGTCCATATGGACATGTGGGGAGGAAAGGGGAATTACTTAGGTCAGTCACCCCWAGGACAGAGCCAGCAGAAGAGTGAGTAAAGAATGGGCATAAGTCAAAAGTGACAGCTGTATCTGCCTTAAAGGGCCTGCTCCTGTCAGCTGTGAAACTCRTAAAGGGCACGAGATGAATTGCTAAAGCACAGAGAGCAACATCTTGGGTTAATCTGCCCCACATAGAGCACCTTTCACACATACCTGAGGAGAGGATTTCTAGCTTGTAAAAAGGATTGTCTCCCAGAGCTGTCTCCAGATTTCATAAAACAAGCCAGCTCTAAAGGAGAGGAATTTATCAGAGCRTTATTAGTCATCCTGCAGAATGATTGAAGTAATGGCACACAAAGCTTAAAAGTGTTCAAAAGAYGTTAAAGCACAGTTTTAAAGGTATCTGATCAGTAATAATAATAATTACTCCAGAAATGTCTCTCTGTAAATGTGGAAGCTGCATGTAGAAGATTGCTGCCAAGCAACTCTTGGTTCTTGTGCCAAGGGCGTATGAACCTGAAGTCACCATTAGAGTTTTTATTTTTCTGTGATTGTAGCAGTTACTCATTTTACATTTTATGATAACTTACGGGATATAAATCCACACACCAAAGCACACACATGCATTGGTTTTAATATTTTGCATATTTTTACCACAATATGTGTAGTGTGCAGTTATGTTGCTACAGKCATATTTATATGGCAGCCTCTGCATTGCCATTAAATGTACAGAGAACCAAAATCTTTGCTCAGTTATACTTCTGCAAGTAGTGAGTCAACTATTATCCTGGATACAATATTTAAATTGATACCACTGTGCTCATACAGRGACTGTGTTTGCTCTGTTAATAGGAAGCTGTAAAAGCACAGTTTGCTGTATAGTTCACTTTGCAGCCTCTCAGCGCACAGAAATGGTGCCTGTTTGTCCTGAGCCCTCTGAGGGTCCCCTCATCATTTAGCCCATGTCCACGTTGTCTGAGCTGCTCTCGTGGTTACCCTTGTGAAAAAGTCTCGGCAGCAAAGTTGGTCCTGAGGGCCACTGGCCCTCGCCTCTCCCTGCTGTATTTGGGGTGCTTTGGGGGCAGATGTACTCACGGATGCTTCTTGTGCCAAACCTGGGCTGGGGGAGAGGATTTGGTTGTTCATTTGCTCTACAGGTATTTTTCAAAAACATTCACAAGAAGTGTTTTAAAGACACAGAGTATTTGAGGGAAAGGGAGAGCTGGCTAGAATTTGTTCCACATGTGATCCCCTGAGTTTTTTGTTCTGTATTTGTCCATCTCCACATCYCTAATAGCTCTGTGAATCTTTGTCACCTCTTCTAAGCTCCTGACTGATTTTGAAATCCCTCGCTTACTCATCTCTTTCAGGTTTTAAAAACCAGCCTTGTGTATAAGTTGCTTTGTTTCAGTCCTGGCATTTAAATGCAGTTCTTTCTTCTTATACATAAAGGATAAGCCCTTTCATCTTAGCAGACATTACCTTAATTTCTGCATCTGTCTCTCAAATAGTTTAATGCTTGAAACTCTGCTTCAAACCAAAGGCTTTCCTTAATTAGTTTCCAAGGCAACCAACCATCTTGGCGACAATTCAGATGAACCAACTGCAGGGAGAGGAAGGAAACACACTATCAAAATGAATAGTAATAGCACAATACCACTGTGCAAACAGGCGTTGTACATCACCAGAGACAGCGCGATAGTTCTGGTGTCTCATCAGTTCATTTACAAGGGAAGAAGTCCCAACTCAGTGAAAGAAAAGCTCCACAAGAGTTGTCTTTTTTTTTCACAGCTGACTGAAGTGGGATTAACGGCTTCAGTGTGATAGGAATCACGTATCTGGGGGAGGAGGAGAAGTGCTGGGGCTTTTCAGGACCAAGATGCTCCCAAGTGCATTTCATAGAGCACAGTGACCCTGCAGTTCATTCTGCAAGGTTTGGAGTGGGGGTCACCCCCTTGGCTTTTTGAGGAGCTGTTGGTGGTGCAGTCTGTGAGACCCTGACAGTTCCTACCTACACCTTGAGGTGTGATCCAGAGCTGTGGTTGTTTGCTCCAGCCTCCAGGTGGGTTTGGATCCAGAGCTGTTTGCTCCAGCCTCCAGGTGGGTTTGGATCCAGAGCTGTTTGCTCCAGCCTCCAGGTGGTTTTGGATCAGGCTATTCTGTGGCAGAGCTCCACCCCAGAGCAGGTCTCTCACTGCCTATAACCATACATTCCCCCAGGATTCCTGCCTCTTATCCCCTCTCAGCTGAAAGACATCAGGGGCAGCCTAGACTAAATCTACAGAAAATCATGCCCTATGGGTCAACTCAACTGAAATGCAAACCTACCCCACAGTATCCAGCCAGTAAGCTGGAAAGAAACATAATAATTTTAGAGAATTTTTTTTAGAGAAAACTAAYATTCCCAGTCTTAAAAAAAATGCCCACGTTATTAAATTAGATTTATTCGTGTCACACCCTAGGCGTGCATGTGGAGGTGTAATGGGGTATGAACTACTGGAAGCTCTTCCTTCTAAAATGTGTAATAAATAAAATTGTCAACAATATACATAGTCCTTTAAAAATACTCCAAATATCTTCTATCCTGAGAAAATGCATGTAAAAAGTCAAAAAAGGAAAATATTGCTGTATCTTTATTACCACATATGAGTAAAACAGCCGCCCCTGCTGCATAAACTAAATCTAGTGAAAATAAATTAACTCTTCATAATCTTTTTCAGTTCATGGTTTATGCACCAAGTTWTATGGAGAATATTGCAGAGTGCTTTTTATAGTGAAGCAGAATAAACCTTTCAAACTCTTTGAAAGCATTGAAAAAGGCAAATTGAGTGCAATTCCAGTCACAGTAAAATGCTATTTATAATAAAAAATATAAGAAAAAGTAACCTTGTCTTTCCTAGAGGARATTGCACTGACTTTTTTTCTTAATTTTGTAGGGCATTTGAAAAGGAAAGGAAATGCTTAAAAGGAAAGAAAAAAAAAAAAAGAATGGCTACTATTCAGTATTTTTGGTCTGCTTGAAGGCAGTGTTCTGCAGTACAAAACCCCTTCCAAAAAATTCTCATGTGAGCATTGGGACTGAATTACTGCGACACTTCTGGGTTATATCCAAATAATAGTTTGAAGTGATCCTGACATGCAGTAATAGTTTATATAAGCAGAATTCTTTTTCCAAGGACTCTTGTCCAGTTCCAGGGAATAACACCGGGATTTTACTGACATGCTGCTGGGAAGCATGGAGAAAATGGGAAATTTGTGTGTTTTTAAAATGAACACTGTGTGACTCAGTTTACTTAATTTCTTTCCCCAATTGATGTAGATCCTGTCGTATTTTGAACAGCTAAGACTGAAGAAGTTTTGTTTACCCTGTGGGATATGAAAAGAAGAAGTGAGCATTGTTTTTGTGTCTGTGATTGCAAGGGTGTKCTCTTAAGGGTGTTGGATGTAGATTTTATTGTGGTATTGAAAGCCACAGGGGACAATTGGACATCTCCTGTGTCCCAGGGATTGGGGACATGACCCACAGGACACGGAGGAGCTGCTGTGAGTGATGTGGGTGCACCATCCAACTGGGTGACACTGTCAAAGCCTTTGTGACTCCTGCAGAAGGTTTGGACAACTCAGAATAAATGTAATATTAACTGCTATTAGCAACCTTTGTGAGAGTGACTTCAGGTGGTGTGAGATTTAGGGAARCTAAGCTGGAAGTGAGCTCTGATARTGCTGGTTTTGATCTGCTTGATGCAGATTGAACAAAAACATCCAAGGAGTGAGGAGGCAGAGTGGGGAAGGAGAGGGTGTGGGAAGCTGGAAATGAAGATGTGTTGTGGTGGGACTGTGTGACACGGGATTGGAGATGGTTGCACTGCAGATTGAAGGAAATGCAATCAGGAAAAACAACTTTCCTGTGATTTCTGTGAGATCTAAACCCTCTGTGGGAAATTTTAGGTGAAATTTAAATTTCAGGAGAACTTACGGTTTTACAGAGGCTTGAAAAAGTACTGGAACTTCCTTGGATGCTAAATCATCTTTTGTGGACTTTTGAGGGGGGATATTTCTCAAAAAAAATATACTAGAACTGTGCAGACAATTTAAACATTATCTCCTTAAAATTATCTATGTGTGAAAACCACTGCTGCAGAGTAACATATGTAATAAGTAATTTGCTTCCCATAAATTCATCTGGAAAAATTCCTCCAGAACACAACTGTTTTTTTTAGTTTATTACCCTTACTTAAGAATCTAAAGAGTTCACTAATTAAAAATTTCTATGACAAATCCCTTCAAGGAAGCTCTCTGGGAATAAGTATCTTTTCATGAAGATATCTTGGCAAAATAAGGGGGAAAGGTCTCAGCAATTTTGAGTGTCCTTTTCATGTGGTACAAAGAATTTTTGTTGTGGTTGTAACAGCCCCTTGTATCTGATCTTGCTTTTAGCGCACTAGCTTCAAGTGATGAAAGGTAGCTTAAATTTTGATTATTTTTGACATGAAGGTCTTTTATTGAAGGATGTGAGCTGTGAAGAGAGATGCAGTCCTGAGAGATATAACACTGGTATTGTCTGTCTAAACAAAGAAGAAGTTCTGGTAGAAAGTTTGTTTAATGAATTTTATTCAGCTTGAAGAGTAAATAATTGTGGTTATGAATGGAAGTTACCAGGAATTATAAAACTTTTTATCTACTTGTGCTCAGGGCTCTGATGTTCTGCACTTGAATATATCCTTTAACAATAATTATGCCAACAGATTAGTTAATCTGACAATATTGCTAAGGCATATCAAAGAAAATGWATTTAAGAAAATTTTCTCAGGGCACAGAAAATTTTGTTGGCACAATGAAATTAATTAGGAGAAAGTATCATGCCCTCAGAGCCAGCGTTGCGGTTTGTATTTTTATTTCTAATAATTTCTAATGTAACCTTTTATGCCCAAATTAAAATATGTATTCCACTGCATAATCTTCAATCAGCAAATGTCAGAGTAGTTATGGGAAAAGAAAGTTTAGCCACATGGAGGGAGAAGGAAGCACAACACAGCTTTCAGATGTTGTGTTTAATTACCCTCCAAGGACTAACATGTACAACCATCATCTGTCTGGAGATGGCCTAAAAGCAGAATTTCAYTCTTGATGTGACTATCATGAAGGAGAGAGGCAAGGGAGAGAAGGGCACAAGAAGGGGCCCAGAGGGGGGAAAAAACTAATGAAGTGTTTCAGAGGCATCAATTCCCTGCCTCCACCAAGCACATTCTTGTCCTGTTCTTCCAGGAGATTCCGGTTCTCTGGGAGAGAACCTCCCGTGAGAGATACACTGCGGAACAGCCAAAAGCTGTTTGAAGAATGTTTTATGTGCCCAAACAAATGATATTGTGCTACAGAGAAAAGTGAGCATTTGGTTATGAGGTGTAGTCACAAATATATAAGGTGGCAGTAGCATGGAAGTAAAATTCTTAGGTCCATACACTGCGCAAAAATACAAAATACATCAATTGGGACTGTTTGTATTAGATTTGTAACATTTTCTAAAGGGCATGAAGATGCCAAAATGGTGGATGAATTAATCTCAACTGTATATTCAGTTATTTTTATCTGCAACAAATAATATGTGTGTGGAATCTTGATCTTAATATTTAATACATTCTTCATTTAATATTTAACTCAAACTTAATATAGTACTCATTCTTCAAATAAATGAAATCATTGTTTACTGCATATTTTACAGCATCATATCCCTGGTGGCCAGATTCCTGTCCCATTAATACCAAGTGAARGGATAAATCACCTTCCCTGGGTTTGCACTTCAGTTACAGTCATGAGCCTCTGACCCTTTGTTTGAGGGAAGCAGCTCCTGCAGAATGTGGAAATGGTTTTGCCTCTGCAGAATTAAAGGCAGGACAGGCACCACTTGTTTGTMGTGACAGACCACCAGTACCTGGGATGTAATTTTTGTCACCACRAGATTGTGGTTCCTGTGGAACTTCATATATTGGCACTGGTGGTATTGGTGTGACAGAAAGAGACAAAATCGTGACACCAAAAAAAAGCCATTTTTTATAATTTTACAGAGGAAAGATTGAACCTTGTCTAGTGTTTATAATCCTCAAAAGGAATTTGCTCTTCCTTCAGAGGCTTGTGTGTAAATTGGAAAACAGGCGAGTGGGCTCTTCAATCTTACAGTGAAATCGAGCTACTGAGGWTACAATGCATCTTATTTTTACTGTGCTGTCTGGTTAGATGGGGAAAGCCCTGTTCCCCTTACAGGAGAG
The DNA here is from genome assembly GCF_030028575.1 of Malurus melanocephalus. Taxonomy (NCBI): domain Eukaryota; kingdom Metazoa; phylum Chordata; class Aves; order Passeriformes; family Maluridae; genus Malurus; species Malurus melanocephalus. The sequence goes on from NW_026623288.1 coordinate 1,288,728, forward strand.
CTTTTATTTTCTGTTCTCCTCCTGKTTTTCCTACTCCTCTCTGGAAAATTTACGTGACAAGAGGTGACCTGTGCAGAGCAAGCACTGTGAGGAATGATTGTGTGCTGCCCATTGCTCACTGGTGACACTCCAGGAGGTGACAGCATGGCTGTGTGCAGGGCAGCAAGGCACAGAACTGCAGTGCCCTGGCTGCTGAACCMCAGAGCATCTCCCACTGCAGGAAGGGTCTGCACGAGTGTGAGAGGGGCAGGGAGAGCACCCTGAAGGGCTTCCTCAGCTCCTCCTTTTCCCGAGTGGTAATAGCAGGGCTGAGGTGCAGTACTCTGCAGACAGCACTCGAGAGGTTCAACATCTTGCTAACATACTGACAACTCTTTGGGCCTCTTCTTCAGTTTCTGTTAAACTAATTGGATGGTCACTCTGACATTCTGTTCCTCTTCTTTCTTCATTTGGTCCTGAAGATCAATTAGCCAGCACCACTGTTCATGGGGTGCTGATCACAGGGCACAGCTTTTGGCTCATTCAGTCCAATATCAGGTGGGACTGCTCAGATCTGAGATAGGCTTTAAGTAACTCCATCCTCAGAACAGAAATGCTTTCAACAGGCATGGAAGCCAGAAAACACCTGACTTGTTACCCAGGTGAGAAGACAGTGTGCTCCACAATTTAGGCTTGCCAGACAGTTGTTGCTGTGCTTGATATCCCTCTGTWCCCATGAAGTGCAATCAACACTGARAGCTGMTCCTGACAATGCTGTKAAAATTTTTTTAGCCCTGAGTCCATTTATCAGTTTTTGCTTGTTTGCTGTGGGAAAGAAAGAATTGTGCCATCATTTGTGACATTTGCTCACTGCTTTGAAGGCAAAAGTGTCATAATTGTGTTTCTGTRGCGAGGTATAAAGGCACATTGCTGTCTGACTGGAGGTCACCATGTTCTCCTGTCCTCAGAAATGTGCACATATATTTGAGAAACAGTAGATTCTTTTTTAAGTGTGGGCTTTTTGCAACAGTGGAACCCAAACTGATGTACAAATAACCTCAACAAAGACAAAAAATATTTTTTAGCTCTGATCCTACGGGAAATTTCATTTTTCTGACTACTGTCTTACTAAAAGCTGGGAGAGAAGAGCTCTAGAGTTAACACTGCCTCAYTGTTCCCAGACACGGTCAAAATGGAAAGGCACATTACAGCAGGYCAGATGTCTGCCTGTCATTGCATTAAAGTGGCATATTTCTGCCACTTGTCAGGTATGAAAAGCACAGTGAAAATTTTCAGACTTTCTTTGTGGCAATACTGCCTGTCAGCATCAGTATTTTATGTTGTGAAAAGATCTAATAGACWCATAAAATATCTTGGTTTTGAGCTGTGGATGAGGTAGTCTGTACTTTTGTGATCTAGTTTTTTTCTTTCCTTTCTCATTTGTAAATAAAGGATRATAAATAACTTTTATTAAATGGGCTAAACTGACCAGATGGCAGTGAATTCAAGTGCAGGGAAGATGTGCTCCTAACAGGTATTAATTGGACATGGTACTTTTCCTTTCACTGCTGCCAAAGTCATCATCACTCCTTCTCCCGGTAATAAGTGCAAGTGTATCATCTTAGCTTCTATTTTTCAATGACTCTTCAAAATTAAAGCCCACGGAGGCAGGAAGGTGGATTTAAAAGTGAACTGAACTGCTGGGCTTAGGGGATTGTGCTCAGCAGCACAGGGGCCAGCTGGAGGTTACTCACTGTTAGTCACTGTTTGGGGTGCCCTGAGGTGCTGCTGGGGCTGACACTGTTTAACCTCTCTCTGTGTGATCTGAGGGTGTGGGACTCAGTGCATTCTCAGCAAGTTTGCACATGACACCAAGTTCAGRGGGGTTTATACACCAAGGGGCTGTGCTGCAGCACTTTGAGAGGCTGATGACGTGAGCAGAGAGGAACCTCATGAAGTTCAGCAGAGGGAACTGCAAAGCTCTGCAGCTGAAGGAGAATAATTCCAGTTATAACACCAATACAGACTGGGTAGAGGCTTCCTGGCTGGAAAGCAGCTCTGCAGAGAAGGATTTTGGGGTCCTGGCAGTCAAGCTGACCACCAGCCAGCACTGTACAGTCACAGCAAGGAAGGCCAGCAGCATCCTGGACTGCTTGGATTAATGTGGTCAGCAGGTCACTAGAGTGACCCTTCCTCCCTGCTCTGCAGTGCTGAGGCTGCAGCTCAAGTGCCATGAACAGTTCTGAGCTCACCAGTATGGGAAAGGCACGGCTGTGCTCATGAGAGAATTGTCATTATTATTGAGAGAATTGTCATTATTGCTCTAGAAATCACACAGTGGGTCATGCCAGCATAATATTAGCCAGTTAGTATCTATAGTGCTACCTTCCAAAAAATGTAAAAGCTAAGGCAACAATCTGTAGTTGCCTRTTTATTATAATGATGACTGATGCAGTGGAAACCAAATTGTCTTTATGCTTGCAYTCAAAAAATAACTCCCCTAGGCAAGTGGAAAAGTATAATTGACGATGCTGACTTGATTTCTCAATCTGGCATATAGGTCTGTACTTCMAGTAGGCGTGGTGCTGACCAGCAGATTTTACTTTTATTTTGAAGCCAGATATATTTTAATTATGTTCCCTCTAGATGTACTTTTAATTAATTGGAAATATCCGAAGAGTTAATTAAAAATACAAACTTTATTTGATTCTATATCAAACCTGACATTATGATCTTTTTATCTACAAAGCAAGAATTATGTGGGATCAGAAATCTGAATTATTCATGATGGTTTCCAGCCATTTTTTTCTCTCCTCCTTTGTTCAGTGTAAAATCTTATAAGCTTTTCTTTCAGTCAAGGTGAAAGYAATATTAAGTCTCGGAAGTCAAACTTAGGAAAGACATGTAGCTCTATGAAATCCTTGCCCTGTAATCCTGGCTTTCTATTCACCACCACTATTCAATATCCCACTTTCTGTATAAGCTTCACAATATATCAGCAGTTGATGAGATTTATTTGTTATACTCCTGTTTTCCTTCTTCATAAAAAAGCTTTATCCATCGCTTTGCTCCCCTGGGAGTAACATGTCTGTGATTGTTTCTGCAGSGCTCGCTAATCCAGCAGCTCCCTTCAGCATGCTGGACAGTTGGTGCAGGGTGGAAAGTGAGGGAGGAGGAGAGTTRTACTTGTTAAGATTTAGGACAGCTGTGTAGTGTGGAATGAATTTTAAACACATTGTTAAGATCCAGTTCAATAGTTATGAGCCAACACGGTTGATTGTGTGAATAGAAATGCTGTCAGGTCMCTTCTGAAAGATGCTTTATGAATTAAAACTTGACTGTAGTTACGTTGGACCTCCCTAAGGTCTAATAAACAGAATTACTTCTGGTCATTTTGAAGACATGACAACAGATGAGACGAAGGTTGAGTCTGATCTATGCTAATGAGTCCTACATTTCCTGTTTGCAGTATTGCTCCTGATGCCTGTAGCAGCTCCATGTATGTTTTTCTTCCAGCCTCTGACTTCATCTGCAGTGATATTTTTCTCTTAAATAAACACATTGCTGAATAGAAATGTAAAAGCTTTCTTATTTGTTGTTAAGGTTAAAACCACAAAGAGCATTGTTGTTCTTAACTAAGTTTTTTGTCTCTAACCTGCCTTTAAGGTGAAATTAAAAGATACAGAGAATTCAGTATGCAAATAGAATGCACACCAGATGATCTGAAGGAAGCCTGCACRTTTCCACAGAAAACAAATGTGAGTGTAGGAAAGCAGATGCTTTCTACCAACAGAGTGTACATACAGTTCTCAAGAGAACCTGAACAGCAATTTATTTTCAGGCTGCTGGAAGTATGCAAATTCCTACAGAATTAAATGTGAATTTAAAAGAAATGGCATCAATTAASGACAATACTACCCAAAGAGGCAATTGGGAACTTAATAATTTAATCAAGAACTTGAACAGGCTCAGCAGTATGTCTGAAGTCAGTGACTCAAATGTCATCTGTTTTTAGCAAAGACGTAAGTGGTCATGTTGTCTTTTAAAGGGTGGTGTTTGAAGCATTTTTTCCATGACCATGGAGTACGTTTGTATGGTTATGTATAGATTTTTAGATGATTCTCCATCAAAAACCATCATCTTTTCACTTGAGCTGCTTGTGGGATATAGTGAGTGATWCACTTGTGTGTATTGCCAGCACTATGTTTGTTGTTTCTAACCCAGCAAGCCTGGGTGAAATGGATTAAGTCCTGACACACATGCAATCACCCCAATTATAAATTCAGTTTTTACTGCTGGATGTTGTTCCATTTGATGGCTGTGGGACTGGATGGATGTTACTGAGATTATAATCTGAAGGCAAGCTCACAGTCTTGCACAGAGAGCATTTCTGGTGAGCCAGCAGCCAGCTGTGTAGATATGAGAAGTGTGTGTTTTCCTTCCTTATGCAAAAGCACAGCATTTGTGGAGTGGGGATGAGCACACAGTATGGCAGAGCTCAGGTTTGCCAGGCAGTGCTGCCTGTCCTGTTCCCTGTGACCCTCAGAGAACCCAGMTGAGCACATCCTGCTGCCCTTTTGTCTCTCAGCACTCACTGTTTGAACAGAGAGGTGCCCAAGTGAGGTCAGCAAGGCCACGAGATGTTGCTTTGTGCAATGTGCAGCATAACATTTGGTAGCAATTTTGACACAACATGTAAGGTCAGCTGTGTCCATTTAGATGCACTGGAAGTGACAAGTTTCCAGGCCTTTTGAAAGCTGTCAAAAGGCAATGAAGGTCACTGCTGATAACTTTGGGAATTTCACTTTAGGCACTCGTGTATGACAAGGCTTGGCCAGGGTTCCTGTGGTAGGGAACTCCTTGTATACTCTGGAGCCTGCCCAGCCCTGCTGTGCTGTACAGTTTGATAAACACACAGAGTGGCTGTGTCCTGCACCTCTCCTGCACTGCTCAGACAAGGAACACAGTAAACAGGAGTTAGCTTTGGGTAGATGCAGCATTACCTCATTTCAGAGCAGAAACACTTGAACTGATAACTAAAATTGACCTGGTCAGCAGGGAGGACTCTGTGATCACAGGAGTGAATTTGCCAGGTGAGGTCAKCTCTGCGAGCAGAGTCTTCTCAGCCTTGTGTGTTACTCCTTGTTGTACTCTGCCCATGTGTATGAAAAACACAAATGACTACCTYCTGCCTGTAATGCCACAGATCTGGAATATTCATGCTGTCCGTGGATTGAGCGTGGAATATTAACAAAATGTTCATTCTCTGTCTCTTTTTCACGAGTTGAGAGTCATCTTCTTGCAACTGAGTAATATGTAATGTTTTTCTCCCCGCAGGTTGTAATCCTGGGCAAACATTCTAGAGGCTATCACTACATGTTAGCTAACTTGGTAAGAAYTTTTCTTCATGGCAAGTATAGCTACGTTTTAGAGGGTAAAATATTCTGTTCAGGTTGTGGAAACTTTAATCAGGAAGTGGAAATGCATGGATGAGTTCTTGGATTTTRAGAAATTACATCAGTAAATACTAGAACTGGTATGTCATCTCTACTCAGGGTCTTTCTTTTGTCAGAAAATTTCATGCCCACTACTAATTTTAAAGTAATAATTTAATTATATATTTCTACTAATTTCTATCCTCATAAATTAGATACTTGGGCATGTAAATTTTATGTAATGTATTTTAAATTTAAGCACTTCAGGAGAAGTAATTGTACCATATTTGTGTATAAGTGGTAAAAAGCAGCAAATTAGAACAAATCCATCATTTAAACCACCAAGGCTGTTTAGCTTTTCTTTTGTATTTCAGAGGGTAGGGTTGTGCCTGTGTATGTGCTGACCTACCAGGCAGAGGCAGCACACTTCTGTCTGTATAAGAGCTTCTTCTGGAGAGTAGGATTGATTTTCAGGGATGTTTGTGATGCTTTTGAAACACCATCTAGTTAAGTCTTTTTATAAAGTCATGCACTTCAATTAATCCTCCAAGAAGGCTCATTTTTGGGCTCTATGTCTACTGTGAGTGAAAACATGTGAGTTTTTCCAAAACTCACAGTTTCTAGTTAGCAATCCTAATTACTCAGAGATTCTCTGTATCCATGTTTTGGTGTGATTAAAGCAAAAAAGATAAATTTTAAAATACCCTTATTTAGTATAAGTACTGTRTGACTTTAAGATGCGTCATTTTGCATTATAAGGAGCAGTCATGATCTTACTGATTAGCTCGTGCATAGAAATACAGAGGTTCTTATTCTGGGCTGCCTTTTAGCATGTGTAACCATTGACTTTCAGATAAACATGACTGCAATCAAGTCATACTAATCAAAAAGACTCCAATTTACTGCCTCAGGTATAAATAACAACAGAGTGGGAGAGAATCATCCCGTTCTGCCTGCACGTGATGTGCTGAGTGACGCTGTGATGGAGAACTGCCTGGCAAGAGCTTGAGTGGTTTTCTTCCCCAGCACTGAACTGTGGAGTTCACTTTGCTGTACAAATGGGATTTGAGGTCTTTGACCAGTTTTCACCGTGATCAGGACAAAAGAGGAAATGGTATTTCATGTTTTCCTGCTGGTTTTTTTCCTGACCAGCAAATATGACCTTCCACATTGCCACACCCAACATGGAAGATTTCTGTGCAAAGAACAAGATGTTTTGAATTCTGTTCTATGCTGCTATCAAAATCCTAATTGTGACAGTAGTAGTCTCCTTGGTAGAATATTTYCAGCTAACAAGAGGGACATTATTCAGTTTCTTTTTGTGCATCACTTGTCGCAGGTAAAACTGAGCCAAGGAGCCAGGACTTTGGATGACAATGATTATTTTTTTTCTTCATGTGTCCTCCCAGGGTTTCACAGACATTGTTCTGGAGAAAGTAATGCATGGAGGTGCCAACATTACTGGATTCCAGATTGTTAATAATGAAAATCCAATGGTTCAACAATTTCTACAGCGCTGGGTGAGRCTTGATGAAAGGGAATTCCCTGAAGCCAAAAACTCACCATTAAAGGTATTTATTTTAAYCTGTCAGTGATGGACATGATACGCTTTTAACAAATCTTTGGGAGTTTTTAAGCTCAGATGCATGAGTATGATACAGATCCCTAACTAGAATATGTTACAACATTCACTGCTCTTCCAGGAGAAAGAGGCAGGGGCTCTAAGACCCAAGTGYCCATCGTGGTGGGAGTTCCTCAGATGCAAAAGCTTGGTCTTGCAAATCCTGTCACTCTTCAGCGAATATAAAAACTTTTAACTTGAACCTCTTGAGTTAGTTTTGGGYGAAATTCAGGAAAGCATTAAAACACTAGATAGGAGGGAAAGCTCTAGTTCAGTTCCATGCATGGGTCTGCCAGGGTAGGCAGWAGCCCTGGGCCCTGGATTGGGCTACAGGCAGAATAGGAACCACTCACAAGGTTCTGCTGCCTCTGGCAGTGCCATTCAGGAATGACTGGTGCCATTTGGAGAGATATTTTTCCATCCCTGAGATCATGTCATTTCTGTGAAGGAGGAAAACGATCTTAATCCCACGCCATCCCACAGCCTTGCTGGCATTTCAGAGGAAGCAAAGAAAGRCAAACAGAGGCCCACAAAAACCAGATTATGTATTGTTGCCTGTGGATTAGGACCTAGTCTTGCTTTCTAAAGCTTCCTAGCAATGATGCAGAAGTGAAGATAAGTATCATACTAATCTTAAAAGCTCTGAAATATACRAAGTTAACCTGAGATGATTTTATTCCACTTGAAAGTAATTTACCTTGAGGAAAAAATTATTCTCTCTCCTTAAAAAAGAATCTTAAGTATGTGGTACAAACACAAAGATTACATTACCTTTCCACAAATGTACTGCTCATTATAGAAATGTGCACAGTATTTGTCAATCAGACAAAAAGCATACTTAAAAATTGATGTACAATATTTTTGATTAGGAAATAAAATTGCCTAGAGATTAAAGCCCTGATGTTTAATTTATTCTGTATTTTATCAGCCTTTCCCTTCTTTCTCTCTTTTTTCTCTTTGCATGCTCATGCATTTATAAGTAGAATTCAAATAAAGTAGAAAATTAGATAGCTCTCTTGGCATGACTTGGAAGGGACTGCATTAAGGTTACTGACAATTGACGCAGTCTGCTGAAAAATTATCAGTGTGTAAGTTCTATGTAGTGCTAGATTGGACAGCTATTACAAGATTTTTTTTTTAATAAAGAACAAATACCTTAAAACTGCTGTCTAGTTCTGTATTGTTGTGTGGATTGTGACGTGTAACCTTTGTTAACTTTCTGAAAGAGGAGAGAGGGATTATTGCAAAGCACCACAGGGAGAGGTAAAGGTGGGCAGGATCAGAGAGTGCCTGTGCTGTGCAGTCAGAGCAGGAGCCACCGCACATCCCCAGTAAATTTATAAACTGCTGTCATTTAAAGCTCAGTGAAATGTCTGCTCTGTAACCTCCTTCACAGCCCTACCTTTGCACTCTTGTTTATCAATAACAATTCTCTTGATCTGCATGTGCAGAAATGCCTTGTTTTGTGCAGAGYTCCTGTGGCTTGATATCAAACCGAAGAACTTGCAGTAAGATAATGCTCAGTTTTAAGAAATGCAGAACTTCCAATTGTGCTATCCTGCACTACAGGACAGAATTAATTTCTGAATATAATAAACCTTATCCAYAAAGAGAGTAGCTGAACAAGCAGTTGAAACTTGGATTTCTGCCTTTCTAACTCGTACATGGGCAGYATGTCTTGTGGCCTGAGCTCCAGCATGAGGTTCCTCAGGAGGCAGGATCTCTGTGGTGCCACCGACAGCCAAAAGGAGGGCAGGTGCACCTTCCATTCTTCATTTCTTCTCTTTGTTCTCTTACCAATGATGTGGAGCTTGAGGATCTCTTTCAAGGGTTTGAGATYTGCTCTCACACACTGAGCACTCGCTCCCAGTAGATCCACGCTGGGAGGGTCCCCACTTCACAGACCCTGAGATTGCAGGTGGGCTGCAATGCCCACAGATACCCAGATACAAAGCTCAGGCCATTCTGGGAGGGAAGAACTTTCAGACAAACACATAAATGTGGAAAAATCCTCTTCCATGACATTTCCTATGTGATGGTAAATTTATGGCTTTGGGGGTGTCACCAAATACATGCAACAAGCAGTGGATGAAGTTGGCAGCAATAGGAACACCTAAGTTAAGTTGTCTGGGGGTTTTGTTCAAGAGCTCCTGCTATACAGAGCCTACCACCCTCTGCAGATTTATCATGGAGTAAGGGAAGGCAGATGGGGAATTACMAAGGAGATGTAATGCCTGAAGTGTATTTTGTGATTACTTGCTCGTATAGCTGTTTTCTTARAAAAGTAATCTTGTGTGTTCCTTGCCACAGATGCTACCTAATCAGGATTGTGATCCAAACAAATKATTTATGTTAACTTTGATTCAAAGCTGTCTTGTCAATCTTGTTAAAAACAAAACAAAAACAAAAAAAAAAAACTACCTAAAGCAAAAACTAAATATGAGCTGTTCTTTAGTATCAGTATGGTCCAGGATGGAAYTGCAGACTTTTGTAGTAAGCTCATCTAGATGAGTAAGTTTCCAATTAAGCTGAAATTTTATGCAGCTGTKAACTGGTATTGTTATTTCGCTGCTGTATGCTATACAGAACGAAACTATTTTTAATTTGTTGATTGAAATAGGTGGAATTGTTATAAAGCAGCAGCAGAAAGAGAGCAAGCAAAGGGGGTTGAGAGGATGTTCTAACAAAGAGGAGGACTTGACCTGATAGCTCTAAAACTGCAGTTTGTCAGCATCTTTTGTTTGCATCCATTGCAGTACACGTCTGCGCTGACCCACGACGCAGTCCTGGTGATAGCCGAGGCTTTCCGCTACCTGCGCCGGCAGCGTGTGGATGTGTCCAGGAGAGGCAGTGCTGGAGACTGCCTGGCCAACCCTGCAGTGCCGTGGAGCCAAGGAATTGACATAGAAAGAGCACTGAAAATGGTGAGGGCAGAGATACTGGCTCAAGAACAGCAGCAGTGGTGCTTGTGTCCTGCTCCGTGTACAGATACACACAAACAGCTGCAGCTGCTCAGGGGAAGGAAGTAAAAACAGAGTTAATGACAAACTTCAAAGGATGGATGAAATGTGTTCGATACAGGGCAAGGCACAATAAACCAGCTCTCAAAACTTTGGCCAAAATCCCTGTGGCCCCAATGCAGCAGCTGCTGGATTGTCCCCATCAGAGTGCCTACAATCCCCCAGATCCCCTGTAACACCCCAAATTCCCAGGAGAGCAAACATGAGCTATTTTGCAATCAAACGTGCTGGGGCTCTCTAAAATCGGGCTGAGCCTGCAAATCTGGCTCACAGAACCAGACTGGGTCTTCAGCACATCTATTGTAGTTCTTGCAGGGATTCCTTTGTTTATGAACTTCAACACGTGTGTAGCTTTGATAATTTGCCAGTAAAGTCACCTCAGATTGGTTTAAATCAGTGGAGAAATCGTTGTCAGTCATAGCAGTATTGCTGGATCACAGTATTAATCTGAACTGGGAACAGTTCAGCCTCTAACCAGTTCTGATTTCTGGCATAACTTTGCCCTCAGCCAGATTATCTTCTGCATGGCCAATTTTTTTATCCCTGACACTAGTTAGGGCATGGGATCCTACCTCTCCTATGTCTCTARTTTTGATGATTTTTAACTCTTTCTAGGATGCTTCTTGTGTTAAAACAGATGACAACAGGAAAAATTGGATAATGTTTTTATAGATACAAAAGACAAGATTGCTGCTTTTAATCTGGCTCAAATAACTCTCAAACAAACCTGTTAGCATTGATTATATTAATGCAGACATAGAACTGGAGGGAGTGAGATCAGAATTAAGCCCATGTTAAGTGTAAACAAATCYGAGGTCAATCTTCATACACTTAGCTTAATTACTGCTTTTTCTCAGCTACTAAATTGGAAGGATTATATCAGGATATTATAATTATTTGTGGATGGTTGTAATCAGATTATATCACTCTGAGAGATGGTTTACTCTCACATAAAAAGACCCAGAGCTCTTTTTTATGCCATTTTGTCACCTCGTAACGTATGCCCTAACTGCACATTCATTAATGTGGCATTACACTCTTTTGAAGAGAAATAACTAAATTCAATCTTCACAATAGTTAAAGAATTTTTACTGTATGGATATATGAGGTTTTCATGTCAATAGAGAAAATCAACACTACTTAGGAGAATTTCTTTTAAAATAAATTTAAAAAGAAATATAGAAAGCCAAACTCATGATTGGTAAAAACCACAGAAGTTTGCCGTTTAGCTGGTTGCCTTCTAGCTATTCATGTAAGTGAGGTTTGTATGCACCTCCAATAAGAGCTACTCATGATCATCCCACATGGCCTTCCTGTCCCCATCCTGTCCATCACCCTGTCTCCTTCTTCCATCCAGGCAATGATCTTGAATGTTTGCCTCAGGACAAAAAAAACCCCCAAACCAATTATTTAATGGTGCTTCCTGTCCACTCTGTGACATCAATTCAGATAAGAATGTTTTTCCAATATATCATTGAAATAGCTCTCCTGTGCCAGCAGAAGGTTCCATGCCTTACTGTAGTTATCATGCTGGCAAAAGATAATTAGGCATTGCTTGRATCTTCTTCCCAAGAGCCTTCAAAATTGTGCATATCTTTGTTTGTGAAGCTGGTTCTAATACATCAGGCAGTGGCAGAGAGTTCACCTGAACAGATCTGGACACTCACAGTCACTCTGTGACTGCCTCCACATGCTGCCACCACAGTGTTTGAGTCCTGGCAATCTGTCCCGCCTCGGTGCAGCCAGGTTTTGCAGAGAGCTGAGTTTCCCCACCAAAGATAGAAACAAATTCAATTTGAAGCCAGGAGATGTCCAGTGCATGAAGCTCAYGTCTCAATGGGCATCAGATGAAGTCAGGGTAACAAGCTCTGTGGGACACGCAGTCACTGCTGTGCTAAGGTCACCAGACAGCTTCCATAAACGCCAGAGGCGGGCACGGTGACACATCTGGATGCAGCTTGTGTGTCAACTGCCCTGCAAATGCATTTGCTCAGTCTGCTGYTGATAAGACCTCTTGGGGTCAGATTTGGTTTTCAAAGTGCAATTTGTCTCTCCTGCTTTCTGGAGACAGGAATAACTCACATTTTCTTCCAGCCCCCTGTGGTGATATAAACTATTTTAAGAAAGGTTCAAATCCACTTACGGATAAAAAGAAACTCCCTATATGTCGGTGTGAATTTGGCTCACTGGATAAATTGGGACCGATGGAATTTTGGTTGTTTTGTGYAGCCTCATCCATCATCCCTAAAAAGTGAACAGCAGATCAGCCACCAGCCCTGAACATCTTGTCTTTGACTAGTATAGCACCACCTCTTCCTGTAACTTCTACAGTTTTTGCTAAATATTAAAGCTAATTTGCCCCCACTGAAGTTTGAGACTGTTACCCTTTCTGCCTGAGATGACAGCTTGTCAGTGTTGATARGTGATAAATGAAAATACCTCATCCTTTCATACAGGGAAATAAGAAAGGCTTTTTCTTTGAAACAAAGTACTTTATACTTCCCCTTCAGATGATTCATGTGAGTGGTAATGATAATGGCTTACCGTCTGTACACCCATCCATCCCGCCTGAGACCAAACCTCCATAAGCAGTAGAGACAATTGGCTGTGCTCATTCAGAGGAGACATTCATTCCTTTCTCCTACACTGGGACTGATCCTAAAATAAAGCATTTCCCAGAATGAGCAATGATATGTCATCCTGGTGTGCTCTGCAGATCTCTCTGTGCCGTGTTCTGAGGGGTTTAACTGCTCTAATTGTTGCTCGTGCCTCACTGATGCTCTGTTCTGTGCCAGTGAACCCAGAGTGCCCAAGCATGGCAGAACCAGCCTTTCTTACATTTAACATACCTGCAGGGCTCATTAAATGCAGCTCACTCTGGCAGTGAGTCACCACCTGAGTACTAACAAATAAATACTGCTGGAACTGAGAGAAAGGGGACTGGGATTGTTTTGAAGAATACAACAGGCTGTGTCAAAACCAGTACAAGTCTCTTACACAGGTAAAATATAAAGCGACTCTTTTATTAAAATGTTTTTTTTCTGTTTATTCCCTCAAGGTGCAAGTTCAAGGAATGACAGGGAACATCCAGTTCGACACCTATGGGCGGAGAACAAATTACACAATTGATGTGTATGAGATGAAAGCTGCTGGATCACGGAAGGTGAGTTTCAAGACAYGGATCCAGATTTCACACCTTCACAAATATTTATTCCAACAAACTAATTAAATTCAAAAATGCCAGAGTTGCAGTGTAAAAACAGGGTCCTGAGAAGCCCTTCCTTCATGCTGCCTTCCCTATCCCAGGAACTYTGTTCTGTTCAGTTCTTGGACTAAACCACTCACCCTGCTTAACATCTTCACTGGTTTCCATGTCAACTTCAAACACAACTTTTTCTCTTACAGCCCTTCTGGAGCTTTTTCACTGCCAAGCATAATACCTGCTGTCATGGTCCTGTGYTCAGCCCCRTCCTCTAAATTTCTCTTCATCTTTCCCTCCCTCTTCATATGGGACTTTGGAGCCACAGTGAAGCTGGAACCATTGAAACCTCCTGAAATTAACAGAAAATAAGTTTGATTTTAATTAGAATTTCCTGTTTATTCTCTTGTCTCCTAAAGAAAGTATAGATCCTAGGTGGGATAGAAGCCTAGATCAGTGTTATAAAAGAATTTCAAGGCAGATTTTCAAAAACAATTAAGGTAGAGAGGTCACAGAAGTATTGAGGGAAGAATCTGTGTGGCTGAGTCTCTTAAACCCCCTGATTTCACCAGGAGATAGGTACTTAACCTGCTTGGCCACCACAGAGATTCCTTAAACATTTCTGCACATTCGATAACAAAACACGGCCCAGGCGCTCGGGGAGGTGGACAATGGAGAGAACAGCATCACTTGTGTGTTGTGCAGAAATACAAAAGCTATTGTGATAGCCAAAGGTCAGCACCAGCCAGCTGATAAAGTCACCTCTGCTCACAAAGGGTTTTGTGTCCCCCACTGGAGATAATGCTGCTGTGCCTGCATTGCTAACGATGTCTGTGCATCTGCTCTGCAGGGGCTGTATTGAATAAAAATTACAAAATTGGAGAGTTTTACTCAGAATGCCATGCAGTTTATTTTCTTGTCTGTAGGGTATTCTTAYGGTGTGGATACATGGGAATTTTTTCCACAGGCACCATGGTGATGTGAATTGAGATACGGTGAATTTGAGAGGTATTTTCACTTAGATTTGACTTGTGCTGATTTGCTCTTGGGCTTGAGCACTTTATTTCTTTAAGAAAATGAACATAAAGCTAATGACAAAAACAGTGCATGAGGAATGTTGYAAAGCCATATGTTTGACAGCTGCTCCTATGAGTTCAGGTACCTGAGTCCATGTAAAGGTGTGTAATGAGGTAACAATCTCCATTTTTCTAGGCTGGTTATTGGAATGAATATGAAAGATATGTGCCAGCATTAGATCAGCTGCCCTCTAATGACACTTCATCTGTGGAGAACAGAACTATAGTAGTCACCACCATCCTGGTAAGTTTTATGTTCTTAGTGTGTTTRTGTTTAGGAAACAAGGCACATGGCTCCCGAGGTGTGTTAGACACCTTGTCAGGAGGCAGATGCTGAATACTGTGTGATTTCAAGTGACTGGAAAGTTCAGTGTCTTCAGAGATGTTCTGAGAGSTTAAACCTGCTAAATTCTATGTGTATCAGTAATTCTGCTCACAGGAGGAGCTCACTGAGCTCACTGTTGWGCTTTGCTGCTTCCCAGACACTTGAACTCAATTAAGTGCCTCATGTAAATGAAGTCATTATGCATGCATGTAAATGACCACAGGGATTGGCCATCCTGCTGTAGAGTCAAATCTTGCACCCCTCACTCAGGTACAGCTCCTGTAAACTCAACCCCTGTGGACTGAGTAAGGGTGGCACAGTGAAGCCTGTAGAGAACTGGAACTGCTCTAGCACTGGGTGAAAAGCAGCCTTTACCTGTGCAATTCCCAGGAGCACAGCTCTTCCTGTGTGTCACGAGCAGCAGCACCTGTGTCAGTCCCAACGCCTCTACAGACCTGCTCTGTACAGCTTTCATTGTGACTTTTGTGCTTGTTACCATTCTACTAAGCATGAGCCAATTKTGTGCTGTTTCCTGAAGCATTGTGTTTTAGACTCCTATGGATTTAGTGAGATATAATCAGCATTTTGGCTAGAATTTTCCAAGAGGGCTAAGGGAATGCAGTGACAAAAAATGCTGCTGCGGATTGTAGCATAACTTCCCTTAGATTTCTTTGAAAATGTTTCCACCAGAGCCCCATTGTCGGCCACTGGGGCCTTAGGCAATTGTGTTGATGGTACAGGTGTTGGATATGTCAGTCTTTAAACACTAAAACTTGAATTATTACTACAGTGATGCTACTTAACTGTCTGATCAAGCCTAATTCTGCAAACAGAACTGTAACTTTGTTAAAAAGTCCTGTTGTCTTCAATGGCTCCTTACTGGGAATGCARTCAATATTATGTGTGGCTGTAGGAGCAGCCAAGGATTTTTAAACTGCAGAAGCCTGTATTTCTAATTTCTGTACCAAACCAAGAAATATTGTAAATACTTGCCAGTAATATAAAGGATAATAACAGCTCKCATTTTGTATGGTTTACAGCTGTATTTTACATTCATAGACTTTTGATCTTTACTTTTGTTTCAAAGGAATCACCATATGTAATGTATAAGAAAAACCATGAACAACTAGAAGGGAATGAGAGATATGAAGGATATTGTGTAGACTTAGCTTCTGAAATAGCAAAACATGTTGGAATAAAATACAAACTGTCAATTGTTGGAGATGGGAAATATGGAGCTAGGGACCCTGAGACTAAGATATGGAATGGCATGGTGGGTGAACTGGTCTATGGGGTAAGTTTCTCTTAACCTTCATTTTAATGTTCTTTTTAAAAAGTTATGCTCAAAGTTAATAAACTGCAAAATAAAGATCATCTGTTTGAATACTACCTTTAAAATTCTAGATATTTCTTTGTAGTGCCATTTTTATAGTCTACTTTTCTAATCATTTCCTTGCAGGAAAATGTCACTTTTTTACTGCTGTTCTCCAAATCAGAGAGTCCACAAAACTTTGAGAAGCAGCATTGGGCAAATTTCAAATTCTTGTTTACAGCAGAATTTTCAGTTTGTTCGTCATATGCTGCTGCTTCATTTGCCACATCTGCTTTTTCTGTATCAGTCTCTGAAGTGCTGGGAGGGTGTCCCTCTCATTAAAGGTCTGATCTGGGGTGCTGGCCCTCGTTGGGTCACTGCTGCTGGTTTGTGTTTGACCAGACCCAGTTAATCCCATGGTTGCTTTTCAGGGTAAGAGGCAATGCAGGTGTGAAATCACCCACATCTTTTTTTTCTCTTTGAA